>NC_087549.1:93707117-94014522 GCF_036250125.1 Pseudopipra pipra
CATTTCTGTGGGACAGATGGCAGACAGGTAGGGAGCTTGTGGGTCATGATCTGGGTGGGATAGGTGAGTAAATGGGACATCATGTTGGGAATTTCTTACAGATCACCTGATGATGATGAGGAAACAGACAAAGTCTTTAGACAATTTGAGGATGTTTGTCTCAAAACCTTATGTGGTTCTTATGAGTGACTTGAAGGTCTTTGACATCTGGAAGAGTGGTATGGTTAAATGCAAAGAATTTTTTGAGAGTATCAGGTTTAACTTCTTGATACAGGTTTTGGGGTCAAACAGGTGTGACATTGCATCTGCTATTCACAAAGTAGGTAGAAGTGATTGAGAGAGTGATAATGCCAGCCTTGGCTGTAGCCACAATGAAATAGAGGAGTTCAAGGTTGTTAGGAGAGTGAGAAATGCAAAGAGCAGGGTGACAGAACCTGACCTTCAGGCAGGATTCAACTTGTTCAGGCAACTGGTGCCAGATAACATTCATAGAATCATAGAATCATGGAATCACCTGGGTTGGAAGGGACCTCTGATATCATCAAGTCCAACCCTTGATCCAGCACTGCCATGGTTACTAGACCATGGCACTAAGGGCCACATCCAGTCTCATCTTAAAAACCTCCAGGGACGGAGAATCCACCACTTCCCTGGGCAGCCCATTCCAATGCCTGATTACCCTCTCTGTAAAAATTTCTTCCTAATATCTAATCTACACCTCCCCTGGCAGAGCTTAAGACCATGCCCTCTTGCCTTACTGATAGCTGCCTGGGAGAAGAGACCAACCCCCACCTGGCTACAACCTCCTTTCAGGTAGTTGTAGAGAGTGATGAGGTCTCCCCTGAGCCTCCTCTTCTTCAGGCTAAACAACCCCAGCACTCTCAGCCTCTTCTCATAGGACTTGTGCTTGAGTCCCTTCACCAGCCTTGTTGCTCTTCTCTGGACCTGCTCCAGCACCTCAATATCCTTCCTGAACTGAGGGGCCCAGAGCTGGACACAGTACTTGAGGTGTGGCCTCACCAGTGCTGAGTACAGGGCAAGAATCACTTCCCTGGTCCTGCTGGCCACACTGTTCCTGATCCAGGCCAGGATGCCATTGGCCTTCTTGGCCACCTGAGCACACTGCTGGCTCATGTTCAGTTTCCTGTCAGTCTAGGCTCCCAGGTCCCTTCCTGCCTGGCTGCTGTCCAGCCACTCTGTGCCCAGCCTGTAGTGCTGCATGGGGTAAATAAAAAAAAAAAAAATAAAAAAAAAAAAATTCGGGAATTCCCCAAAGAGTCTCATTGAAGCTCTGAAACACATAAGAGCTCATGAAAGCTGAACAAGTCTTGAAGGACAATCTCTTCAAAGTGCAGTAGCAGTCCTTACTTGGAAAACAAATGGATGTATTTGAAGACCAGACCAGCTAGGCAGGAAGCACACGATAGAGCTCCAATGCAAAAAGGCCATTTACAGAAAGAGGAAGCAGTAAAATTTTAGGAACTTAGAAATATTGTCCCAGTGTGCAGGACTGGTTTTACAGAAGCGTAAAAGGTGGTGTTGATGTGCGCAAGTGGTATAAAGGGCTGTGGAAGAGTTTCCACCACTTACACTCATAGAAGGTTGAATAAGGAAATTGAATGAGGAAGTGTGGGTCTGCTGCTGAGTGGGATGGGTAGCAGTGGGCACAAGTAAGGCTGAGCTACTTGTGCCTCATGCACTTGTTTCTACCAATGCTGCCTCATAAGCCTCTGTACTTAGTGAAGGAGTTCAAAGAGGACAAAAAGTCTCACTGGGGCCAAGGACAGTGTTATGGAATACTTGAGAGCTTAGCCTGTGTGAGCCCAAGGAGACTGTGCCATCTTCACCCTTTCAGATTTTCAAGACCCAACTGGATAAAGACCCGAGCAAACTGATCCCACAGCTGGCCCTGCTTTCATCAGGGGGCTGAACCTGACCCCTGAAGGTTCCTTCTAGTCTGAACAGGTCTGTGGTCCTGTGTAATGTATATTGTTAGGAGGGTTGTCCTCAACCACTTAGCCCACTCTTTGAATTTTGAAGTGTGTGTTGTAGCTCTATATGTAGGAGATAAATTGCTTTAGCTCTTTGTGTAGGCGGAAGCTCATTTTGTAGCATGTCAGCGAAAGTGTCTGTCCTTCCCTTACAGAAGTTGTGCCATAGTGTGTGAAGTTGAGCATAGTTGCAGTAATCTGTCCTTTAGAGGGGTGCGTACCCTGGTCTCCTGAGGGGTATGGTCAGTTCAGTGAGAAGCTGTTCTATGTGGTTTCCTCTGACTAAAAAACCCAGTATGGTGCTGAGCTGGGCTCCGTGTGGAGCCTCTCCGCTTGTGCTTATGATCACTTGTCAATGAAAGACTGCTAGATGCTGCCAGCAGCAGTTATTCTGCTCGAACCTCACCTGACAGTGCCAGTCCCAGTGTGACAAGGGGAGTGCTGCTCCCCTGATCTCTCCTTTGCGTCTCACCTGTGTGATGCTGTAGTCATCTCGCTTGTTGTCCTGAACTTCTGCTCTCCCGTATTGCTAAGAAGCTTCTGGCTCTTGATGCAAAGAACCACATTTCAGTGATGAATGGGGTTGGTACTGAATGTTTGCTTGTAGAATACTTTGGGAGTCTTCCCAGTGAGAGGCTCTGTATCAAGAAGCTGAAGTGTGAATCACCGTTTTGCATTCCCTTGCCAAGCTTTCCAGGCTGAAGTTGTGGGGCTTAAATTCCTAATGGTTCTGTTTTTCTCAATGGGCTTGTGAAGAACTGATATTTTTTTTGAGTAACTATGAAGAATTTACTCATACCAGGCTTATAGCTAACACACTGTCCTGATTTTAGGATAGTTTTTAAAAGCTACTTTTAAATTGGAAGGCCTTTAAAAGACCTTTTTTAGGATTGTGTGTTAATGAGGACCTCTCCCTTCTGCCATGGAAGGATGGAAGAGGGAGAATGGGGTCAGTTCTCCCTTGGGACTACAGCATTCCTGCCTTTATGCAGTCTGCAACAAAAAACTTAACTGGAAGTATATTTTCCTTGTGCCCCCTTTCTTCACATGCTGAATTGTTTACTTTTTTTTTTTTTGGTAATGCTGTTCAGCTGTCTGTTAATTCTATCACTGTTTCCTGATAAATTTGAAGGTATTGTACTCTGTTAATATATTTTTAAATGTTTCTTTCCGCATGTGTGTTATTATAGTCTTGGGAATTTTCTTCCAGCGTTCTGCTAATGTCTTTAATATTTGTTTTACTGTTAAAAAATTCAAAACGGATGTATTTCCTGGTTTTAAATTCTGTAATAGGAAGAAAGGAATCACAGTTTTCCCATCTCAGTGATAGCCTGAAGCAGGATGTGTGGCATACAACGGACTTTTACCAGGAGGAGGAAATTAACTGGCTACAAATTAAGGAAAGTTCACGAGAAGTCATTACTCTTCATTTATTTTTCAGTGAAGCTTTGAATCTCTAGGCAAAAGGACAAATTATATGGTAAACGGAGTCCCCATGCATATGAATGTGCAGTGTTTAGATATCTGTGTTGACTGTGACTGTAAAAAGATTATGCAGCCTCATATATTAACAATATTATCATTGCACACTCTTTTCCTTTCTTACTTTTTTTTAAGGAACGGTGTTTTAATGCTATTAAATGAAGTACTGATGCATGTTTCCATGGCCAGATTCTGCTGTGTTTCCAAGTGGTGTGTGACAGGAGTGTACATAATTTACCCAGATATGTCCTGTCAGCTTTTTTGTCTTTATTCTTTTCAGTGCCTGTAAAAGTGAGATAAAGCAGCTTATCTTCCTTCAGACCTGTGCCACATTCAAAGCTGCTTCAGAAAAGAAAAGGAACCTTCAACAATTTTTCTAAAGTTGATATAGACTAATAGCAAAAAAACATGGTCAGAAGAGTTACTGTTAATGAGGCTTGAAATTTGCTTTACTCTGAAGAATCTGCAGACCAGTGGAGAGAGGGAAAAGGTTGAAATCTCTAGAATGGCCTAGTGCTTTGGAAAAAAACAGCTTTTCTTTTTAAGTAAGCTTTGGTTGCAATATTCCTTTTCTGTAGTTTACTCACTCTGTGATGCAGAGTACCTATAGGCAATGTATTGAATACTCTATGGATGAAAAAAATCTACTTCAGCTGTTATTTTTCCTCACTGGGAGACACCTCTCCTCCATCTTTGAACCACCTTGGAGTTTACTATAGCATTGAATTTAATGTAGTGTTTCAGTAGTAATGCTTATCATAGCAGTGCTTTTCTTTTACACTGGTTTACAGTCAGCAACACAGAATTTATCCATGGGATGCTACAGGTAAGGATAATTAGCTTAGCTTGATGACATTTTTCTCTGTTGCACTAACTTTGTTTTGGTAGGTGACATATGCAAAAGAGCTCTTCAAATTCTGTGATTCTATGACTGTGAAAAGTAGGAGATTCATATTTTAAGAATTGCTTTTGTCCATTTCCTGCTGCATTTCCCCCCCCCCCCCCCCCCTTATTCAAATTTCCTTTTGGGTATGTTTTACAAGGCTTTCATCCTTTCTCACAACTTTTTGTGCCTAATTCCTTGCTTGTAAAATGGTATTAATATTTCTTCTTCCTTCCTTTCCTGCTTATTTTTGCTGTGCTACATATTTTTGTATTGAAGATCTGAAGTTAATCCCAGATTGGTATTTGCATTGCTTGTTACCTAGGCACTCAATGGTTGCTCTTCTGATGCATTATACTTAAATGATGGTTAAACATTAATTCCAATATTTTTCTAAAAGTGGCAGAATTCTGTCAAAGATCTGTGGAGGAGGGGGTTGTAGTGAGAATCATTTCCTGAGTCATTCCCAGTTCTGTTTAACAGGTGTCCATGTTTTTTTCTCAGGTCAGCTGTGTATCTGGATTTGGGTGATATTTCATAGCAGTAGAGTTTTTTGGATACACTTCTATCTTGTAATATTTCGAAGACGAGACTCCAGCTACTCTTTCCAGCAATAAAGTAATGGTATACAAATCTTATATATGTATACAGTCTACTAAATTTTTGTGATGTCCTATTAGTAATACTAGGAAAAAAGCCATATTACTGGATCTGTAGAAATGTCTATTTGTAGAGTAAAAGATTTCATAGAGGTGTTATTCAAGAGAAGTGAAAATATTTTTAGCAGTAATACTTCTGTTTGAAGCTCTTGTTTTATTTGCTTTGTGTTTAGCATACAAAAGTGAAAGAAGGTTGTCTTCTCTGCCATGTATCATCAAGTGTAAAATTCTGGCATCTCCATGGGAAATTCTGGAGAGCAGTTGGGAATGCCCAGAGGAAGCCAGCTGATGCTCCAATTGACTTATTTCCCAACATCTTCCTCCTTTAAGAGTGAAGTATGTCCAATAAACGTGAGAAAGAATTCATTCATGTAGCCATATTGTCAGCTGGAAGGAACATTAGAAGAGTAAAATTTCAACAAATCTCTCACTTAGAGAACTTTCCCTGTCAAAGCTTATAAATGAGATGCACTAGGAAAGCTGATGCCAAATTCACATTGAATGCTTTCAGTCTGAGGGATAGTAATTAATGTATACAATATTCTCAAACAGTTATAGGCTGTTTTCATCTTGGTTTTGTGATTTTTTTTTTTCTTTTGGGTTGTGGTGTGTATCATTATAGTAAAATTACACAGTCAAAATGACAGTATTCTTACTACTTGATGAAACAAGACTTGTTAATGAAAAACCTGAACTGTTAAAAGAATGGTTATATATACTCGCAGATTAAAAGAGTTTATATATGTTTTTTAAAAATTTGAGAACAGGTTGCTAGTGTTCATTGATTTCTAGCCTTTGCTGTCTAATGGGCAACTGGTGGAACAGGTAACACACCGAGCAATATCACACCAATACCTGCCTTCATCTTTAACTTTTTTAACATCCTGTGTCCCAACACAATATGAGGATTTCATATGAGACTTGTTTCCTATCACATGTGGGTCGGTCATCTTGGTGGTTGATTGTGAAGTGGATGTACAGCTGCTAGGGTGCCAGTTTTATACTAAGGCCAGACATGCAGTGAAGAACTACTTGTCCCAAGGGCTTTGTTCCTTCCCTCACATTAGTTTATATATTTTTACATTTAATGATCACAGGTTTAAAAGCCATAAGAAGTTTGATAATGGAAACCATGTTATCTTCTTCCTAGGGAGTGTCCTGACCTGATAAACCATAGTGTTTTTCTCTGGCTGAGTTAATCCTGGGTGCTATTCAGTAAAGTGGCAGGAAGGGAGGGGAGGGCTGTGGCATTGAGAAGCTGATGAGCCACAAGCAGCCTAAGGAGCACACTTAGCATGTCTTCCTTTCAGTGTTTGTTTTTCTTTCAGGTGTGTGTTGGGTTTGGTGGGGATTTTTTGTTTGTTTGGTTTTGTTTGTTTGGGGTTTTTTTAGGGGGGAAGGAGGGTTCTGAGAAGTGTGAGGTTTTGATTTTTTTTATTTGCTTTTATTTTGGGATTCTTTTAGTGAAAATAATTCAAGTTGCTGTCATATTTTCCTTGAAGCTCCAGGGCTGTACAGCATGTGTTGAACAGTTTTACATCTTGCCACTGATGAGATTCTATTTTGCCCCTTCCTACTCCCGGGCACAGGCTCCCTTTGTCTGGCACTCCTCATGCCCTCTTCTAGCCATCTTTTGGTGTGAAATGTGTGGAAAAGCAACCTAGGAATAGAAATGGCTCAGTGTTTCTGCTGCTAGTTCAGTGAGTTGGTGCCTTATGGAGCAGATGGTGGTGGGAGAGCAGGGAGAGCCTGTGGCAGGAGCTAGGTGGATGGAAGGTGAGGGACAGAAGAGAGGACCAAGGCTGCCAGTTTGGGGGTGGAGGAGAAAGGGAATGGGCCTTTCTCCTTCCATCAGTAGACAGCGATGGGTCTGCAGCCATGCATGTTATCAGTCCTCCTGTCTTCTCTTCCTATGTTGAGTGGAAATTAATGGTGGAAGCACGAGTGCCTGTGGGTTTCCAGGCACAGTAGGTGGCAGGTATGTGGGGCACATATTAGGCCTTTGAATTCTGCCAAGCTTCATTTGAGGTGCATGAGCTCGTCCTTTGGGGGTTTAAAAAGTGTTTTTTCCAGTGCCTTGGCTTAAGAAGCTTGTGCAAAGCTTTCAAGAAAACCTATGATTGGGAGAGAGAATTTGACCATAGGCTTTCCTGAGTTCTGGAGGTGAATAACCAACAGCTAAACCCTCTTGAAATGTTTTTCTTTGATAAGAGAATGAGCTCAGCTTGGCAGAGATGATGAACAGACACAGAAGCTGTTTGTAGTGGGATGGTTGCGAAATGAAAAAGGTTGACTGGAGATGATGCAAATACACAAGTGACGGGGGTCAAAAACTGCACTTCCTTTGTTTTATATTCATAGCATGTAGCAATGACTGACCATTTTCAGGCCACACCAACTGTTTTTTTTAATTCCCCTGAGACAGTCACAGCTTTTGGCATTACTGCATGGTGTGTCAACATTTGCCAGTAATTTTTGCAGACAGATGTGGTCAGTGCATGTGCTCTGTGCCATAGTGGTGTTCCCCAGTGCTCAGTATCATATATAACAATATGTATCTGTCCTGTTTAATATCTTTATCAATGATCTGGATGAGGGGATTGAAGGCACCCTCAATCAGTTTGAAGAAGACAAGCACTTGGGCCGGAATGTTGATCTTGGAGGGTAGGAAGGTTCTGCAGAGGGATCGACTTGATGGCCCAAGTTGTATGAGATTCAATAGGGCAGAGTGCTGGATCCTGCACTTGGGTCAAAATATCCCCGTGCAGTGCTACAGGCTGGGGGCAGAGTGGCTGGAAAGTGGCCCAGCAGAAAAGGACCTGGGGGTTCTGGTTGGCATCTGGCTGAACATTAGCCTGCAGTGTGCCCAGGTGGCCAAGAAGGCCAGTGGCATCCTGGCCTGTATCAGAAATAGTGTGGCCAGCAGGACCAGGGCAGTGATCATCCTCCTTGTACTTGGCACTGATGAGGCTGCACTTTGAATCCTGTATTTAATTTTGGGCCCCTCACTACAAGAAGCACACTGAGGTGCTGGAGCATGTCCAGAGAAGGGCAACAAGGCTGAGAAGGGTCTGGCACACAGATTGATGAGGAGCAGCTGAGGGAGCTGGGGGTGTTTAGCCTGGAGAAAAGGAAACTCGAGGGAGACCTTATCGCTCTCTACAGCTACCTGAAAGGTAGGGGGTCAGACCCTTCCCCAAATGACAAGTGACAGGACAAGAGGAAATGGCCTCAAGTTAGGCCAGGAGAGGTTTAGATTGGATATTCAGAAAAATTTTTTCACAGAAAGAGTGGTCACATTTGGACCAGTCTGCCCAGGGAAGGATTTGAGTCACCATCCCTGGAGGTGTTTAAAACCCATGTAGATGTGTTGCTTGGGGACATGGTTTAGTGGTGGACTAAACACTGTTAGGTTAATGGTTGGATTTGATGATCTTAAAGGTCCTTTCCAACCTAAACTGTTCTATGATTCTATAGAGATTTGGAGTTCAGAATAAGAGAAGAAATGACCATGTTCAATCCAACAAAGAAAATATTGCTTTTTCTCCATGGTGTTAAGGAAAAGTCTGTAACAAATGTGGATAGGGCCTTCCCAAATCTTCGTTCGCGAAGCCTAGCCATGATAAGGAAAAGTAAAAAAATCTCGCAACCTTCAGGTTTCCTTGTTGCTATTACACAAAGACCAGCTTACTAATTTTTTTTTTCTTTTTCTTTTCCTCCTAAGGTTTAGCAGCCCTTTTGGGCTTTCTGGCTGTGTGTCAGTATAGTGGCTTGTAGACACAAGTGATATCAGGCTTTACAGGTGCAGGAGACGCAGTAGCATTAGTGTAACGTGGTTGTAAACACTAATAGGGCTTTATCTGTGTCTCCTTTTAATGAATTTTGTTGAATATGACTTGGTTTAAAATAGCAGTTCAGGTCCCCTGCATGAGTTTTGACGCTGGAGCTCAGCTGAAGAAATATATTATCTTTCAGCATGAGTTTTGATGCCAGCAGAATAAATAAGTAAATAATGGAGAAAACAAACAAAGAAAAAACCAAAACCCACATGGTGAAAGATGCAACCCAGGAAAGAAAACATGTTAAAAGGATAGGTAGGAGGGGAAATCCAAGACAGTTTGACTCCATAAATGTGGAGCTTCTCTGATTTGATGTGTTGCTTCCTTTTCCTCCTCCCACTATGACTTGCTTGTTGTCTTTCAACATTAACCTTCAGTCTCAGTGTAGTGAATGTTGTGCTCTGTAAGTCCTGCTCTTGCCCTTGCTCCCCTGCTGACCCCCCTGCTGAGCTCAGTGCTGACAGCTGGGGGAAATTCAGTGTGATTTGGAGCCGTGAAGTGCTGTATCAGCACATGGGAGATTAAGGGTTTTAGTAAATTTTTTTCAAGCTTGTGGAGTGGAATTAGTGAGTTCCCAAATTCGCTGGATTTATTGGAAATCTGTGCCTGCTGAATGTATTTATTCCCCCATGTTGCTGGCTGTACTCTTGACAGGTGCTGAGAGGAGATTTATAGAAACAGCAAATATTTGCTAGAATGGCTGAAATATCTGAGGATTATTTAGATGTGACTCTTTATCATCATCTCTCTTAGTTCTAGTTCAATCATTTAAATGCATAGGCTTGAGCCTTTGGAAATTTTTAATCTACCTCTCTGTTGGATTTTATGCAAGTTTCATGACTAAATCCTACTGCCAATGGACTAGTTCAGAGCTGATACATAGACTTGGAGAGCAACATTTTTTCTGGTTTTTAGTTTTGATTAAGTAGAATTGTGGGGAGAGCAGAACATAACTACAGAAGGATGCTGCTCATTGCAGAAAAACTTGGGTTGTGTTCATCTGATTCAAAGGAATCTTGAAAAAACTCCTGAAAAAGAATTTCTGTATTAGTTCTTCTGTCCATATTTCTGCAGGACTCCTTTTTGCAAAAGTTAAATTTTTTGTTAAATCTCCTTTTGTGGATAAGTTGTACATCACTAGCTTTTAGAGGAGGTACAAGAGGATGAGAAAATAAAACAGATAACCCCTTCTGGATGTTCGGATTAATAATTGTAGAAGGAAACAACAATAGCCAGAAATCATTAACGTTCCCTCAGGTTTCCAGTTAAATGCATAGAAATCAATATCAGCTTTGCAGTTTTTTGGGACATTAAAAAGTTCATGCTGTTATGCACCAACCCTAGAAGAGAAGTCCAGAAGTGGAACCTTGTATGGAAAAGTCTGCTCCAGTTCCAGCTATATGGTTTTGCTCATCTGTTAGCAAGCTCTTCCGCCTTCACCACTGTGCCTGACCTTAATTTTGACTGTTTAGGGAAGAAGCATTTGCTGAGGTACAAAAGTCCAGAACGGTTAAAATCATCTTTGTAATTTGTCCATGATACTCAGCAGAGGGCCAAGGCTGTTCGGGGCTCTCTGCCACCTGTCCTTGTGTTTTTTAGCACAAGAACAGCTGTTTTTGCAGATGCTTCGTTTTTCTTACATCCCTGGCAGGACTAGAGTTTATCAAAATCAGGTAGCTGAACTTCATTTGGTTAAGATGATACTGGCTGGATCATAGGAAATAATTAGGTAGAGAAATGACAACTTTCTTCCCATTTCTTCTGATTGTTGTGCATTTTCTCCTCCTCCCCCACCACAAAGTTTTCCACCTACAGGTATACTGCTTGGAACATTATCTTGTGAAGTGCTTCAAAGACGCAGTGCATATTACTGTGTCTTTCCAGCCCTTCCTAGGTGAAGAGGCTGAGCTGATTTTTTGTCAGCTCCTGCCATTTGATATTGGATTAATGTGCTCCATCTGGGGTTACCATGATTTCCACAGGAGGTGATGCTACTGTAAACTGTGGTATTTATTTACAAGTGTGTATGGTGTGTTTTTGTTTTTTTTAGTATTTATTTTATTTTGTTTTGTTTTCTATTTTTTTGACTATCTACTTCTGAGTGCCATTCAAGGTAGATTTTAAAATTGTTCTCCCTTTTCTCTGCTGTTCTTACCGCTAGTTGGTTGTGTTTGGTTTCAGTGTCTCAGAGCCCATTTCAGCTGGAGGTAGCATGGCTTTGATATGGATGTCATGTTCTTGAATTTACTTTTTTCTTGGGGAGAGTAAAAAATTATTGACCTTCATGGCCTGTTTCAAAGTGCACTGCCTGGAGGGTATGGAGTGTGTCTGAGGCTTTGAGTTTCTGGGAGCACCAGTCACATTGGTTCAGTTGATGCATGGATGTGTCTTTGCAGGAATTTGTATACGTGCACCTTTGGTCATGGCAGGTATAGTTTTAGACCCTGAAGGAATGAAGCTCTGTAAATGACTGCCTTTCAAAATGTTTTTGATTGACTGATTGCCAAATTATTCTAGGAAAATCTGAGAATATCAAATTCAATCTGAAATTAATAAAATGAGATGTGATTTAAGAAGTTACAGACCTGGAAAGTTGATTGACACCCACAGCAACAATGGACTTTAATGTCAGTTTTGGATTCACATAAAAGCATTCAAATGCATTAAAGAAATGAGATGTATTCTTGTTTTCAATTAGGATATTGCATTTCTCCTATTTCCTTAGATCTTCAAGTTCAGCTACAGCTTCCATTTTAACTCTTGAAAAGTATGAGTTGCCATACATAGTGAATATGCAAATATATCTCTTTATTTTGGGGCCTGTTGATCTGACCAAACTAGGACGGGTAAAAGTACTCTTCTTTTGGCAAAAATGATAGTCCATTTTTTTGGAATATTTTTTTTGACCAGCAGGCAGTTAGATTTGTATTGTGTTCTGTGTAACCTATTGTTGGATAAGGATTACAGGAAGGGTTTGGTTAGTAACAAGTAACTGTTCCTAACATTAATTCACACCACAGCACCATCATCCTCCCCACCCCCTAATATATATATGTACATATTTAGAGAACCTTGTAAAGCAAAAATTTTCTCTGGAATGTATTTCTGTACATGGATGGATGGAGAGGTAGAGGATGAAATGTTTCTAAATGCAGCTTTGTCTAACAAACTATTATGTTTTGGTTATGAAGGGAGCAAAGTGTGCAGAGCAATATTATTGGTACTGCAACTATAATAAAATAGTGACGAAAGCAGAAAAAGCTATTGCTCTGAAGGGGCTAGTAGTGCATTTTATTTCCCTTGTTTCATAGTGCTCTGTGAAGAAGAGATGTTATGACTTATGTTTATGGAAAAATATATCCAGAGTAACTTTCTCTGGGCCCTGTGGCCTCATGCTTGGCAGGAAATGCGTGGGAGAAGATGCAGCAGATTGTTTTGTTCAGAGGAGTAGCCAGAGCCCACTGTGAGCATCAGAAGTACTCTTGCAGTCGCCACACTGAGCCTGCAACCTGTTGAGGCTTTCAGCTTGACTGCCTTGGCCCGTGTCGTTTGTGTGATGACAGAAATGGCGAGGCAGTGGTTGCCTTTCACCTCTCCTCTCTTTTTCTAAAATTACCTGTCTGTATCATTTATAGCAGTTCAGTCTGCTTCACCACTTAGCACCGTGTGAGACACTTCAGTCCAGTGCAACTGGACTTCCCTTTCTCTTTACCCAATGAGAAAAGGTACATCTAGAGTAATTGCTTTGGTTGAAGTAGTAGGCTAAATCTAAATTATTCTGGGCTAGGAGCAGCTGGGGAGGGAATCTCTCCCACCCAGTCATGCTGCCCCTATGCCTGGCTGCCAGTACTCTCGAGTCAGTTGGCAGCCACAGTGAAATTCCACAAGTCATACTTGTACGTGTGGCAAACTCATTTTTGGTTGCCTGTGCTGAGTTCCCTTTGGCTGAGCTTCTGTCCTCCTTTAGAGTTTCAACACTTCGTAGCCCTGAGACATTGTCTTCCTCCCAATTAATCTTTTCATTCTTTGTAGAGTCTGGACTTCCTCTCAGTATCCTGTTTGAAGTGTTTATTCATCTGGGCAGGCTTCCAATCTTTCCTTACCATTTTTTTTCCCTCCTGCTTGGAATAGAAGTGTGAATAACGTTTGTCTTTTTCAAATGAGATATTTCTATGTTTGAGCTAAAGTGTTTGAGAACAACCTCCGTAATTTCCTTGGTTTCTCAAAACTTGCCATTCTGAGATCCTGAAGTCTCCATTGCATTTACTTTTGTCTATTTGATCATTCTCACTAAATTGACATATGCAGTAATTTTTGACAGTTGGCTTTTCTATCTAGTATTTGCTTTTCATCAAAGTGATGGCTAGAATAGCTTTATAGGTCTTTTTTTGCTTATGAAAATAGTCTCATCAACAATGAATGAGGTAACATCAGACTGGTGACCTGTCACAAGTGGGGTTCCACAGGGCTCTGTCTTGGGCCCCGTGCTCTTCAACATCTTCATAAATGACTGATGCAGGTCTGGAAGGGATACTAAGCAAGTTTGCAGATGACACAAAACTCGGAGGAGCTGTTGACTCTCTCGAAGGCAAGGGAGGCCCTGCAGAGAGACCTTGACAAATCAGAGGACTGGGCAATCCATAGCCATAGGAAATTCAACAAGGGAAAGTGCTGAATTCTGCCTCTGAGATGGGGCAACTGTGGATGTTTGTACAGATTGGGGAATGAGATGCTGGAAAGCAGTGCCATGGAAAGGGACCTGGAGTTGCTGGTCAATGTCAAGTTGAATATGAGTCAGCAGTGCCCTGGCAGCCAGGAGGGCCAACCGTGTCCTGGTGGGCATCACACAAAGCATCACCAGCCAGATTGTCCCACTCTGCTCTGCAGTGGTGTGGCCTCACCTTGAATATTGTGTGCAGTTTTAGGCACTGCAGTATAAAAAAGATATTAAACTCTCAGAGAGCATCCAAAAGAGGACAACGAAGATGGTGAAGGACCTTGAGGAGAAGCTGTATGACGAATGGCTAAGGTCACTTGGTCTGTTCAGCCTGGAGAAGACGAGACTGAAGGGAGACCTCATTGCAGTCTACAGTTTCCTCATGCGGAAGAGGAGGGGCAGGCACTGATCTCTTCTCTGTGGTGACCAGTGACAGGACCCAAGGGAATGGCCTGAAGTTGTGTCAGGGGAGGTTTAAGTTGGATATTAGAAAGAGGTTTTTCTCCCAGAGTAGTTGGGCACTGGAACAGGCTCTCCAGGGAAGTGGTCACAGCACTGAGCCTGACAGAGCCTGACAGGGCTCAAGAAGCGTTTGGATGATACTCTCAGGCACATGGTGTAACTCTTGGAGATGGTTGGTCCTGTGCAGGGCTAAGGGTTGGACTTGATGATCCTTGTGGGTCTTTTCCAACTCAGCATTCTGTGGATCTGTGAATAACAGGAAGGAAAAAGCTCTCAGACACTTTTTTGGACAACATTTATCAAACAAGGCAAAAGAAGCAATATATTGTAGTGTCAGAAAGGGAAAAAGATAGAATTTGTCCATATAAAAGTTGTCATTTTTCAATGACATTCTTTACATTTCTAATTTGTATGTATCCACTTACTAGTTGAAGGAGGCCTGAAGTCAGTATTAAAATAGTCTACATGTAAGCCTAGATCTCTGTGCTCCTGGTATATGGCCTTTTGGTACATTATAGGGATCTTCCAAACAGTTTCCATCAGGCTTTTTCATTCAAAGCTGATAGCCTGTCTGAGGAAATATTCTTGGCAATTCCTAGGCTGAAATGTCAGAGCAAAAAGAGAAGAGAAACAGTATCATAGAAGATGGGTCCTATGGAATAGTTTCTGTGCTTTCTTAGTGAGTACCTCCCTCTTTCTCATGTGTGCAAAGGTTATCCATGCCTTAAATAAGTACATTATTTTTTAGGAAAGTAAATATCACGTATTTTTTTAACCTAGTAATTTTAGGGCTAAGCTTAATACACTGACAGTACTGGAAATAGGATGCATGTGGCTTGCATCTGGGACATAGTGGCTTGTAAATAAAATGTGCCCAAAAACTGTGCCAACTTTTTCCCAATGTCCATTTTTTTATCACTGTGTATGCATTCAAACCTGAGTGCACATTTCCTTGGTAAAGATGTTTGATCTGTGCCAATCATATAGGTTTATCTAAGCATAATAAAAGAGCACAATAAAAGTACTATGTGAAATCAGTAATGGCAGTAGTATTAAGTGCACAAAGTTGGAAATGAAAAAAGGTTGAGTTTAGAAATTTGGCCCACGACATGCACCAGAAATGTGTGTGGGTTTTGTCTCCTTTCTTTCCTTGGAGAATGTAGAATGCCTATGTGGAAAACCTCCTCTTACTCCTTGCATTTCATTCCTTTCCAATACTGAAATAAATCCAAGTTCTCATAGTTCACATAAAATGGATTCAGTCCAGGGAGATCATTGCCCTGTTCTCATTATTAATCTAGAAGGTTTCATACTTGCGGCGTGTCACTGTGCTGTGAAGAATACAGAGAGGGCAGAGCCGCCTGCCTAGGGGCTGGGGGGAGAGGCGAAATGCCTCCCCTGGTACCCAGCAGCTTTTTCAGGGGTGATTTCATGTGGATTTGAGCATGAGCGAGCGTAAAGCCAGGCCAGCCCAAGCTGTTCTCACGGGGAGTTGATGTGGGAAGGAGAGGCGCTGGGCTGCCTCTGCCGTGGGACACTCCGCGGAGCTCAGCCGTTTCCATCGCCAATCCCTGACCCAGCTGACAGCGGGGAATTCCAGTTGGAGGTTATGAGACCTACACAAAACTGAGTCACACTGTGTTTAAATCAAAATAAATATTTAGTGAGTGTTTTTCTTTAGGACCCTCTTGTGTGAGACTTATTAAATGTCGGTGTTTAACAGGAGTGCAAACACAGCTTTAATTAGAAAGGATGTTTTTGCTTAAAGCTATATGCCATCGTTGTGACTGGGGTTTGTAACTCTGTTATTAATGGCTTTTCCCAATGACCTGGTCTGAAGATTCCCAAACCACGATCCCATAGATCACTTCAGGTCTGCAGGGAGCTGACACACTGTGGCAGCTGCTCTTAGGCTTCTTGCCAGAGATCAAATCATGCAAAAAGCAGCTAAAACCACACTGAATGCTTTTTTTTTCCTTTCCCCCGTCCCCACCACTTGCCCCAAGTAAGTAAGTGCTGTCTAATACAGCCCTGCTACTTATTTGTCAGTGGGAGGAAGAATTCCCAAGGACATCAGAGCTCTGGAGAAGTGGTTCCTGGTAGCTCTTTTAGAAGGAGTCATTGCCACTTCTTTCCCTGTAGTTTTTTTTTTTTTTAAATACATGATGATTTATGTATGTTGGTGTTGGATTAATACTCGCTCCTACTCTCCTAGGATTTTTAGCTAGGTAACTTCTGGTGTAGAAATTAACATTTCTGGTGGTCAAAATGCATGGAATATTCCATATATGGAATGTGTGCATGGAGGTACAGAAGATGGATGGTTTTACCTTATGAAAAATTCACTATTTTGCGAATCTCAAGTATGACAGTTTGTGGTTTGGTATTTTCTTTCTTTATTTCTTTTTTTCCTTTCAAAATCACAGTCTTAAACAACCGAAAAATCAAGTTCTGGCCAACTCCTATTTCAAGAAGGTTTTTGAAAATACCAAAGAAATTTTTTTTTTGAGCTGCACATTTAATCCATATTAATTTTTTTGATGTCTTATGAATTTCTTATTACTATTCTAGTCTCTTAAGATTGGAGAATGCTTTCTTGCAAATAAAAAGTTAATTCTTTTTCTGTGACTCAGGAGAAGAGTTTTCAAATTGTGAGAATATTTATTTTTATCTTATCGACAAGGATGTTGAGATGAAACAAATGCTTTTTTAAAAGACAGCAGCTGGTTCCAACCTCCAGGTTTGAAGTATTTTCAGTTTCATCTGCTTACAAGCAGCTGGAAGCAAGCCTGTGTGGATTGCTTGTTTAAGAGGTTAATGTACTTTCTATGGGGAATGCAGAACTGGATCTCACAGAAAGCAATATATTAATGTTGTCAGTGATGAGTTTTCATAAATTGAACTTGCACCAAGGGCCTTTGAAAAGGACTTTACTCCAAAAGTAATTTTGATCTTCTGCAAATAAAAATAACAAATGTTTGACCATAGCCAGGTTGCATTTGTAAGAGGTAGTTTAGCTATTTTAGATTTGTTGGCTGATTTAGGTTTTTTAGATGAATTTGAAACAAATATCCCAATAAAAAGAAATTTTCAGGGGAGGAGGATTATTTTATGTTCCAGTTCCTGGCAAGGGAAGGAATTCTTTCAAATAGCAAAAATTGCACAGAGGGCCTTTTTTATTCATGGTGTGTGTGTACATAAACGCATATATGTGTCTGTATTAGAATTTTCTATGCAACTAGTATCTAGCACCATATAAGTCTAGCAGAAAAAAGATTCAGTTTGAAAGAAAAACATTAAATATCTTAATTGAGATGATGTGTGTTGTTCAGCTGATGTACTGCTTTACAGAGAACGTGTAGTGAGTGAGGAGGGATTATTTTCACTTGAACTGTTCTTGTGATGAAGGGAAGATGAGGCAGCAGTAAAGTGGGTCACACTGAATCTCTCATTCTTTGTATAGAATTTGAAAAAATGGAAATTCTTTCCTTGCTGTGTGCATATTCTGTATTTTCTGGTTTTAATAAAACTGTTAATTCTGCTGTATGTCTTCCTTAAATTCTCAGCAGTTAACATGTGTTCAAGATATTTCCTTTAGGAAAGTTTTTCTTTTTCCATATGCTAACTAGGGAGCTGTGAGGAGCACTGTCTTAAAGGGAGAGCAATGCCTGGTTCCAGAAGAATGGTGGTGACAGACATAAGGGAAAAACGATGACAGTAGTGTTTCCCTAGTACCATGTCTGCTCACAAAGTGTGGTACTTGCTGTATGTTATAATGACCTGCTTAAAAAAAATTAATTCATTGTCAAAAAACCCCTAAGCATCATGAAATATAGTTCAAGATATGTTTATGCTTAAGATGTTGGCAAGACTTTGTTTTCTAACAAGTCTTTGAATATTATTGTTAAGCATGTGAATAAGTTCTGTCAGGTGACCTGTATCACTGAGTGATGGTAGCTGAGGATATAAAATACTGTACCATTTTGCCTTGTTGCAAACCCAGATACACCCCACTGGGAACTGTTCTTCTAGATGGTATTTTGAGCTTGCATGTTTGAGTGGATTTATTTTGCCGATGTCTGCTTGCCTGGTATCAGTAGATTCAAAGAATCTGGGTCCTGACATTACTGGCTTTTTGGGTCAGGGCATTGCAGTATACCTATAGGCAATTCCCTGCCTTTGGCTCATTTAACATCCAGAACCTTCTTCCATATAATAACATGTAAGCTATGATATATTTAATATATCATAAAAGTCTTCTTGCACTTTAAAGAAATAGCATAGGATTGTCACTATGGATCAAATATTTGTTGCCTTCATTTGCAAAATACGTTCTTTGTCTACAGCATTCATTTCTGTACAGCTATTTCACATCACTACTTTGTCTCACTTTTGGTGTGATCTATATTATATGTGCATATTGTTCTGTTTCGTTGCAGAAATGGTATGTCTAGCAGCCAATTTGTCCTCCTCTATTCAAGAACCTTGGTTTTCTGGACCTTAAGAGACTATATGGACACTTATATAGATATACATGTGTATATCTCTAGTATCTTTTTCTAAAATCACAAACAAAGAGAACCTAGCCCTGGGATGCAGGTGCTGCAGTAAATAAATGGAGATCAAAGGATTTCATGTTGTGAAGAGGTGCAGTCAAATCAGAAGGCATAAAAAAGGAGAATGTTTTTAAAAGGCCTCAATCTAGGTGTTTTTTTCCTCAAGACATATCCTTTAATTTTCTCAGAAGTCTTAGAATTCTTATGCAGTGCAATTTTTTTCCTAATCTTTCCTGTATTATATTGATGGTTTGTGAACTGGAAAGGAGTGCTATAGATGGACCACAGAGTTATAGAGTTTCCATGTATCAATGTGTTTTTGTTCTCTCTCTCTTTTTTTTTTTTTTGAGGGTAATGGAATTAATGTGCTTTGCAACTTTCATATGAATGTAAGGGAAAAACGAAGCTGCCAATATGAAATGGATGTGTCTGTATGTCTTGATTACTTCTTCTTCCTCTTTCTTTTATGAGAATGTTTCACCATAAGCATTATCTCAGTATCTCTTCCTTTGTAATTAATGATTATAATTAATATTTAACTGCTGTTATATCATCATAGCAGTGTACTTCTGAGCATTCTTTTAAAAATCATTTTGAAATGCAGCTGTGGAATGATAAATATAAATATAATTTATATATAAATATAGATGATAAATATAAATGGGACAAACTACATGGGAGAATTTGAAATAACTAGAAGTTACATTTTTTTTCTGATAAGGAAAATCTTGAAAGTATAATTTTTCTTCTGTTTAAACAGAAATGTGGATGGAAGAGAGATAAAGAGGGGCTGTGAAGTTGTTTACCATGCCTGTGTGAAATAAAAAAAAGCTAAATACAGTATTGGATCATGATAAGGGGACAGCTCATATCTTTTTAGCTGTACTGCTAAATCCATACCTGATTTAGAGTGAAGACACTTAGAGTTGTGGGGAGGCATAACCTATTTCAGGATGAAAGGAAGTATCTTTCTGGCGGTGAATTGTCACCTGTACAAATGGCACTTGCTATACTGTTCCATTTGCACTGGGGATGGTGACTGGGGTGAGAGAATCTTCCCAAAACATGCTTCTTCTGGGATTCTAGAAACTTGAGGCAGTTTCTCCTTGATGCTTGGTCCTGCTTCTCAGGGGTTTCAACACCCTAGTCCTGTGCAGCACATGCTGTCGGTAGCACAACTTGATTGTTCTTAGAAGCAACCGTGTCAGTCACAGGTTGATATGTTCCCAGGCAATGCCTATTTAGGAGAGGTGTCAAAATTTAGGATTAATAGTGCCTGTTTATCTGAGAGATGTGCAATTTTTAGAATTCTTATCTAAACACTAAAAAGATTTTCTGCTTATTATGGTTCCACTCTGCTAAATTGATGAATATTGTCCTTTATTTGAAGTTGATTAATAAAGATCTTAACATATTGTTTAGATTAAAGCAGCTTTGCATTTCATTAGAAAAAATATTATGTAATGATTATATTTGGACCTCATCTTCTTTTTCTTTTCCCCTTGCTAGTATTATTCTGTGGTGGCCTTCAAACAAGGAGTCTTGCTAGATTCTCACTGGGTGGCCAAAAAGCAGAAGATTACAAAAGTTACAAAGATTCATGTTTGTTTTGGGTGGAGGCTTCAAAGGCTCACAGGCTTCCTTACACAAGGATGCAGTCAGGAAATGGGAAGGGAGAAAAAAAAAATTAAATCTGTTTTATATAAAAAGGAGGTCGTAAAGCCACTGTCCTTGCTTAGCCTCAGTGGAAAGGCAGTGTACTCACGGGTTTCTTTGCACTATATATGTCTTTGACGTTTGTGTTAGTTGCAGTCAATAAAGCTTCTTCTTTTTTCTTTACGTGTGTGCCTTAGTAATATAAAATACAGTGATATATTCATAAGGCAAATTGTAAGCAGTGTGCTAAAGCTTAGAGACTTAATGTGTATAGTTTTGAGGTGCTGGATGATGGGATGTATTCCAGTCCATATGTTCTGCAGATTGCAATTAGCAAAACCCTCCTGCTGCTATGTGGGATAAAGTGTGAGCTAGGATTTAAAGTTTGGGTTGATTTTTTTTTTTTTTTGCTAAGTTACTGAAGGAATTACCTCATCAGTTCCTTCCAGTACTAAAGATAACTCACTCATGTGGCTTGCCCAGGCTGGTCTGTATCTGGAGGCCTTGTGATTTCGTTGTATATCACTAATGTTAGTCACTTTATTAGATGGTGTTAAGATACAGCTGTAAATCAGAATTCTAACATGATATTATGGATGTCTGCATGAACACAGGTCTTTATATACCATGTCAGACCGTTGACACTTAAATAATTGTGCACACATATGTGCTAAGGATGGATGAAAATAAAAGGAAGAAATTATTTCTGGTCCTATTCAGTCAATTGACTCCTTTTGGAAAGAAAGGAAGGAAATGCTCAGTATTAATATGCAGTTGCTTATATATGCTGCCAGTGGTGTTATCTGTTATGTTTTAAATATCTTGGTCAAGAAAAATGATTTTTTCCTGTGTTTCCTAGCTGTAAATTTTTTCCCCCAAGGTTCCTACCCCTCCACCCCCTCACTTTTCTTTTAGGAGGCTTCTCTTAAGGAAGTTGCACACAGGAAGTGATTTAGATTGTAGAATGGACACAGGCACCATACATATGCATGAGGAGATGCTGTGAGATAATCAAGGCTTTGAAAGAAAGTCACCATGGAACTGAAATCCCACAGAGGAATGACTGGGAGGATTCAATGTACTCAATTTGCTTCTTTGAAATTGTTAGCCTTAGTCAATATTTGCCTATGTAGGAATTATTGGTTTTGTTATTTATGTTCATTAATAGGTTAAGCCTTACATCACTTTTGTGGTGAAGTAGCTGTTCGTTTCAGTTCCTGAACATCCAAGCAATATATCAGTTTGCCATTGGGGGCATTCTGCAGAGCACCCCAATGCCCCAACACTATTTGAGTGTTTTCAAGCTCCATCTGGGTCTGTGGGAACCAAGGTGTATGGAAAAGAGAGGGCTGGACACAGCTAGGAGCTCCTCTAGGGGAGGAGATGATGTGCAGCTGAGCTCAGTAACAGGATATAGCCTAAAACTGATTTGGCTAAATCTACCTGGGCAGCCAGGACAGGGTAGGCAGCTGAGATCTCTCCCATGCTGCTGCTAGTTGGCCAAATGACTACATGACAGAAGCTGACCAATCCAGGACATTTTCATTTAAAGTCATAATATGTAGTCACCCACTGATTTAACGAAACTGAAACTGAGGAGTAGCAGCAGACACTGCAGTGTTGCAAACTGGTCAGAACCCAAGCTGGTTAACTGAGCATTGAACTTACTACGTGGGAAAAATTGAGCAAACTTAGTTTTCTTGGCAATACTTATCCCTGTTTTCCATTTCAGGAGGATCTGGGTCTCTGTGAAATATAACTAGAGATTGTCGTTATGAGTCCTGCTCAAGTCAGCTTCCCAAGACCTCTTATGCTCAGCACTGACTCTTAAGTCAGTTCCAAAAACTTTTAAAATAGATACTACAGTGTGATTGTTGCAAGATTAATGGTACAGATTCTGTGGATGTAAATTATAGTTCCATTTGGGAAGGTTTGCTTGTCTAAATCCCTCATAAATACCTTCGAGCAAATATTAAAGTGATGGGGGGATCCTTTATTTGCTTTGGGTTTCTCTTGGTGTACTCATTCCAAGAACTGACTTCAGTCTGACTATAGTGGCAGAAAATGAAACCTGATATAATTTCCACTAAGGGATGGGAAGATTAAAACAGTTTTGGAATCCAAACCTGAAAACTTTCCCAGGTTTGTCAGTCTAAAGGTGTTCCATTAATTCAGTGAGCATCCTTATAACAATGAATTCAGAGATGAGAAGCTTTACAAATGGAAGCTGTGACAACCATTACACCAGCAAAAATCAGTTTTGTCTCTGGAGTAGCAGGTATTCAGACACTCTTTCTTTCCTGTTACCTTGCCTGAGAGTCAGTGCTGTAAAACTGAGAAAACTCTGATTATTGTTTATACTTAGGCATCCTTATGTGGCTGTGATGGTACCCAGGAACACTTACCTGATGGTGTTTGCTGAAGTATAAACTATGGTAATAGTTTTTGCTAGTTCACTGAGGTACCTGATTTTATTAGGGATTAGAATACTGTCTTTTAAAAACCCAATGATTCTCCCTTCTGAATTTACTACCAGTATAATTTAATTAAGTATACATAATTTCTTAGAGTTACTGTGACTAAAAGTTGGATTTCTGATTATGAAGGTATTCTTTTTGGTCTAGAAATACATCCTCAACCTTTCAGAGAAGGTGGTTAGAAGTAGGTTCCTGTCTAAAGATACAGAGACAAAAAAACCCCAACAAAACATACTATTTGGCATCTTATTTATCGTTTCTTGTGCCAGCCTTTTAGAAACTTGAATACAATATTTTCTTCCCTATCTATGCTTTTTCATTTGTTTTTGTATCAAGATAATAGACTTCATTTCTATTTTTTTTTTTTAAGATGTTAAAACATCTGTGTTGTCAGAGTCATTCTCCAGGCTGGGTTCCTCAATTATTTTGTAGTGAATGTGGCAACATCATGGAGTGTTTACTGTTATTTATGGGAATTGTAACCAATAGGAAGAAAATCAAGTGAATGTTTGCATTGCTGCTGTATTTTGGGAAAAAAGATTTTTGGCAGTGTAGAATACGTGTGTGTAATAAGCTCTGTATTTTAATTATAGTGAGAAAGACATAAGAGGAAATTTCCTGTATTTTTTATGAGCATGACTCATAAGGGATATGTTTGCTATGGTTAATATCCAGTGGGTTTTGCCCTCCTGAAGTAGTGTCTGATGTCTGTGCACAAAACTCCTTCACTTGGCTGATCTTAGGCCTTGGCTTGTTTTTGGTTGATTTCCACTGTCTTTAGTCAAATGCAGCTGTATTTTCCTGGTGTATACCAGGGGTAAATGCTGCCTCAGTGCACTGAGGCCAGATTCCTCCCTCCCCCCCTCCCCCTCCTTTTGTGTCTGCAGTGCACCATATTGTGGAAATGGATACTCTAAAATCTCATCTAAACTCATGGGTTTGGAACCTAGCTGAATTCGAACTGCTTTGGTACATTTCCTGGCAAGCACATGAAAGCTAAACTTGTTAACTGTGCTGTCAGTGATGACAGTTTTGGAGTACCATCCCCCAAACTTGAATGTTTGTGTAGTCCCATGAGACACAGTGCTTAGATGCTTTTCTGAATACTCATTATGGAGGTGTGCTGGACCATGGCATGCAGTGTGGGCATGCTTCTTGCTGTCTCAGGTGAGTAGGTGCAGCCAATACTGGGGTCTCAGGAGGAGGACAACTGTGAAAGTGTAAAAGGGATTGGTGGGAACAGCACAGGGGAGTTTCCCTGTGTTTTTCTTGAAATGGATGTTACTGTTGTTTAAAGACAAAAAACCAAACAACATAACAACAAAAACCTACTGACACACCTCTGGGGAGTCCAATAAGAAAAAAAGTGTGACAGACGGCTGCCATCCTAAGTAACTTTACTATATTAGTGGAAGAATGCAGTAGATGCGTATGTTTCTATTCTGCCTATGGTTGAGGTACTGGTGATGGTACTGGTATTATTTCTGTTCTGTGTCATCCCAGACATTTTCTAATATGCCAGTATCACTAGTTGCTGAAAACTAAGAGCAAGTTAAGTATAGCATTAAAGCCATCTGGTAGTTCAAACAGAAAAGTTAGATAATTAGCTGTTCTTGTCAAGGGACTGTGATTAAAATAGGCCATCTTCATAATAGTGACTGGTTTGCAAGGGACTTCCTGGAAACCACCTGGGATAATGAAAATGAAAAGAACAAAATTAAAAAGGATGGGGAGGTTGTGCCATTATAGCTCATGATGACTTTTTTAAGTGAATTAAGTCAGCTTTTAATTTGAAGACTGTTATTTTGGTACTTTGGAAAGAAACAAAGATTGAGTTTTCTGACTCTTTGGCAATGTGATGCCATTAGGTCAGCCAGGTTACTGCTGGAGATCCTTAACATTTCTGTGTGAAGTTCTGGTTTCATTGCTCTCATCCTTATTAACTTGTGAGTGCTGTCAGCAGAGCTCATCTTCAAAGGCCACTATAATCTGTGTAACCTGGTGGCTCTTGCTTAGGGAATTTGTTCCTTCTGGGAATTAGCACTATTAAGAAGAGGAACAACATCAGAACACAATTACTGCATCATTCTTTATCAATTAATGATTGCAATATACATAAAAATGTTAGTGTAATATGAATTTATATTGATAGATAACTTTTAAGGGAAAAGCTGTTTACCAAGTAGTCTTAAACCTTATTGTGAAGTGGGAGGAAGGATCTGAGTAACTTTGGCAGCTCCAGCCCCCTCTCCAGCACTACTGTGGGGGAACTCTGTGCTCCCTTTGGCTTTTCCTGCTGAAGTCTTGTCCTCTCATCCAAAGAGATACCATCAGGGAAACCTCCAAAGGCTGAACAGCACTTGCCCTTTCCTGCATGTGGATTCCTTAGTGGATACCCTGTGCCAAT
This sequence comes from Pseudopipra pipra, assembly GCF_036250125.1. Lineage (NCBI taxonomy): Eukaryota > Metazoa > Chordata > Aves > Passeriformes > Pipridae > Pseudopipra > Pseudopipra pipra. The sequence goes on from NC_087549.1 coordinate 93,732,247, forward strand.
GTGATAATTTTAAACAATGAAGTTTGACCTGAATCATCTAAGTTACGTATCTTTGAGAATACACTCTGAAGGGCAGCTATGTTAAATGGACTAGTAGGATAAAATAAATGTGTAGTGAGAATGCTCCATTATTGGTATGATTTAATTAAATATATTTTCACTTCATATGGACAAAAATCCTATATATAAATGAAATTAGTTGAAATTTATTTGGCTTTCTTTTTTTTAATTGACAGTTGCTACTTATTTAACAATTCTAGTAAAGAGCTGTTGATGCTGTTTCAGATAAAGCCTTGTTAAGAATTTCAGTGTGACTGTAATGTTTTTTCATATGGAATGTTCTGGAAATGTCTCGAAAATGTAATGAAGCTGAATACTTAAATTAAAATGTGGGCAACAATTAAAAGTACTCTGGCTTTTCTAAATTATTCTAAATTATTTTCATTTAGTGGAGCTTTTATGTCTCTTTATTCCTTGATTAAGAAAGCAATGATTTGAAAAATTATTGAGGTCTCAAAAGTGTGAGGGATGCTTAGCTTTAAAAAGCACGAGTAAACATTTCAGTGCAATGTGCTCCAAATAAATTGCTGTGAATGTTTGTGGTTATACAAATATTTCTGATCAGTATAATGGGTCAAACTTTCGTATCATTAGAAAGGTGCCAACTGTACGTATGCGTGATCTCGTTAATAATGTATCAACGCATTCTGTATAAAACAGCAATGTGATGCATCTAGTGAATGCTTCTCTCAGGCTTGTTGTAAGAAGTGCTGACCCCAGGGAATGGCCTGAAATTGTGTCAGGGGAGGTTTAGGTTGGATATTAGAAAATGGTTCTTCACCCAGAGGGTGGTTGGGCACTGGAACAGGCTCTCTCCCCTGGGAAGTGGTCACAGCACTAAACCTGCCAGAGTTCAGGAAGTGTTAGGATGATACTCTACACGGTGTGACTCTTGGAGATGGTCCTGTGCAGGGCCAGAGTTGGACTTGATGGTCCTTGTGGGTCGCTTTCAACTCAGCATATTCTGTGAATCTGAACACTGCATTATAAATTTTCTTTTCCTTTTTTTTTTTTTTTTTTTAATATTGAGAAAAATAAACTATTAAACTCTTAAAAACTGCTTTTGAAGTGCTTTCTTGAAAACCTTCAAAAGCGGAAGATCCATATTTTAACTTCCAGGTGCAGGTTGGCACTCATGCTTTTTGAAACAGTCATGAGCTGTTTCAATATCAACACTCAGTGACCTGATGGCCATGGTTCTGCTTTGTAATATTTTTGTTGGTAGCACGCTTTTCCATTATGTCCAGTGAAAGAGTCTGACTTTCTAGTATTTGTACATTTTTAATGTTATTTATATACAAGGGAGAAAATGGACTGAGAAGCTGACAACCAAGGTGAAGCAAGAACAGGCTTTTCACTTTGTAATATTATGACTGGCTTCAGATGAGTCTTGCAAATGAGTAAGCTACTGTCAAAGGTATGAGATAATAGAAAGCCTGGGTGGCTTGGGTTGAGCACTGTGAATCTCTTGGTGGCAGTTCATTGCAGTCAAATTTAATCTGCTTTTAAAATTCGTATTTTATTTTTAAGACCTAAAGCTTGTTATGTGGTATGACAAACCATTAGAATATTTCCCCCCAGACTGTATTTCTCTAATGTGCCAGAGTTTTTCCACATCTGCTTTTTGATGAGGTGTCTGATTATACATTTTTGCTTTGTCCTGTTCTTTGTACGAGTTGGTGAAATTCAGATTTTCCTGTAGATAAGCCTTTGGCTTTTCAGTTGCTTCCACCTTGCAAAGAAATTAATTCCTTCAAGCCAGTGAGTCTGCAGCTCCAGCTGTGACTGTAGATGAATGTTCTTGCAGGGTCATGTACTGTAGCTCTGAACCTAAATAAAAGGATTAACAAGAGTTCACTTGGAGGAAAAACACTTAATTTCACTATAATAACTATGAGAATCCATAGGGAAAACCAATAAAGCTTTACTATTAAAATTGTTAACAAATGATTATTCCACCCTGACCCCCTCTTCCTGCTGTTACTGTACTTTTAGAGCAGTAACAAATGATGGGATTGACCTAATTCATGGTAGTGCTTTAGTCCCTGGACTACAAATGATCTTTTACTTGTAAAATAATTCCTAGTCTAGTTCTTTTAGGAGACAGTGATGGCATTTATGAAGGAAACAATATTTTCTGGTGCATTTCACTCAAAACTTTGCTTGGTGTGAAGGAAGAAGAGGCATTGTGTAGTCAGTGATGCTGGGACTGAACCTGGTAGCTAGCAATGCCCAGATAATGCACCTCATTTCTTCAGAAGAGCGAGAATATTTTCCACAGCCAACACAAACTACTTTTAATGATTCCTGGCAGAAAGGGAGGATTTCCAGGGTGACTCTCTTCAGCTGGAGATAATAGACCTCATTGTTTTATCTCCAAGCCACACCTCTGCTCAGGATTGGGGGAGGGTAGAGGGGCTGTTGGCAGGGGGCTTCCTCACCCAGCAGTATCTCTGTTGGGTATTGGTGACTGTGGTACAGCTGCTTTTCACTGGAGCAAGTGATGTGAAGGGCCAAGCCACTGCTCAGGCAATAATCCTTGAGGGCTCTCCTGTCGCAAGTGGAGATGCAAGGAGAGGATAGAAGGATTTTAATCATAGTAATCTTGACTCTTCCCCTAAAATTCTAGGACTGCCAGCCTCAGGAAGCAGTCAAAGCAAACAAAACAATACTTGTCCATTTCCTTGGGAAGGAAATCAAGTAATCAAAATTGACTAATGTGACTGTCCTGCTTGGTTTAAGAAATCAAACAGAAAAAAGTTGTCTAATTTTAAAGGTTAAAGCTCGATAATAGCTTTGTCTTTTGCTTCATTTGGTCTTTGGAGGTGGTGAGTCCTGGTTGGTAGGTTGGTGACCCTCATGAACCCCTGTCTAGAAAATGCCACAGTGCCCATCTGAGTCGCCTGCTAGGAGCTCCTGATGCTGAAGCCGAGGCCTGAAGTATGATGCATGAACAGGTTTCCCCGAAAATGGTCCATGGTTCTGCTTAAGCACACACTTAGCACCACAAACTGGAAAGCATTTTGGGTTCTTTCATGTGCTTTTGTGTTCCTTATTTTTATTTTAAACATTTTGCCCCTTTGAGACTTTTTTTTGTGCCTACTATGTATTTTCAAAGAAATATAACTTATAAAAGTATTCCTCAGTCTTTCTTTCATCAAAAGGTTACTTTTTTTTTCAGAGAGAAGAAAAATCTGTGGACAGCATTGAGTTGTGTGTTTCAACAATGGTTTTCATTCTTGACCAGATGAGAATCACACTCTACTTTGGCTGTTGACTCACTTCTTTTGTTTCTCTCCAGTTTTCTTGCTTGCAGGCTCAGGAATGTGTTTTTGATTTTTTTTTCCTCTTCATGATTATTTTGTGGAGAACCATCTGAGACTGTAGGGACTATCACTAGTCCATAGGGAAGGCCTAGGAGACACAGTCTGCATAGAATTTCACATGAACTTTTGTTCTTCGCTATACCCTTGCTCCAGCTCTCTTTGAGCCAAATTTTTCTGATGGTCTCTTGTTTAATACTTAATGTGGCTTTAATTAGTCACAAGTAGCAACTGTCCTCTAAAGGTAGGAATTGCAGTCAAATAAATTAGGCATGCTCTTTTATCAAGTAATTTTCATTAGTTGATTTGATTTTTTTTTTTAAAGGTAAGCAGTCAGTGCTTTAAAGGTGTTTCTGGTTTTCCTACATTCCTCAGTGATCTTGGGTCCCCTTGCAGAAATTGCAAAGGTTCTGTTGGAAGACACTTGAGTTTTAAAAGCACTGTTCGTGGAAACAAAGATAGTGACTGGATTTTCAATACCTTAGAGCTGTAAGGTGAAAATTTTAGACCAAAGCCTCCGCAGATAATGGTACAACTGTCAGGTGTCTCTGTTTATGTGTTAGGTCTTTCATTGTTGAGTACATATTAACAGGATTTAAACATGGACAGGGAAGTGTAACTTAGGGTCTTCTCCCTCCTCCCTTCCCCCCCAGCTCCCAATAGCTTGAATGTTCACCAGGTTTTTAAGATGCATTCTGGATAAAGCTTATTTACATTAGCAATTTAAATGTTCTGCATTCTGCTGCTGAAAAATGCTGCTAAATCCATGTCTACCAAAAGGCAAGGTGAGCTGGGTTCTTTGTCTCACATCTCATCCATGATGAAATAAGAATATCACTTGTTCATGCTGTTTTTTTAAGTTATTTCTTAACACAGGGCTGCATTAAAGCCTCTTCTATGTAATAGGTGGCAAGGTTCTGTAGACTTTTTTACAGCTGTGTAAAATTGGTGGTGTGAAAAGACACAAATAAGAAAACTGAATGTTAGATAAAACACTTAAAATTTTGTAGATGACAAGATAAGTATCTGCGCATAGATTTAGTAAACTTTGTCGTATAATAAATGAGGTGTAGTGAAACACAGTTATAGCCATATCCTGAGTGATACTTTGCTAGGCCTTATTTACTGGAGTAGGCAGCTGGACTGTCCATGAGTAGCAACTGTGCTAAGAAGCAGAAACCAGAATGTTCCTATCTTGCTCCTTAGATCTGATGAAGATAATTTTATTATGTGTATAAGGGAGAAAATATGTGATATAGATGTAATTCACCATAAAGTACGGTGTCCTTCATAAAAACAGACCCATTGGCATTCTTTTATGAAGGAGGACCTTTCCTGTGCCCTAGAAACCGTGTTTTATCCATGAAGTTTACAGTGCTGTGCTGGTAAACATGGGAGTTAATTGCAGTACATGAAATCTGAAAGGTTAATTTGCTGTCTAGTTGACTGCACCGTTACTCTGTTAATCAAGCAGATGCATGGAACACTAGCAGTGCAAGCAGGGCACATTTTTTCTTATTTGGTGTTTGATTTAGAAAAAGAAGACTTTGCAGAGATACCATTTAACTGATATAAGTTGCAGAGCCTTTTAATACACTTCTGCTGTGGGTCTAAAGTCAAAAGGTAGCTCTAAAAAATGCTGTGTCCAGAATGTTAAAGTATTCTTTATACCTGGACACTTAAGAAATACAGAGCTTTACAACTGAAAATAAAGGAAGAATGTTAAGGAAGGGCATATTTCACATTTAGCATAAGTCATTCTTTCTGTAAAATATAACCATAATTTGGAAATGTTATTTCTTTTTCTGTGAGAACTGAAAAACTTCTCTAGGTATAGTACGAATTAATATCAACAAGTTAATATGTAGATAGAGCATAGTTGCCAAATAATTAAAACAACCATGGATGATTCTTTCTCTTCTGATTCTTCTATTTTTACATGTCATGTTGATTTTCCATCTTTAATTATTCTTGCTAGTGATTGTGTTTCCTGTGGTTCTGGTTCTGCCTCAGCCAAATGTTCCACAATTTAGTTTGAATGCACGGAGAAAGTCTAAATAAAAAATTACATTAAAAAAAATAATTGGAACAAAAGAAATCCTTCCAAATGCGGTGTCAGACTGAATTATGAAGTATTATTTTTCTATTTGCTATGGATTTGGTGACTTTTGTGTTGTGTAACATGCTTATATTTTTTTTTAAACACTTAGGAGTTCATCAGACGTTTTTGTTATGTGGTTGCTGAAGCATTATCCTGGGACAATAGTAATGATGGATGAATGAACGTACTTCAGGTAAGAAATCAGATGTATGTCATTTGGGATGGCTGTTCATTAACCTTCCTCACATTGTTTTGGTTCAGCTCTAATAGTAGGAGTCTTTAATGTTACAGCACTAAAATTCACTGATTATTAAACATAAATCTCTTGTCTACATGAATGTTTACATATGTCTCTCTATAAATCAGTGTCGGCAAATTTTTTGTTTTTCTCCTAAATTTAGTAACTCTGATAAGAGATGATGTTGCTGCTATTATAGTCCTTGCCCTTGCTACTGTATAAAAACATTTCCTGAAGAATTTTATTTCACATTAGCAGTTACAAATGTAGGTCTGAATATAAGGATAATTTCAGCATTTCTTGAGTGGTTTAAGTAACTTAACTTGTTCTTTAAGGCTGTGCCAATTCAGGATCTAGTTGTGAAGGTGTCAATACCTGTGGAAGTTAACCCAAGATTGTTAAAGCCTGCATGAAGGCAAGCAAAAGTTGGTCTTGGTTCACAAACTTCCTGAGAAAACATGGACAAATTCTTTAGTTTCAGTATCAGTGGAAAGTAAGTGCTCACACACCAATATCCTTCTATCTCTGGTAGAGAAGATAGCATGTCCAGAGTACTTTTTTTGCACAACTCTCATATGCCTAGGGCTACACTGAGCTTTCTGTGCACTTGAGGATCACCATGTTGTGCTGGTATTGTAGAGCAGCCAGTGCTCTGAAGTGAAGGTAGTTACTGCTGAATGCACACTGCAGTTAAAGCCAAAGACTTGGGCTTATATATAAGTGGTGTCTTAGTACACATGCGGGCTTTAGTACCTCTGGGCTTCCAATTGCCCTCTTCTTTTCTTCCTTTTTAAGAGCATTGTGAAGATGAATATGGTGAAGACTGCATTGTGTTCAGGTTGGAGCCAGATGTTTAGTATAGGTAGAGTGTTAAAGGTGTGTCTTAAGGCAAGGACACAAAATATACAAAGGAATGACCCTGGAGTTACTTTATTCTCCAACTTGCAGGACGTAAGAGCATAAACATAGCAAACACATCAAAATGTCAGTATCTGTCAGATCAAGAACTGTGTTAAACCTAGAGTTTTAGGGAAGGCATAGTACCCTCCTGTCCCAGGGAGTGACTGATAGCTTATGCCAAGAGAGGAGAGTGGAGTATGCTGTTGCTTCCCAGATCAGCCTCTCATGGTCCACATGTTAAGGATATCTGAGTCAGTGGTGGCTTCTGTGTTGAGTAGCCTTGGCTATGCTTTCCCTTTCTGTGAATTTGTAAGGTTATGTTTTGAACCTAGGTGAATTTTTAGGCTCTGCAACTTCATACTGTTCAGGATTCCCAAGCTGAATGCTGTGAGGGAGAGAGCAAGTAGTTCCTGAAGTTAGTTTTGAACCTCCTACTTGCTAATTTCATTTTACCTGGGGACTAAGTTGACATCCCAGGAGAATCAGGAGTTGAACTGAGCCTTTTCTGCTCTGGTGGAGTGGTAGGAAAGGATGACCTTTATGTTCTGTACCTCCTTGAATTAGAGAAAGCAATAGAGAAGATGATATGTCATTTAAGCTGTAAGGCAGTCATCCTGGCCATTTTTTTCCTGAAAGAATTAGAGATTGTGTGGAAGAAACCATCATAAATTTAAAATATCCTGGGGACACACACTCAGCAACATATTAAAATATAGAACCATTAATCAGAACTGAACTATATTTTTTCTTGTTGCTTTTCTTTCACACACTTCAAACATTGCTTTTGAGTTCACAGAAACTTTAGGTGGAGTAAAAACTAAAGAGGAATTGCTCAATGATGCTTTTGCTGCAAAATCATTGCACTGAGGACCTGATTGTACATATTCCAGCTGATGTGTCAAGGCTATGGAATAAAGTGTGAATTGCATAAATCTACCTGACTTGCTTAGATGGAGTCACAGAAATACACTATGCAATATATATGATGTTAACTATTGTGGTAGGGTTGCAGAACTGGAAAAGGCTATGGCTTTGCTGAAGGTGAGCCTCTTTGAAAAGGTAAAATTTTATACTTTGAATGTGCTAACTACAGAATGCAGAGTACTACATTTTCAAGAATAAAGACTTTAAAATTTTGTAGAAGCAAGCAATAAAAAACAAGCTCTTAGCTAAAATTTTAGATTATGATTCTCCTTGGCAGACAATACTTGGGAGACAGAATTTATACAGCTGGATAGACGCTCGGTTTATTTTTTCTCTTGATTTTTGTTTTTGCTAAAAACAGTAGAGATCTTGGACTTAATAGCTGTTTCTGATTACAGAACCAACTATCCCATCTGCCTTCATTTTCCCTTCTGCATCTATATGCCTTATGAAGTACAAGGCAAGTTGTATGTAGCATATCGTTGAAGGCTATTTCAGTTGAAGGTGACTCCACTGTGCACATTCTTATGACTCATGGAAGAGCATGTAAAGGACTGCCAAGCCAGCTTTCTCACTTAGAGGAAACCTTGTTCCTCACGTCCCCAGGAAATGGGCAAAGGTTTTCCCCCAAATCCCTTCTGGGTGGGCTGATGGAGACTGAACTCGTGGTACAATATGAGCAGCTATTTAATGGAGAACCAAAAGAAGGAACCTCAAATGAAAAAGCTTTGTGATACTAGAACTGTGGATGAAGTGTTTGCTCACTGTTTTAAGACTTCAAATTGGGGTTGTGGTGGGGAGAAGGGCAAATCTGCTGCTTTGCTTGCCTGTACAGGAAGGAGTGGCTGAGAAAAATGTGTTGAGAGAGTTTGGTAATGGAGAAAGTGAGTTGGACAATTTGATTAGGCTAAAGAGAATAAGGTTTATCCACTGATCATGTGGATGCATGTGAATATGTGGAGGTGGACTGTTTCTTGCCAGAGACTTTTATAAAATTGTAAAAACAGAGCAGTTTTGTTTTTTTTTTTTTTTCTGTAGCAGGATATAGCTAGATTGTAAACTTTGGCAGGACTCTTAACATCTGAATGCTTCTTGAAACTCTGACAATGTTTTTGTAAAACTAATTCTGGAACTGGAATAAATGAGACAGTTTTCTATTTTCTCCCTCCTGTTAATTAAATGAAACAGTAAGTTTTATATTTTGTCCAGAAAGGGGTCAAAACAAATGAGGAATTGAGAGTGGAGGAGCCAAAGAGGCATAAGTAATGAGCCAATTTCTCAAACTGGCAATGACATACCAAGAGTTTGGAAAAAGTATGCTTGCAAGCTTCCTTTATTATTATAACCTCTTGAACAGAATAATCCAGTCCAAACAGCTATAAACGCTTTCCAATAGAGAAGTTTATGACCTAGTTTCTGACTGAAACACAGTATCACAGTGTGTGGAAAGAACTTAAATGAAGATGGTGGCAGTGCCTCTAGCACATTGTATTAGACACTTGGTGTATGGCCCTTTGCAAATACTTGTTAATTGGAGTCAAGTGGAATGAATTTGAAACATTGGAGTGTGGTGTGTTTTGGTTTTTTTTTTGTTCATTTTGTTTGTTTTGGTTTGGTTTTGGGTTTTGTTTGGTTTTTTTGTTTTGTTTTGGTTTTGTTTTGTTTTGTTTTTTCAGGAGGTGTAGATACTTAAATGCCTGAGTTGGCATGTAGAATTTTCATAGAATGTCTGAATTTTTTCACAGAGGACTGTTCGGAAAAATGTTCATTTTAGGGTTATTTCAATGGGAGTTCAGCAATTATAGAATGCCTTTTTAGAACCTGTGTTTAGAGCAGTGAAAAAAAAAAGGGTGCATTTAGTCTGTTCACAATCATAAATCTGTTCTGGAGAGACAGGGATAACTTTGATTAGGCTTCATTCTGTTCATTGCCCTCCTGTGAGGAGAAGGGTAAGGAGTTGTGGGGAATGTGCTAGGATGAGGTGGGAACAAAAATGTTGAACTTGTGATTTGAGTATCCATTTCTCTTGAACTGAAGAAACACAGCCTGGCAGGAGGCATCAGAACAGGCCACATTTCAATTAGCTGCTATGGTGAGAGGCCGGCAGACAGGGCACTTCTGTGCTGGGGGGCGAAACAACGAATAAGTAAACTAGATGAGCTGTTACAAGTTAGGGGATTTTGGTTTATCTCCTTTTTATTGCTCTTCCTGTGACTCACTGATGTCATCAAAGGCAAAGGAGCTGTGCTGATCTCCATCAGCTGCAGCTGTGGCCAACACCAACCATCCCTTTCTTCTGCTTTTTTGAGGACGTTCAGAGTGATTTTGAAATCACATATCATTAATGTCAAGAAGAATTTCTGAGTGCTGTTGAGTTTCTGGGTGTTGGTTAGCATAGAAAGAACTATAGTTAAAATTCTTGCAGTGTTTCAATTATAATTCCTTCATTGTTTCAGTTGCTTATAACTTCCTGAAATGCTCTTGTCTCAAGTTGAAATTTTCCAGACTTGATCTTGGCCTGAGAGTGACCTTTTTTCCCTATTCTTCTTTGTTTCTTTTTTCTCTGTGGTATTAAGTGAATATAGCTTGGGTGTTTCATTTATAATGAGAAGAAAGTAGTAGAAAAATACATTACAGCTATTACTTTAAAACACAGACATCATGAATAACTCAAGCAGTGCAGCTGCTAAAGAAATGGTGGTGAAAATCATCAAAAGTACTTCTTGAATCTTACCAGCATCTGTGAGAGAGGGCACTCAGAGGTCTTAAACTTTCCATCATGCACATGTATTACATAATTATCATGCAGTTATTTTGGCTGATTGGTGATCAGCTGAATGAAGCAGTAGTCTTTGGTGAAAGAGTGAATCTGTTTTTTGGTGTTTGCCATGACCCTGGTGAGACAGGACTTGAAATTCAGGCAAGTGCTGTGCTGGGATGTGCAACAGGAGCCCTGTGGGGCACAACTCCTGTCTCACAGTTCAGGCTGAAAATGCTGAAGTTTTCAGAAACTCTTCTCCCACGAAAGCTATTTCTTAACAAAAATTTTAAATAAACTTTTGACTAACTCTTCTCAAGCTGTAGGCTATAGTAGTTTAAACTAGGACTCAAATGTCTTAGGGGATGGAATTTAAGCATGGGGTGGAAATGGTAAAAATAAATTGTCAAGTGCTTTCTTTTAAATTAATGCTGATATTATGTCTGTTTATTAATTTATGTAAAGACTACTGATTGTGGTGGTGATGTTGCTAAACAAAAAACTATGGGGTTTGACTTCTTGACTTGTAATATGCGTTTCAAGAAAAAAAAGGTCATGTGCTTGCCTGTTGGCTTGTGTACAGGCTCGCTTAAAGACTGTGGTTTCTGCCAAGGACAATCACTGTGAGTGTTTCTATAAAAAAATATAAGAAATTTTCATTTCTAGAGTTGGCTTCTCTTGGTCTCTTCTGTTCCATGGGAAATATCAATTCACATGCATTCATGAATCATCTTTGTTTCTGAATGGTTGTGTCTTTCCAGTGATACAGACAAGTGCCTGACTCTGAAAACTGCAGGGCAGCAGCAGAGAGAGGGTGAGAACAGAACTGCCAGCAGATCTTGGCAGAGGTTCCCATTGTGCTCTCCAGCTCTGTAACATACGTTTTAAGTGAATTCCCTAACTCTGAACCTCCTGTGTAATAGCACAACTCTCTGATCTTGTAGAGGACTGTAGAAACTTTCTCTGTTGCCTGTCACAAACTTACGTTGATCACCTGCATAATTGTCCCTTGCAGGAGCTCAGGAATGATGTTCTGACACTGCTTTAGGAGCACTACCAGCTGCTAGGTAAAAGTAGGGTGCCTATGGAATAAGCCCAGCTTTTCATGTTGCTGCAGAATACTTATTTCTTGTTGGAGAATAGTACTATACACATGGTTTTCTTAAGATTTAAGGATCTCAGGATTTAAGGTTTGGTCAATAAGTACAACAATTTCATCACAACCGCTTTCACCTCTAAAAATTAATCAAAATGTATCTGCTGCAACACAGAGTGATACAACTTAAAGTTGCATTGATCTGTCATAAAAAGCAGAGTCCAATAAAGTTTCTAACTTTAAAGGAAACAGCTCTGTGTTGCCAGTTTGTCTTCAAAACAGGAGAAATTGATTTCTTTAAATCAGCAACCAGATTTTGGTTCAACTTGCTGTTCTTTTGATGAAAAACTTGTCAAGTGTGCCATCTTTCTGACCTGTCACGGAGTGAGTCACAAACTACCTAAGTATGTAAAGGACATCTGTCTAAAAAATTTGGGGGCTTGTTTTCTGGGAAAACCTTGAATTCTGAATTTTTTCAGGCCTCTTGATATTTGGTAAATTATTAAAGTGGAATTACTTGGAAGAGATACTGTAATAAACTTCAGATTCACCAACTTTTCCTTAAAGCTGGCCTTGCTGGTTCTAATGACGATAATCAATTCATGCTTTGTTATTGGCAGCAGGTAGTGAACCACTGCAAATGTTGTGGGTAAATGACAGTCAATGTGCAAGAAGTTTTAGGTGAAATGAAATAATAAAAACTTCCTTGAAAATTACAAACTTCTGTTTCTTGTCATGATTTCCTTGTCGTTTCAGTCTGTTTAAGTTTGCTCTCTTCCATGCTGTCTTTGGGCTTATACTTTCAGTTACATTTTTAAATGTCGAACTTTTGAAGGACAAGCATCTATTTCTACCACAGATATTAAAATGAAAACTCACTTATTGGCACATACAAAAATTTGGGGGTTTTGACCTTTTTGGCTCAGCGTGTCTGAACTCTACACTTGGATGGATGAGTACTTTCAGGGTTACAGCTAGGTGTTGGTTTTTTAGCCAGCTGTAGGATATTTAGGGTGGATTTCTAATAGGAGCATGGAACTAATTTTATCACTTTGACTTTCTCTTCAGTGGTTTCTGCATTGGTTTTTCCCTTGTAACCTACACTTTAATTCTAGGTATAAGTATTCTGCTAGTCAGAATGGGCTCTGGTGTTCGAAACTTTAGTAACAAAAGTGTTTCTGTCTTGGGGTATTTAAAAACTGATCTTTAACCTGTTGAATCAAGTTAAATGGAGAGCGATAGCCTTAACTCACTTTTTTTTTTTAATTTCAGCTAATTTATTATTAAAGACTCTATGGTGATGAGTGCTTTGGAAAAATTCAGTTTAACTTCTGAAAAGCCAATTTAGTAATCATCCTTGCTTTGTCACTTCCCCAGCCCCCATGTACCTCCTCTTATATACATGCTCTATAAGTTAATGAAAGACCCACTATAGGCAGAGAAAGCTCCCTGAGGGAGCTGAAGCAACTCCCCAACTCCCACACAGTAAATTCATGACTTGCTGAACACTGCTGCTGGTCTGCTGAAGGAGGGATCAGAATTGCACTTTTTTTTTTTTTTTTTTTTTTTTGTGTGCCTGGCTAATTGTGTGAATGCATCCCATGTGCCTGACCTCCCTCCTCCACCTTCCCAGGGCCCTCAAAAGTAACCATAATCCTCATGCCTCCTGTTTCCTTGCCAGAAAAACACATCAGCTCTTAGCTTGGAAAACATCCTGCTTTGCAGATGTGCTGTGTTCCAGGGAGGATGGCCCTCTCCTGGCTGTGAGCTCCTCAGATCAGCAGCATGACAGCATCTCTTCTCAGCCCTCTTGGAAATGATTAATTCTGGTTATGTTGCTGCTCTGTGTATACAGTCAGAGCAGTCTCTTTTCTTATTTCAGGGATCACTGTAGAAAGGTCATGTTGCAGATCATATATCGTTGGGTTTGGACATTCGATACATATGGTGACTCAAAGGTTTATTTTATAGACAACTGAAAGTTGACTTGGAAGTTTAAACTTGTTGGAGGATGCTCGCAATTCAAAGGTGTTTTTTTTAAAATAATTTTTTTGGGAGTCACAATTAGTGTGTAGACCTCTTGCAGGGAGAGGTTAAGCTGAAGTGGAAATACTTGTATTTTGCAAGCTATCGAAGAGGATAGTGGCTTATTGGTCTGTTGTGGGAGAGACAGGGGTATGTACCCTTATGTAACACTGTCTGGAGCAGACTGACTGGAAAAGCTGATCCTCTGCTGTGTGACCCAGCACTCGCAAGTGCTGCATTTGGCTGAGGAAGTGTTCAGTGTCTCTGTAAAAAGTAACAATCTGTCTGTGACTGTAAACTGTAAAAGGCAGCATGAGATTTTCTGGTCAGGAATTCTTCAGGCACAGTCACCAGTGAGGTGGGAGACCTAAGGAGACTGGCAGTCTGGAGACCAAGAAGTAGAAATTTAGGCAGGATCAAAACAGGACTGATCAGGAATATTGTCTTGTCAGCAGTCTCACATTACTGTCATCCAGTGTTGCATGCTTGATTCCCTCTGTCACCCACCCTAGACAGCCTTGCTTTACTTTCCCAGGGCAGAAGTATCGGCGTTAGAGATTTCTGTGTGCAATTGAATCTCTCTGGTTGGACCACCCTTGGGCAGGCAGACTACAGTCAGTCGGATCTATGTTGGTGGCAGCGCAGCTTCTCTGCCATCTGTAGGTTCAGATATGCTTGAGATTAGGCCTGTTTCAAGCTGTCTCTTTCATGGCTATACCCTTTGTCTGATCCCAAACATTAAGAGATTAGGTTTCTTGAAATATCAGCAATTGCTGTCCTCCCTGGCTTGAGCAAACCACTTAGCCCACAGATGTGGGAAGGCTTGAATAGGTTTTCAGCATGAAAGAAATGTTGAGTTCCCAAGATGTATAATTTATACAGAGGAATAGTTTTTCACCTGCAGAGTGTTGGTAAATGCTGCTTTTTGTACTGTGGTCAAGGGTGTGCACTGATAAGCTGGTGGAAAAAGGATTTTGCAGTGAAGGTAGGTGTTTATTCTGTGGAATGAATACAATAAAAATAGACATCAGACATGGAGAGTGCTGACTTCTCAGAGCTTTCCAAATGCACACTGGTTTAAAACTTTCATCTTATTTAGTTTGGGGACTATGTTGCAGGTTTTGAATGTCGAATATTTCAAAATAGAGCCTTTGTCATAAGGAAATGTTGAGTACATAGCACCCCAAGACCTATTAAAAATCCACAAATGGCAGGCAAAGCAGAGAGTTTTTGATTCTCATGCGGTACTTTCTGAGGAAGAGTGTGAAAATAAGCAAAAATGAGGTTTTGATGCTTTGGCAATCTATGATTTGGTCAAAGCTTTGAAAAAGGAGTACAAAACATAGCACACATGCTCTTTTTTGTTCAGAGGGGACCACTACCCAGCTTCATTGCTTTGTAATGGTAAACACTGAATTTCAGTACATATTAACACTGCTACCATAAAGAAAAAAGACCATGCTCCAGGCCCTGTATCTGAAACCAGTTCCAGGGTTTGAGGGCATGGGTCCTTCCTTCAGTGCTGATCTCCTGGTGTGGGGCTGGGTACTCCCTTGGTTTTATGCTCTGAGCCAAGACTTAGACCTAGGTGTGTCTTAATCTCTACAGCAGGACTGTAGAGATTTTCATGGTAAAGCTTAGTGTGGGTTGAACATGTGTGACTTGTTTATTAGGGAAAAGTCTGGTAATTTCAGACGTGCTTTGTCTAGCTTTCACATTCCAGTTCACTCTCTGATTTCCCTGTTTAGTGAGTTCTTACTGAAAAATTCCCCTAACATGGCATAAAATGTTGTCTTTTTTAGTAGACACTGTTCATAACTGTAATATCTACTCTGAGTACAGTGATGCAGTCTTCTGTTTATTCATAGAATCACAGAATATTGGTAGAATGGACATGAACATTTTATACATATAAGTTGTCTAGTTAACATGCAAGGCATATTTTCCTCTTAGAAAAATATTTTTGTTGAAGTTCTACTTTTTCAATCCACAGTCGTGTAACAAACAGTTCTGTTGATTTCTCTGTGATGAGTTCAAATTTTTACATATACAACAGAGAACAGATTCTGACCTGTAGCTATGCAAAAGGTATACATTTTGTTCTTATTTTAAATATCTCAAACTTTCAGAAATTGCTATTTTAAATCCACTTCATTTTTTTTTAATCTGCAAATCCTTCCACGTGATTTACTTTAAGTTTTAAGACAGCTGTGATTGCCTTCTCCTGCTTGCAGCTGTTCCCATTTTCTTGAAATTTAGACTTATTGAAGCAGCTGGTCTAGACATCGTTGGTTTAATTCAAGAGGAACTTGCTCAGTAATCTGTCAGTGTTAACCATAGACAATGTGTAAGTACACACATAGCTATAGTATCTGATACACACATTTAGAGGTGACTTCATCGTGTGGTTTGCTCTACAAAGCCAAGAAGGAGAAGGCTGTTTTTGCAGGAAGATCTCACCAAATGCAATTACCTAAAACTCCAATTCCACTAACAGCTTGTAGCTGGCTGCCTGGGGAGGTAACTCAGCAGTTAAGCCAAGCAAAGCAAGGACTGAATTGCAGCAGTTTACATTTTTGTGCACTTGAAATTCCCCATGTTTAACTTTACAAGTGGACTGGAAACCTTAAACTTGCACTAGAAGGGATGATCTCCAAACCTTGTTGTCTGACATGGATTCTTGAACTTAAGGAATAGCTTTTATTAAGTCCCTGAAATTCAACCCGTACATTAGGAGCCTGGGATTCCCTGGGGATGCTGGTACAGGGCAATGTTGTATGAACTGGATTCTTGGCTGGAATGCCTTTTGTGTATTTTCACAGGAGGGATGGGGATGCAAGGAATCTAACTCCAAACAAGTCAGTCTTCTTGAGAAGAAAAATGTTTATTGAAGTTGGCTTTAATATAGGTGCCATGGCAGGAGAAGTGCAGTGATATTTAAGAATAACATTGAGCGTGGTGCTGTGTAGCTTCTCTTACATCTGTAAGGTTGCTCTCGATGTGCTGTGCATTGCTGCAGCCCAAGGTCAGATGGGGGTCATGGTGTGTGCATGTATGTCTACAAACTGTCTTTGCTGCTATATAGTAGAAGCATCTGTGAGCTGTGAGCTTTGCCATTATCACATAATGATTTGAAATACCACTAGGCTTAAAAAAAGCACACACTTTCTCATAGCATCATCTGTTCAAGTGTGTAATGGATATTCTTAACTGCAACAGGAAAGCATATACAGTAATTAAAACACAGAGCAGAAAAATTAGCCAAATTTGGCACAAATGCCTGAGAAAGTGTCTGCTTTAGCTGTAGATATAAATGAAGCAATAGCCAAAATTACTTTCAAAGGCTTTAATTACATCTGTTTTAATTTAGCATGTAAAATGCAGGATATTATTTTTAATATAAATTTAATTCATGGTTAATCTGCAGATTGCAATATCCTTCCAGTAGAAATGATGTACTTGGAGTAGAATAACTGAAAACTTTCCTTTCGAGCTGTTTGGTTAGTCTGTTGCAGGGTGTGCTGTGCAGAACCACATGTTCTCTGTATATGTGCAGCTGCTGCTGGTGGATCATTTAAGAAAAAAACCCCAACACTCTTGATTTTAATGTAAGTGCATTATTATACAATAAGCTGTTCATAGTGTAGATATGTAAACCAGTCATCAAAATGTAATGTTTTTGTCCGTAGTGTTTTTTTTCTGAAGCGCACGCAGTGGGCATGGAATGTAGTCCTTCTCAATCTATTCTAGACCTTACTGCTTGTAAACAAGAAAAATTACGTGCTTGAAGATAGCCGGTGTTTTTTCACTAATTATGCTATTCCAAATGAGAAAGGGTCCTTGCGTGTGCATGCATGGTTAGTTCACATATTCTGTACTGTCCAATGGCTGATGGTGTCATGTGCCAGTAAAGAGCAAGCTCAAAATGCTCCTGATGAGAGAGTGCAGGTTCCAGGTGAGCGACTGGCAGTCGCTCATAGAAAGGACTTTAGGAGTGATATTTGAAAAATTAGGGCTGCCGTGTAAATTAGCAGGCTCAAACTGTCTAGATAAAAGGATTTGGGAAGATTATCTGAATGAATTTCAAAGACAACTGGTCACTGTATTGAATCAGTTGTGAAACAAATAGTGAGTTGGGCAAGAGAAGCCGGAAGAAAAGGTCATCTGTTGTCCTCTGTCTCAAACACGCGGAGGAAGGGCAATCAGACATCAAACTCAGTGAGCCTCTGTTTTAGTCTGCACGTAAATGCATACACCAATGAATAAAGTAATAGATTTCAAAATATAAACTGTGCATATCTGAATAAAAGAAACATGAATGAGAAACTGTATCTGGGTAATAGAGTCATGGGTCTCAAATAGTTTAGTTACATAAATGTGGAAGTTGGGCCAGATAAATCGGAAAGCCCTATTTTGTCAAAATTACTCGATTGATAGAAGGAGGAAACTGAGGTTCATGAAGTGTAACTTGGTTTTAGGAGACTAACATGTATTTTCTTGTGAAATCTCACTTGAAACATCATTTTAATTGAATAGTTTGTGAAAGTTGGCACGCTGGCTGAAATTGAAAACTGGCAAAAGTAAAAAGAAGAAAATCCTCTCAAACCCAGAAACAGATGGCAACAACAATATACGAGGTTAGGGAATGATATCAAGTGGTCACTGTAATGATTTTCTCATCTTATTTTAATATATTTTAATGTAGGGATGCATAGTGGCCAACTCTGACATCTCTTCCACTTCACTGTATTTTCCTTGCACAAGGATAGTCAGCTCTTCACAAACAGCTTATCCTCTTGCTGTGAGCAGGATCTGAGACTATCCGGTGTTGCGTTTTGTCAGAGGAGTGGCTGCACCACTGGTTTCAGGATCCTCTCTCTGAAGAGGGTTTGGTCCATTTTGTGTGTGGGCAATGCTCCTGACAGGAGAACCACATTTTAAATGTCTTCTGCAAAACTTTGCTCAATCAGTGACATGGTGCCAGAAGTCTTCATTGTAAGAACTCTCCTCCACGAATAACAGGCTCTGTAAAGCTGAGTTTCTCATTTAATTACTTCATATATTTGCCAAACTAGCTGTTTAAGTACGTAACAAACTCTCTCCAAAATACCAGGATACTTCTGGTAAAGTCCTAAGCATGTGGCAGTGCTGCCCCTTGATGCTTCTTTTGTCTCATGATGTATCTGTTAGAGTAGGAACAAAGTGACAAGGATGAATTGGTTTGACTTGCACCCTCTCAGTATTTTACTAGTTGCAGGTAACATCAGTGTGATAGCAGGCAATCATTGCTGTGCTGGGTCTTCCGAAACATTAGTCAAAATGCAGTCATGTTGCCAGTAGATACCATCTACTACAGTGGCCTAAACTTGGCTTTTTTCACTGTTGTCTGCCTGAATGTAAGTGACAGCAAACTTTTCTCCTGTGGTCCACAAAGCAAAGAGGACACTGCTCTGAAAAACAGAGAAGGTTCAGTGGGTTTTCAGGTAGTTCTTTCCCTTGTTTTCTGAAGACGCTTGCTCCCACTGATTTACTTTACTTTGTTTGTTTAATTATGAAACCAAGGAAATACTGGATGCATGCTGCAATTTTTCTATTGTATCTTGGGAACTTTGGGTTCATTTTTATTAGATGATGAAGATCTAGAAATCTGGAAGTCTGTGTTATTTGGGAAAGATGGACAGTGACAGTAGGAAAACATGTTAGAATCACTCTCTAGCTGTCAAACACATCTTTGACTTAAAACTAGTTACTAGGTTTAATAGTAAAAGCCACCTGCCTTTTCATACTCTAATGCCTACATCCTTAATAGCTTGCCTTAGTCTAGCCCCTGGAAACTCAAAGCCATTGTAATACTACTGCAGCCTCCGGCAGGATCCTCAACAAGCCACAGATTGCAGAAGAGAATATACCCAGACAATAATTTGAAAGCCAGTTTTCTCCAAAAGCTGACAAACAAACCCCATGTTGTATCTGAAAGTACCCAGAAAAAAATTGTTGCCTAGAGAGGACTGAAAGGAATCATCAAATACTATTAAAAAAACCTCTGACAAAACACACACTCCTCCCAGATAAACACTCTGCAGTCATTGTCCCCCCGCGCTCCCCAAAAAAAGGAAGAGATTAGGAATTTTAAAGTACTAGGAGACACAGAAAGAAATAATCTGCTGGCTAGAAGTTTTGTCCGCTGCCAGTGGACTTATAAGTGCTTTGTACTGTTTACGAATGCCCCAAGGCTTGGCTGCCTGGTATGCAGGGAATACCCCTGCTTAAATAGGAAGGGGGATGACTCCTTCCCATTTTTCAGGCCAAAGGATCCTAAACTTTCAGTTGCCAAATATATTACCTCACTGTGTGATATACTAAACTTTTTTTCTGTAATAGCATGCACTATGAATTTCTTGCAACCTTCTCATTTAATAGCCTTAGAACTTAAAGTACCCTCATAGAATAAAACAAAATGTTACTAGCACAGCTCTTCTCCCTCCTCCCCTCATTACCTTGAAAGGATGATATGCCATTGCTGCGAAAGCGTGATGAAAAATATGGAATAATCTCTTGCAATATTGGAATATTTCCTATTAAATACAACTTGATCCTCACACTTGAAGGTTTCATTGTGATGTTGTTATTATCTTTACCTTGCTTTACATATTGTTGCATTTTCACCTGCTGTACACACAGCACAACCCCCTCCTCAAGGCTTTTTTAGTAAAAGCAAGTAACTTCACAATGATTATCAGCTATGTCCTATAGTTATACTTATGTTGAATTATAGTTATACTTATGTTGAATGTTCTGTGTATTTAAGAATCATAATCTCTTATCATAATAATATTATTATGGAAACATGTTCCCGAGCACACAAGAAATGCTGAGGCAATCTTGCTTGAATTTTTCATTTCTGAATCACCAGGGCATTCTGTTAGTGAGAAAGAAGTTGCTGTTGCTACCTAAACTGAGAATAGTTTGTTGATGTTAATGATCTCTTAGAGCATAGACTATAAACAGAAAGAAATCTGAAATAGAAATCTTCTGACTGTATAATCCAAGAAATAACCAATGCCTAGTTACAATAACTGTTGAGGCTCCTGTTTTAGAGCTCTTGTGGCTGTGGTGTTATGTTGTTATTTTGACTTAGTACATTGTTTTAGAGATGCTTATCTACCCTTCTGCAGAGGTGGAAGCCTGCTTTATGTAAGCTAACACAACTGTTTCATTGTCCATTGCCCTTGCTTGAATTTTGTCTTTGAACTTATCCCATTTCCTTTTTGTTTAAAGCCACCAAATGCAAAGGTGATAGGGTTGATCTCCAGTGTCAGGTAACTCTGTTGCTAGAGCAGGTAAAAAACTGATGGTTGCAAGATTTGAGGGAGCTTCCTCCCCATAATACCCTTTACCAAAAATACCTTCATGGAGATATTTAAAAGATGTGTAGATGTGGCACTTAGGACACGGTTTAGTCATGGACTTGGCAGACTGGGTTAATGATCTTAAACTTAAACTTTTCCAAACTAAATGGTTGATTCTGAACTTTTGGATCAGAATGTCCCTGAAAGGGCAGGGAGATGTTGATGATGTGTCAGTGTGGTGTTCGGTGGTAGTAGTCTCTAACTGCTGCTTTCCTGCATTTACCTTATTGTATAAATATTAGTTAAGATCATGGTTGGCATAATTCCCATTGCCTTCTGCATGCCATTATTACAGTAAGCTCTGCCTTTGCTGTGTGCCTTATGTCAGCTCAAGATCACAGCAGAGCTAAATTCAGGTGACCAAAATGACAAACTTTGGATGTTGCTAGCCCTTCCTTTCCCCTGGGGAGACTTTCTTTTCAGCCAGAAAATCCCTCTATGAAACCTCTCCTTCATACAGTTGCTCCCAGCGCAGCACAATAAACCCAAACCAGTGTTTTAAAGTTCAGAGCAGCATTATATTCAGCCTGCTGTTGGGCGGGCAGCTGCACAGAGCAAGGATGAGCAGCGTCAGGGGAATAACCACATGGGTCTTCTGCATTGGTACTGCCTGGACTCAGCTATGACTGTCTTAAGCATTTGCTCACAGGAATACAATATTCTGAAACTTGTTAGTTGTCCTGAAAGAAAAGAACACAAACAAATCACAGCTGCACTGCATGTTTGGAAAATCATGGAAGTGCCAGCGCTTTATGAGTACATTTCTTTTCATTCCATTTTAATTTTTTCCCTCTCAAAAAACTTAGAAAATATTGATATGGGGATGAGCAAACAGGTTTGACTGAAATAAGCAGCAATCCATGCTTTTCACATGTTTTGAGCTGAATATGAGATTTATGCTTTTGGGCCTTGTTGTCTTGGAATAGTTAGAAACAGGAATTGAAATTTTCTTTCTCGTTCTTTCTGAAATACTTCAACATTTTCTTTTTATTTATTATTTTGTAATAGAAAGTCTTAAGCCTAATCGTTTGCCTTAATTTTCTAATGTAGTCAGAAGAATGTCAGATTGTTCTCCTGGTTTTAACTACTTTATTAAGTTTTGTAAACTATAGATTTCCTTATTTGGTCAAGTAACACAATTCAGAAATGGATCAAAAACACAAAGCATCCTGTTGGAACCAGTATTTCATATTTACTCTGCTTAATTCAGTGCTTTTTTGTTGTATAGACAAAGTGTTAGAAAGCAATTAAATGGTTAAACTTACATAAGAAACTTAAACTTTTTTTTTTTAGTTTCATTTAGAAAAGAGAATAATTACAATAATTTGATAGGTTAAATCACAAACCTAAAGTGATAGAAAGTGCTGTTAAGTCAGAAAGGTATTGTTTAAGGAATGGAAAGAAGGGAAGTAGAGGATTTATCTTTCCATTATATCATTCATTAGGTCAGTTTTGGTTTTTTCCTTGTGTTTTGGGAACTTCTTTCTCAGTATATATGAAACCTGTTTAGTTGGTGAGGGGAAGCATAATTTTTATAAAATTATCATCTCTGTCTGTAAAGGGATATTCTGGCTTTGTTCCATTTACGTTTTCTCATCTGTTGAGTCTGCTGAGCACAGACAAACACAGGCGAGACATGCAGCCTTTACTTGCAGTAACTCTGTCAGTGCAGGTCGCTCGCTTATTCCGTATTTGTCTGTTCATTTCTCTTAGAGCTCATTAATCTGTCAGCATGACACAATCCTTCCAATGAGATTGTGCCAAATGTTACAGTAGCACACCAGCAGAAACCTGCATGCCATTTTTTTTTTCCAGTGATTAAGTAAGACCATTTTCCTGTCATGCAGTATGCCCAGTGCATTCAAAATTTACCAGTGGTTTGTTTTTTAAAGAGGAAATAGCATAGCCATTCATCAGTATTTACTGAAAACTTAGTTCAGGCTTTACGTACTCACTGCCTGACCCTCTACCCCGCAGCCCTTTGCTCTTAAGCAGAAGGGTAATAGTGACAAGAGCATGGGATAAGCCTGACTGGGAGGGAGAGCTCAGCATGCAGGACTCCAGTGGTATTTAAGACAGCTTCAGAGCTGCTCAAGAATTACTGCTGCTTATGACTGTTTGGCCTGGCAGACTGTCAGAGCTA
Organism: Pseudopipra pipra; assembly: GCF_036250125.1. Taxonomy (NCBI): domain Eukaryota; kingdom Metazoa; phylum Chordata; class Aves; order Passeriformes; family Pipridae; genus Pseudopipra; species Pseudopipra pipra. The sequence goes on from NC_087549.1 coordinate 93,755,224, forward strand.
TTAACTTCAGAATAACATGTCCTTAAAGAAAATGCAGTGGCTGGGGAGGAGGGGAGGGAAGGGACTTTTTTCCATTTCTTAAAATAATGTCTTATTAACTCAACTTATGGAAATAGAAAAGGCTTCTGCTTGAAGTATAGTGCTTCCATAATTCCAGGTGATGTATAAAAATAGCTGTGAATGTGGAGCATCCAGGAGAACCTCGGGATCCAGCTTTGGCTTCTCGAAGTTTTCAAGGCCTCATAATGTTGCAGAAGGAGCTTGCTTTGTGCTAGCCTTTGCAGCCATGTCCCTGGTCTGGATCCCTTCAGATCATACTGTTGTTTTCCCCCCCTCCTAATTCCAATGTATATGTTGTTCTTTTGTTCATATGCTGTTTATTAGAAACAAAATTTAAAAATAACCCTCTTCCTGTGCTGCATAAAATACTATGCTTACCTGTAAGCATCTGGAGCTTCAGTTTCATATGCTGTATTTTTTGTGAGCATATGTTCAGAAATTATTTATGCAGAGTGTTTTGATTACTTGTAAATCTCTCCATCTTGCTTTGAAAGCACCCTAGCATCGTTTAAATGGTCATTTTGGATGGCAGTGACATTTATTAACATGGAATCTGAAATGCAAGCAATATTTCCTTGCAATTGGGATAGGCAGATCAAAAAAGTCCTTTATTAATGTCAGGATTTACCTCAAAACAAGCTGCTGTTTGATTTCAGCTGAAAGTGTGTAATATTTTGGTCACCTCTTCCCTGTCATTGACAGAATTTTTGGACTTTTGCCAAAGAAACAGACTACAGTTGAATGTATGAAGAAGGATACAGTAAAAAAAATCGACGAAAACAACAACCCAGCAAAACCAAAGTAGGCTTTTATGAGTCTTATTCTTTGCTATTTATGCTGCCTGTCCTCTCCTTTTTATCTAAGCAATGATTTTTTAGGTTTATATTAAAAATACTTTTTTTTCCTTCTCTTTTCCATTTCTGTGGTTTTATCTGCATGCTCTGCTGTCTCCCAGGAGTGCTCTTGTTCTCTTGTGCACTTTTTCTGTTCTTTCATTAACATGGATTTTCTTTTCCACATCATGCTCAGAGCCACAGTTTCTTCCTCTCTTAAAATCCATTTTTATTTTTTTTTTTATTTTCCTTGTTTCTTCTCACATGCTACATCTTTCATTCTTCATGCATTCGTTCTTCTTTGTGTCCTTCTCTCCTTGCATGCCTTGGTTGGGTTCTCCTCTTCACTGTACTTTTCCAAAATAGTCAACCTGCTAAAAAAAACCAAACCCAAAACAACACCCAAACCTGAGGCATCCTACTGATCAGGTACTTCAGGTTCTTAACAAAGTGGGAATGGCTGTACATATGTAAAGGCTTTGACTGCAAACCTGAGCGAGTATAATTACAGAAATCTTTCTTGTCAGACTTCTACATGCACAAAATCTTAAGCCCCTGGGAATAGTTTAACAGCAGAGAATCAATATATTAGAGGATTGTCACCTGTGCTGTTAGCTATAGCTGTTCCTGTGTCAGCATTTCCATTATAAATTTTGGCTTTCAAGGGTTTATAACTCTGCCATTAAAATTCACTGCTGACTGAAACTTGGCATACAAGGACTAAGCCTGGAGCAAACTCCCCCCTTCCCTTAAAAATAACTTTAAGCCAAAGGAATGCAATGAAAACCATTAGTCTAATGATTTGAAAGGCAGCACTACTGCTATCAAAAAACTACTTAATTTACTTATGTGTCAGTCTTCAGTGTGGACTTACACTTCAGGTATTTTGGAATAGGGGATCGAATGGACAAATTAAAAAATTAAGAAAACAAAGCACCTCCTTGATAATGCTTTCATGATATCTCTTGGAATGTGTTTCAGTAGGTCATTTATTTCACAGCTCTGTGGCTGCAAAATAAAAATTTTATACATTAAGCCAAGTGAATGTGCATCATCATGCATTAAGAAAAATGAAAGAACATTGTTATAGATATCAGGAGACTGAAGAGACCAGGCTCTTGGGTGCAGGATGCTGAATGCTTCAAGCCTGCTCTAGTTGGACCAAGAAGGATGGGATGCCCCTGGGGGAGCTGCAGGCAGGGGGAGTATTTGTCCGCTCTCCCTGAAGGAGTGTTTTCAGCTGGTGACCTGCAGCAGACAGACTGCCTTGCTCATCTGTCATCACCTGGGAGATGCCTCATTTCTGGGCAGATGAAGTTGAGACAAGCAGGATCCTGTTCTTAATGAGGTAATTTAGGTCACCCAAGCAACTACCCGATGTGGGGCAAATTTCTCCTGTGGAATTGCCCATGGGCAAGTATCTATCTGCACAGCCATCTGCCAGAGCACTTGATATTAATTGGCACCTTTTCTTGTTGTCCTTGCAGGGAGGCCTTAATGGGAAGATAACCCTTCCTCCTTCCAGAAGTAGATGGCAGGATTCACACTGCTGCTGTGTTTAGGAGTTAAACATGTAGCTGTTCTTGACTAAGCTCTATCCGTGTGGATTGTCTTGCATATCTCGCCAATTGTGATGTCACACGTGAAGCAAAAAATGTGAATAGAAAAAGTATTAGGAAGGAAAGAGATTTTGGAAAAAAAGTATTTGGTGACAAATATGTTTTGATCTGTCATAGTAATTTGCCTTTAAAGATATACTAAATAATACACAATTTGGAAGTTTAAAGGGTCAAATATTTGACACCCAGCACAGGTAACAGTTGATAACATATACAAAGTGCTGCTTTCAATAAGTACAAAGAAGAAAACTGACCAACAGAATTACCTGGGTTTCCTCTTATGGCGTTGAATTCTGGCAATTAACAAAGAACAGTGAATTTGTGTTTTGAGTCTGAAGATGCCTTTCGCTTATGAGAACAAACCATGTTAGAAGTGATTCTGTCAATGGTTTGTCACTTGGCCTTTTGGTAGCTTTTTTTAGTGGAAAGGGGCTTTCAGGAGGAAGATCTAGTGCTTACTCTGTCAGAAGCCAGCTGTGTGAATGCCAGTCACACAAAACCAGCAGGGCCAGCCACCGACTCACTTATTCCACCTCTGCCAGGCTGAAGGCAGGGTGAGCAAGATGATTGGTGAGTCAGCTGGGTGGTGAGTGAGTGATTGAGAAGGTTTGGAGCATCCGCTCTTCTCTGTCTGAGCCCAGAGGGAACCGTTGGAGGCTTCCTTCCTCCTCTGGAGTATGTGCCCAAACAACACTGCTGGTTTTTGGGTGCTTTATCTGACTGCTGTGCAGTCAGCCTGCTGAGGAGCCACACGAGAAGCATGTGTGTATGTCACTGGTTTCTGGCAAGGCAGTGCCAGAGTATGTGTGTGTGCTACTGAACTTTTGGCGTGGTGGAGAGGTCTTGGCAGCTGGCATGCCTCCAGAGGGGCTTGCCAGCACTTGTTCAGAAGCTGTCCTTCAGGGAGCAGTTATGAATAAACAGCTGGATAAATTGCTTATTTTTTTCCTGTCTCTGAATGCTGATACTGTAACACATGCCCTCAGATTAGCCTAGCTAATATTAGAAAATGATTGGGTAAAAGGATGAGAAGATTTACTAATGCTTTTTTAAATGACCTCAAACATATTTTTGTAAGAACGGGAATTGCTTTCCTACTTTTCATATTGTTTTCTGTTTTAGAGTGGGTGTCTATGATATAACCCAGAACTACTTCTCTCAAGGGGTCTTTTTCTTCTTTCTTCTCCAACAAGCAAGTGTTTGAAGATATGATCACTCCCCTCTTGCTGTGTTGGTGTCTTTGGGGGGTGCATGCATGTGAGAGGGGGAGAAATCAAACTTTCCAGCAGAATCTTATTTTATCACATGATTTAAATCAGAGGCGTTTTCAATAAGAATTTATAGAAGCTGGTTCAAATCATTATAAATAAAAGAACTGAGATTCTGCTCTGGTAGTATAACTTAAAATAATAATGACCACGATTCTTTATTCTTTCCAGTGTCAGAGGAACTGCTCAGCCTTATGGCCAGGCTTCCTGTCTCTTCTGAAGGCTTGTTCAGGAAATGGCAAAGTGCACAAAAAAGGTCTTTGTCATTGAAAAGGTTTATTATTGTGCAGTTGAAGTACAGCTGTTACATATTTCCTTACTTAAATTTGGACCCTTCCTGAAGTTTCAGGCCTCTAATTATTCTGCCCAGGCCACTGGTCTATAGTCTATATTTAGCGTATTGCTGAAGTTTTCTGGTCATCCAAAGACTGAAAAGCCTTTCTGTCAAACCCTGATCCACCAATATTAGCTATGAATTTTCTGTTGGAGTATATAATATGAAATGTGACTACTGGAGGGTTTTACAAAGGAGTTTGAATGCACAAGCTGTGTCACTCTTTTAATATTTTGCCAGTTTCTGCAGGTTCTGAGAACAATAACGCAGGCACTCCCCCTCTCAAAAAAAAAAAAAACCCTGCAAAACAAACAATGAAAAGAAATAAACAAAACCAAACAAACCTGCAAAAAACCGCCCATCAAAATACAAGCAACAAAATGCTACCCTCACAGAAGTCAGGGAAAACATGCCTTCTTAATTGGGGGTTGAGTTATGTAATTATTGTATTAGCCAGAAGTCCTGTCTTTAAGGTAGTGAAGTTTATTTTATCCTTAGAAAATGGTAGTCCAGATGTTCTAGCCTAAATTTACTTAATTCGCTTACTTAATTCACAAATGTTATTTGTAATTTGTGAATGCTTTAACAACTCTGGAAGAGATATAAGTTAGAGGGATAGGTACAGGACTGTCCCTTTCTGGTGGAAGTTGTTCTAATGAGTAAAGTGGGGAAGGATAAGTGTGTTTATGTGTTTTTCCTTGTTCTAAGGTATTATCTTTCTGTTCCCCTGTAAAAGTTATAGCTACAATGTTCTTGCCATTCACCTTTCAGATATTGGTATTTGCAGATTCATTAGAAAATTTTTGACTGGGACATAATGATAGCTCCTATGTGAAGAATATCTCGAGATTTTATGTACCAACATTTATAAGATAGTATAAAATATGAAGAATTATGAAACATTGAGGTAAAAGCCATTGGCCTTTAAACTGTTTTTAGCTGTAAGTGCACATTAAACACAGTTCTGATTGCTAAAAGTATTTTTTTTGCTTTTGGAAAAACACAGAAGCTGGATAATTAGTAGCCAATAATGCTTAATGACAAGCAAAACAGTTTTTGCGTTTTCATAGTTTGGTTTTAGATTTTTGGATATGGAGAACAAGAACGGACAGAGAAACGCTGTAAGTGTGCTGAAAATAGTATCTCCAGATAACTTTGTCTAATTGATTTTATAAAACATGTTGATTGTTCAGGTTTAGTTCCTCCCTATATGAGTCGACCCTGTTGGTAATACATCCTCCTGGAGATGAGCTGGCAACTTCTGAGAAAGTAGCTATATCCTTTGGAAGCAGAGGTGGGATGGAAAACAGGATTTTACTGTATTTCAGCGTGCTGTTAGAAACAAATTCCCTTCTTGAAGCAAATTTCCATGATATCTAAAATCTCCCTCATGGGGTTTTGACTGTAACTGTAGGCCTAACACCTGACATGCATTTTTCTGTTTTCCCCCCTCTAGCTTCTCTTGCAAAATTATTCCAATTTATTCTGTAATGTTCTGTGTATGGTGATGAGTGGCTGTCTGAGCTACGGACACAGTTAGGTACACTTTCTATACCTTTAACCATACCTTTAACAATTCCCACAAAGGATATAAAGAGAAAGCCCTGTAAGAGAGTGGAATTTCCCTTCCTGCAGCAATAAAGCTATCTTGATGGGCTGTAATGTGGGCTCCTGTACTAGCAGAGAATGTCCTGGAGGAAAGAAGGCAATTATGTCTTTGGCACTAATATATATTTTAATTATAACATGATGCTGTGCGGTTGTATTTGGTTATAATGCAGTGCTATTTACATGTAATGAATATATGTATTATCATAGCTGGGGAATAGACATAGCTGAACAAAAAGGAGTTAAATGGCAGAGCCAGCTCACTAGGCTTTTGCTCTGAGCAATATAGTACAAGTAAAATGAGCTGGGTTTGATTAAGTGGCACAGGAATAAACTACTGGCCAATAAGAACTGTGTTTTTGCATTATATGTTCTGCCTTTTAAGCTCATTAGTTTTATATTTATATGGCACCCTCTGCTCATTTGAGCCATGTTAATTATAAGATGGTGCATAACATAATCAGAATGCTTATCCATGGATTTTGCACGAATGGAGAAATAGTATGTTTCGAAATGTTTCGAAGTACCTCAGATATAGTTGAAATTAGCTTTGGTCATTCCTTTTTTCATTTGTAAATTTGCTCGGACTGTTGGTGAAAATGGGACATCAGTGTGAGGGGTGTCGATTCATCTCAAAGCCAGTGTCCTGAAGTTGGCCTCATATTTGCTTCCAGCTAAGGCTTCTTCCTCAGAAACCCTGCTCTTATGGTAAAGTTTTGAAAGTTGAAAAAAGAATCCGTTGTTAGACTTGTGTATGCCTAGAGAGTGTGCATGTGCATGCTGAGGCACATATCTTCACATATACGCCTTTGGGTGGTCAGTTCATGGGCTAAAACATATTTATGAGAAAGGATAGTGGCAAGATGGTTTTGGCTTTGCTTGGTGCCATGAGAAGCACAAATTTTTCTTTTGCAAGGATTACTACTGCTGATCCGTGAGGCAAAATCTCCACATCACCCCTGCTATGCTGATGGCTTTGCCACAACAGCAAGGTCCAACCTTCAGCGACACCCAGCTTGGGAGCATGAAGACTGACAATTCCAGATATGCAGGTTGCCTGCCCTTTGCTGTGCCCCCGGGGCCAGCTGTGAAAGCCTAGGTGCTGGTGTGTGTTGGGAGCCACAGCCTTACGTGGTCTGCCTGAGCCGTTCTTGCTGCACCTGCCTGAGACTGTGTGCTATGTTAGTGAGAAGCAGGCTTCACTTCTTGCCTTATAAAAGCTTTTGCCCCACAAAAGAAGATGTCAGAGGAAGCAGCGATGTTGGAGGAAGAGGAACAGTACTTCAGTAGTTCAGACAGTTTAAAAGGCCTCAGATGGAAATAACAGTTGCATTTGTTTCTTCAGTGACAACAAAAGCCTTGACCCAATGTTTGACCCTACACACTTTTTTCCTCTTGTGTCTGCATCTCCTAGCCGAGGAAGAGCTGAGCTGAAGCTCTGGACTGCCTACAGGCTTTCAGGAAGCAGTGACACGTAAGTCCAGCTGGTCTCCCCCGCTTTCCATGTATTGTTTCTGGATTTGTAAGAGAACACACTGAGATGAGAGGCCGCTATTTTTTAATTTATTTTCTTTTCTTTTTTTTTTTCCTTTTGGTCAGGTTTCATGCTGAATGGAAGCAGCTGCTTTATTTAGAATATGACAGAGAAGAAAAACACTGCTTAGGGTTAACACCCTCCTGGTATTTATCCATAAATATGGAATAGTGCAAGAACACCAGATACATGCGGAGCACTGTGATTGGCTGCTGCTGATGTCATGCTGATGTCATTCAGCAGTGATCAGTATGTCACCCAGCAAATGAACAGATCAGCTCCCCTTATTCCTTTGTATGAATTCCATTTCGTAGCAGCACATTTTTAAGGCGTTACTGCACTTCTTAGGTGATGGAGGGCATCTAGGCCTTTTCTTGAGTCAGTCAGTATTTCATCTCACCATACATAAATGTGCTTCCGTGCCCTCCCCCTTTGCTTTTTTCTCTTAACGTATGTATGTAAACAGTTGACTTTTATCTGAATTAATTGCTAATAAAATAGGTGGGAGATCTAAGCTAGCTTTTAAGCCTCATCTGCTATGATTGCAAGTTTAGAGAAGAAGAGTGTATATTTGGGAGAATGGATAGATGCAGATGAGTGGAATAAAAGGTAGCTTTGTGGAAATGTTTAGGTTTCCATCTACCTGTTCCTCTTAAATCTAGGTCAGTATATAAGTAGTACAGTGTTTTTCTGCTCAGTGCTGAATTGTAAGTTATGAATGCATTTCAAGGTTATTTTGTTAAACATACCAGTATTCCATGACATGTGTGTCAAATCAGTCAATATTTCTACTACTTTTGAGTGGAAATAGAAATTCTAATAAGTGATAGTCTGCTCTTAATAAAGGGTGGGAAGAGAAAAACATCAACAAAAAAAAAACCTCTTGAAGTTTCAGATTAGTTGGACTTTCTCACATTCTAAAGCTCACACTCTAATCTAGCAATAATGTTCTTTGGTTTTTTTCCTGGAAGTTTGGAAACACTATTTTTGAACAAATCCTTTAATAGAATGAATTTGCTTGTATAAATAGAAACATATTGGAAAATGATTATTGCAATATTTTTCTTCCATTTCTTTTAAATAAAAACTCCTTTCCGTAATCCATCTCCCTCAATTGACTAAAAGTGACTCTTCAACTGATGCAGTATCCCCTTGCTTAGTTGCAGGAGCTGTATTTCCAAGAGACTGAAAAAACATGGGTATCTCAACTCACGTGAGTGCTCAGGAATATTTTGGATGCTGTAATTTTACGGATGTTACAGATTGTTAGGATTTGCAAATTTTAAACCAAGCAGCTTGACTGATGCCTTAGAAAATTTTTTAGTGCTAGATCTCCTCTGCCCATATACTTCTGAGTTTCAAATGGGCAGTGACCATAAATTTGCCAATTCAAAAGGAGGTGAAAAAGCTATTACAAAATACATGGGGGGTATTTCTGCATTACAGGCTAGACACATGTCTCTGTCAGGCTGTAACTATTGGATGACCTGCAATCAACACTGATCCAAACATACATAAGAATTTCACATACAGATTTTTGCAAGTGGTGCCTTGGACAAGTCTATCAACCTAAATCAATATTATTGCTTATTCTGTCCAGGCAGGAAGGCACTGCTCTGCTCTTACTTCTGCTGCTTTTTCTTCCTCCTCCTTCTGCTGCTGTTTGATCTGGTGAAAGCTGTTTCAGCCTGAGCTGGCAGAGCTATCACTCACTATCAGGATACTTAATCCCATGCAGGTGCAGTTTGAGCCACTATAGAGGGCCCCAAGGTCATGCTGGCTGCAAAGCTGGGCTCTTGTGGATGGCTGGGATGGGAGGCACGATAGTCATTGACGTTTCACATCTAGAGCTTCCATGCTCCTCTATGCCATTTCTTCCTCCTCCTCTCTCCCCCCACCACTTCATAGCTTGTCACAAGGCTTTCCTACAGTGCCGTAGCAGCTCTGGGTGGCTGCAGAGGCAAATACTGCTTCACAAGCAAGCAGTTAAATAAAGGTTGTTTATAAATTTTATGTAAAAGTGTGGACAACTGGAAGGAGATTGTAGACAAATGGACATCTTTTCTTTCACTGATGTTGGTGGTCTAACTCTTAAACCAGTTTTTTTGTTTGTTTCCTCTCTCTACCTAGTGATTTTAAGCCTACTTAATTATATACGTTAAAAAAAAAAAAGGCAGGACGTTGCCACTGGCTTTATCTCTGCTCCAAACACAACCATTCCTCTTCTGAAGGGTTGAATTTGCCAGACTCCTCCACCTCATTCCAGTCCTAGTGATCCACTCTTGCCCCATCCTTGTGTTAAAAAGCTGCTTATGTTTTTTTCTGTGACAGGTCCTATCTGTTACGGTGCTGTTACGGTTTGTGAACTGTTTCAACTGCCATGTCTCTTTTACACACCCCTCCCCTGAAAAACACAGCAGGGGCAGCCTTCACAGGGATATCTTAGGAGAAAAGACCTGAGAGAGAGAGAATTTAGAAAGTGTTGGCAAGGGAAGCAAATGAGCTGTGATTAAAGTGAATCTAGGCACTAAATAAAGGATCCTTAAAACCCTTAAGTTTAAACTTAATACAAGTCTTCAGAAAAGTTGGATAGGATTTTGGGGGAGGATTTCTAACCTCAGAGTCATTGCTGCTAGGAATTACTGCTTCCCCTGTGGCTTCATACTGGATTTCCACAATTATGCAGTGAACAGGAGCACAAGCCTGTATTTAGGACACAACTCTTTGTGGTAAAAAGTTACATATGGCATATGAGCACCCACTTATGAACTAAAAATACACATTACAGCCCAGTTTGTCTTTGAATCATGCTTAGGACTGGAGTGCTTAAGCATAATTTGATTTCCCACCTCTCTGCCTACCTCCATAGCCCCCCAGGCCCAATATTATTATTATATTTTAAAAGACTTTATTCAGCGAAAAACTGCCTACTCAGATTTTCAGCACGTGTTTGCCTCTACGCTAGGCCATATGCAACCTGTACTTCAGTTTAGGAAGGTTTTATGTGAATTTCTTTCTGACAGGGTTTTTGTTTATTTTCAGGCCGAAACTACCCATTTTTTCTCCCCAGTTTCCAAACTTTTCGTGTGGTGACAAATGCGGAAAAAAATTTATGTCAAAAATTGCACTGTAGTATAGTGTTGTTCTTAAACAATTGTGTTACTGGGGGTCGAGGAGGGTAGTTGCTTTCTCCACTTGATAGTTTTCATTTAATTTTTAAATGTTTCTCAGCTGGTGAAGAAAATATAATGAAGTCCTGATAACCTTCTTTTAAACAGGAAGGAATATTGCCACTGGTTTGGGTCATCACGTCAAATTTAATGAAAGATCTTTAAATTTGCCCTTCAGCAAGAGGATTTCTGTGCCTCTGCCACCTGCTCTTTGTGGTGGCAATGGAAGACTTTCCTTAATGGGGGTTGAGGTGGTCAGAGGTTCCATGAGGTGGGGGTAAGGCATAGGAAAGACTAAGACATAAACTGTCTGGTTACTGTGAAGTTGTACATTGATGTCTTGAAGGTGCAGTGTGGACATGTATTGCATACACTTGATTTTTACTGTATTGGATACTGTTACCTTATTCTGCCAGCTCCTGTCCTTCAGAGATTTTTTCCTTCAAGAATGCAGAAAGCAATCTCTTATATGCAGAACACTTAAGATATTAAATTAGCTATCTCATTTCATTCTTGCCTCAGAGTATCCTTGCTTAGATGCAGAGGGGGAATAGTGGAATCTTAATTCCTTCAATTTTAAAGTGTTAGGATTAAAAAAAAATACGCTGTTTTTTTCTGTTCTTCATTCTTTCAGAGCTGTCGCCAGCAGCACCTCTCCAACTTGATCACTCTTCAAGAGAAAGCTGCAAATGAAATATCTTCAAAATGAAGCTAGGCTAAAGGAAGGTGTTTTTCTTCTCTCTCTTTTTATCTGTAAACAGAATGTTCTGCCTGTTCTTTGAAACAGTAATTCCAGTGATAAGGATATAATTATATAGCTCTTCAGTGCTTATGTAAATGCATTCAACAACACATTTTGGAAACTGGACTTCTGTTCTGTTAATCTTCATTGCCTCATGCGTTTTGTTCAAATTAGAGATGTTCTTTTAACTTTGCCTCTTCAAAAAGAGCAAGGGAGGAAAGCTACAGTTTTTCACTAACAATAAAATATATTGATGATGCTGATAGATTTAAAAAAAAAATACTGGGAATTACTGGAGGGACAGGGGAATAAGAATCTACTGAAACATTGTGGAAATATTGTGGTGGAGGGCACCCTTGGAATTGTATATAGGGATTTTTTGAGGTTGGAGCAGAAACTTCCAGGCACGCTTAGGGTGTGGATTATGGGTGGCATAGGCAGTTGTATTTGTTCTGCTTTTTGCAAGGATGGGGAAGTTGACCTTATTCCTATTGTAGTGGGTTGATCCTGGCCGGATACCAGGTACCCACTAAAGCCCCTCTCTCACTCTCCCTCTGCAACTGGACAGAGGAGAGAGAAAAAAAACAACAAAAAACCAGCTAAGGATTCATGAGTTGAGATAACAGCTGGGAGAGGTCACTTACTGACAAAACAGACTCAAAGTGGGGATAGTACTTAAATTTACTGCTAACAGGATAAGAGCCAAAGAATGAGAAATAAAACAATTTTAAAAACACCTTCCCCCCAACCCTCCTTCCTTCCGTGTTCTCCCTCCTCCCTCCCAGCATTGCAGGGGGATGAGGAATGGGGGTTATGGTCAGTTGTTGTTTCTGCCACTTCGAGACCTTCCCTTGCTCCCGTGTGGTCCCTCCCACGGGAGGCAGTCCTTGATGGACCTCTCCAGAGTGAGTCCATCCCTCAGGCAGCAGTTCTTCCCAAACTGCTGTCCCGTGGGTCACTCCTCCATGGGGTGCAGTCCTTCATGAATGAGCTGTACCGGCGTGGGTCCCCCACAGGAGCCACAAGTCCTACCTGGGAAAAACCTGCTCCAGCGTGGGCTTCCCTCTCCATGGGCTGCAGGTCTCTGGCAGGACTCTGCTCCGTTTTGGGCCTCCCACGGGGTCACGGCCTCCTTCACGCATCCACCTGCTCCAGCATGGGCTCCTTCATGGGCTGCAGGTGGGTCTCTGCACCCCGATGGTCCTCCGTGGGCTGCAGGGGCACAGCTGCTCCACCATGGTCTGCACCACGGGCTGCAGGGGCCTCAGCTCTGGTGCCTGGAGCACCTCCTGCCCCTCCTTCTGCACTGACCTTGGTGTCTACGTTGTTATTCCCATGTTCTCACTCTGCTCTTCCCTGGCTGGAATTTTTTATCTGTGCCACAACCTTCTGTTCTTAAATATGTGATCGCAGAGGTGTTACTATCACTCCTTATTGGCTTGGCCTTGGCCATCGGCAGGAAGTCTGTCCTGGAGCCAGCTGGCATTGGCTCCATGGGACAGGGGAAGCTTCTGGCAGCTTCTAAAAGAAGCCACCCCCTGTAGCACCCCCCGCTACCAAAACCCAGCCACAGAAACCCACTAAGCCTATGCAGGCCTAGAGTTTGATGCATGTAGCCCCCAGACATGCATGGCAGGATGGCAGTTCCCGACTCTTTCTTGGAGAGCGGAAGTGAAGTGAGGTTCTTGCTCTGCACATACATTTGAAGTATCTTGTGTACCACATTTTGGTAATATTTTGGCTACAGAGAAAAGAAAATACTTAGACTTCAAATATTAATTCAATTTTTCAAGAGATCTGGTGCTTTCCCCTGGCATTTCAATATATGCTGGAACTTCACAAAAGCTTTCAGTGTCTCTCTTTCTGCTTTTAGGACATTTAAGTATGCATTCTGAGGCTTCAGGGATGTCTTGGCATGGCTTTTTCCAGCTCATCATTTACTGCAGTGCCAAGTTATCCTCAGGTATCCCATCTTGTTTGCTTGAATTGCACTTTGTTGATTTGCTTTCTGGATTCATATTCAGAGCGAGATGAAAATTTCCTACCTCAGTCAACTTTTGGCAGTTGGTAATTTTATTTAAAAATGCCTCCATTTTCCTGGAAGAGTTGGTATTTTACAAATGATAAATTGTATATGCATAATAGCAGAATATCTGTTTTGGAGAAGCATATACCACTGTGAAGAAAAAAAAACACCTATTCCAGATATAAATTTCAGGTTTCAGCATAAGATTTAGCCAACAAAAAAACAACCCAACTTCAGCTGCTGCTATAGTCACTGTGACAACTAGTGGAATGATATTATCTGTTTTATGAACATGTTAAAACTGAAAATACTACCAAGGGACCCTAGAATATCCTTTAAAGTTGATTTTAGATTTGAATTTTTGTAACTTCTTGGAGGTTGTCAAAAACAAAGGAAAAATCCATGTTCAGCTCATTGGTGAACTGAGTCGACAAAGGAGTTTGAAATCCAATGCCATCTGTTTTACTAGATCCCGCCTTAAAACAGCACCAACAGACTCTGGCAATCTCAGAGCACCGCTTGATGGATTTTTAGTTGCCACAGGACAATCGATTCTTGAATCCTTCTGTCTGCATTTTCTGGGGAATACATTCTCATTCAAGACAAAGGAAAATGTTACACATGGATTAAAACTACGTTTGGATGTGATAGATCTTCAAGTGTAATATTTTTGGTGAAGTGTTAATATATCAGAGAGAAAATTAGTTATGTAGGGGTTTTTCCTAACACCTGGAGCTCATGCTGTTGCTGCTTCTGCTGCTGGCTAGCTGTTGTTTTTCATAAATCACTGGGTAGGAAAAAAATTAAAATCCAGTAAAATGATGGAAAAAAGAAGTCATGGCTAGGAAGGAGGAAAGCAACATCTAAATATTTAACTACCACCCAACAAGTTCATAATCTTCAGGAATTTCCATCTTCCTTGGCTTGTTTCCTTGGCTTACAGCTTGGATAAGAAACCTGCCCAGATAGCTGGCATTGAAAAATAATAATCTCAGCCTATGTTCTGGATATCTTAAAAAGAACTCCAAAACAGTGGCCTCCCACTGCCCCCCCCCCCCCCAAAAAAAAATCCCCAACCAACCAAAAAAAGCAACCAAAAAACCTCACCACAACTAATAAATGAAATAAACCAGAAATGTATCCAATCATGTGCTTTATGATTTCATCTCTCGCTTTAATGAAGGCCTTTTGTGCACTCCAGGGACTTTCAGTGATGCATGCAAATGAGGCCATTCAGTAAGATCTGTGATCAGGATATTTTCTTTTCATTATATTTTGATCCTGCCAGCTCTTATTTTGGCATTTGACTTGCACATACGAGTTCTGCAGAACTACTGTTTGTAGCACCTTTTTTGGAACAATGGTAAGGGATTGAAAAGAATGGAAGGGATCTTAATTTCTAAACAGGTGCCTCTTTCAGCCAGATTCATGAGATGTGAAGTAAGTGGCAGCATTATTTTGTATACATTTTATTTATTCTGAGTTCAGGACCACAGAGTCCACACCAGGAATGCTGCTAACTTTTACACCCGTAAAAACCACTATTTACAAATGATTTTTGCATTGCTGTGCTATTTGACTTCTGAAAGTGCTGAAGAATCAAGGTGTAAGAAAGTAACAAAATAAAACTTCTAATAGCACATTTATTTTCTCTGCTTGGGTTTTTCAACAGACAATTTATTTATTAGGATAGTGGTTGTGCATCTAACACATTTTTGCATCAATGCTGACTGGGTGATTAGTTGTTCTTATTATCAAATATATTTTAAGGAAAGTAAAGGCAAGCATCGAAGACTAAGACAGCTTTTCTAAGGGACTCATCTGTTGTCATCTTTTCTGTGACATTTTCCACAATTAGATGTATTATTTCACTTCTATCATCACAGAGAAAAAAAAAGATGATCCTTGATTTTACCATGTGCATTGTTGGTCCCCAGGAGAGTACCATCACAAATGCATTCATTTATTTCAGTGAGTTTAGTGTAGTCTTTGCTTATATATAGAAAGAAAATGTTCACAAATGTCTTTTGTATTGAAACATGGGAGTTTTTTAAAATTTGTTATGCTTGAGAGTGAGCAGAGAATGTTATGATTGTCACTCCCTGCTGCTAAAATAAACACCTGGATTTATCAAAGTGTTTGTTCTAATCAGCAGGAGATGTTTATCTACAAAAAAGTTCTCTCCTCTTACGTATTGTCAAAGAATAGTATATCTCTACAATGTGTGTAGGAAACACTGTTCTTTTCCACTGCCTGAGATGAATGCCCTGTGCTTCACCCCCAGATTCCTGTATATGGGTTATTCTGTGCTCATGTGGCAGATGAGTCAGAAAAAAGGTACTAGTTTAGTGGCATTCTCTGTGGACCGACTCCATTCCTTTCTGTCTTTACACCACATTAAATCTGTAATCTTATGTTAAACTGCGAAATTCTTCATGCTGGCATAAACCAGCTTTCCTTCTTCATCATTCCAATCTGTTCCCTACTGATGTATGTGGTTTCATGGAGTCAGTTTTGTAGGAATGTTGAGATCAGGAAATCAGATTCTTTAGAGCAAGGCCAATATAAGATGATATGAAACACAGTTTAGCTATATTAATGTAATTGCTGTCTTCATAAATCACATATTAGGTGATTAGAAAAAACAAATCTAATAAAATCTAATATATGACATTTCTATTTACAGTCCTTGCAATTATACATTAGTTTCACTAATCACAAGCTGACAGCTTCAGTTATTGATGGGAGACCCCCTCATACCAGACTCTACAGATTTCCTCTTTTCTTGCACTTCTAGTAGGAGATATCAAAACAATTCTGCCATCGGGGATATTTCTGTCAGTCTTCCTATCCACCCTCCTTACTCTTACGACATTGCCTTCACTGGTGAGATGTTGCTGATAAGATCTCCTCAAGTTGTCTTTTTTCTAGGCTGAGCAGTCCCAGCTCTCTTGGTCTCCCTCATGTAACAGATGTGACTAGAATTATTCCTGCCCAAGGGCAGGACATGTCATTTCCCTTTGAACTTTGTAAGATTCCTGTTACCCCATTCTCCAACCTGCTGAGATCCTTCTGAAGTGTTTTCCAGGATTATTTGCTTCATTGCCTTCCCATGGATTAAAGTAAGGACTGACTGTTCTGTAGCCACCCAGATCTTCCTTCTTGCCCTTCTTGAAGTGACATTTGTTTTCTTATGGTCCTTGAGAAAGTCTGCCAGTTTGCTGTGACCTTTCATAGCTTAGTGAGAGGAGCATCAAAATGACATTGACTGTCTCCTTCAGCACTTTTGGGTAGACCCCATTAGGCTAAAGAATTGAGTATGTAAAGTTTAAGTCTAATCCTAACCCAATTCTTCTCCACCAACAGTAAGTCTTCCTTTCTCCAGACTTTCCCATTGGTCTCAGGGACCTGAGATTTCAGAAGGCAAATCTTAACAGAAGAGAACCTCAGCTTTATCCATGTCCTTTGTCACCAGGTCCCTTGGCCCTTTCACATAAAGGATCCACATTTCCCCTGGTTTTCCTTGCGTTGCTGGTACTTCTCTAGTAGCTTTTTTTGCTCACTTCACTTTTCTTGCCAGATTCAAAGGCTTGGCTTTTCTAACTCTGATAAATAGATTGTGGACAGAAACATACGTTTGCAGGTTGGCAGTTTTGCGGTAGCACCTGTGGGCAAAAGAATCCTGAAAGCTCCTGGGTAACGTGTGATACACAAAAATTAGAAGCAAGGATGCAATAAATTGGAAAAAGGTAATTTCGAGTGCAAGGTTATTTGCAATAACCTTGATGTATGAAAAATGTGCCTGGAAGTTGAAAAGTAAAGCTTTGGTTCCTTTTTTAAATTTTCCGTAACCGTGTATTCTGATCAAACATTTTGAAAAAAACAGAATGTCATCTTTTTTTTATATTGGGCTGCAGAGCATAATATGTGCAGGACTTAGAAGGAAGAGGTAGGAATACCACTTGGATCTCATGACATACTTTGCAGGAAGGGGCAGCAGGTAGCAGGATAGCAACTTGTTTCCTACACCGTTATTCCAAAGGGCAGGAAATGCACAGGGAGAATTCGAAGAGATTCATTGTGCTTTTTGCACAAAGCAAGCAGCCTGCCTGACCTTGTGAGCATCTTAAATCCTAGTAGGGCAGAATGTTACAAGGCATGCACCACTGGTCTCAGAGAAGTGCAGAGGAGGAGACCTCCTCTACCAGAGCAGGAGGTGACAGTAGCAAAGTCCCCATTATGCTTTGTAGTGTTTTAGGCTGGGCAGACATGCAAATGTCATGCTGATCCAGTGACTTCACCCTTTTTTATCGTCTTGTTTTTATGTTGGGGAGTCTAAGACTTCCTTGGCTTTTGGTGCACATTTACAAAAATTTGAAGTGCTGCATTGGATCATGGAAAACAGGTTATCATGTCCTTCACTCAGCCTGAGCTGGAAACATCCCTGTATCTTTCCTGACAGACGATTGTCTAACCTGTTCTTAGAAACCTTCAGTAAGAGTAATTTTCCAGTCATCCTTGGTAAACTACCCCAATTCCCCACTATCCTTAACAAAAGAGAAGTTCTTTTTCTGAAGTTCTGTGTAGAAAAATTTTGCTACAGTCTCGATATGTGAAACAGTCTGTTGCTGAGATATGTGACATCTAAAGAAGTTCCTGGGTGCAAGCTTTTCTTTGCTGTGTAGTCTACACATTCATACATTTGCTTGCATATTTCTTCTTCCTTTGTTATTTATCTTTCAGCTTTCCTTTATGTATATAATAAAGGACTGTTATTTGCTTGGGATTTTCTTGAACCTGTTTAATAATCGTAAGTGTTAACTTATATACTTATTGGACTTTTCCAAATATACTATGTCACCTCCTAAAATGATCTGTGGAAACCATGTTAGAACATGCCCCAACTTTCTTTAGATCTGATGTCATCACAAAACCTCTGTCAATGATTTTTGGGCAGTCTTGGGAATTCAGTCCCAGCTGACTGGAAGCTGGGGAATGTTGTCCCTATTTTCAAGAAGGGCAAGAAGTGGGACCCTGGAAACTACAGGCCTGTCAGTCTCACTTCAGTGCCTGGTAAAGTTATGGAGTAGATTATTCTGGGAGGTATAGAAAAGCATCTGAAAGACAACAACCCAGTCATTGGTCACAGGCAGGAGGCATCAGGAGATAAAAGTCCTGCTAAACAAACCTGATTTCCCTTTATGACAAGGTAACCCACCTGGTTGATCAAGGGAAGCCAGTGGATGTAAATTTTTTGGATTTCAGTAAAGCTTTCGATACTATCTCTCACAGGATCCTTCTGGACAAAACGTCCAGCAGAGCTGGATAAACACATCATGTGGTGGTTGAGCAGTTGGCTCACAGGTTGGGCACAGAGGGTAATAGTGAATGGGGTAACATCAGACTGGCGACCTGTCACTAGTGGGGGGGGTTCAACAGGGCTGCATCTTAGACCTTGTGCTCTTCAACATGTTCATAAATGGCTTGGATGCAGGACTGGAAGGGATACTAAGCAAATTTACAGATGACACTACACTGGGAGGAGCTGTTGGCTCCCTCAAAGGCAGGGAGGCCCCGCAGAGAGACGTCAACAAATGAGAGGACTGGGCAATCACCAACCATATGAAGTTCAACAAGGGAAAGTGCTGGATTCTGCACCTGGGATGGGGCAATCTTAGATGTCCATACAGACTGGGGAATGAGATGCTGGAAAGCAGTGCCGTGGAAAGGGACCTGGGGGTCTTGGTCGACGGCAAGTTGAATATGAGTCAGCAGTGCCCTGACAGCCAGGAGGGCCAGCTGTGTCCTGGGGGACATCAGGCAAAGCATCACTAGCTGGTCGAGGGAGGGGATTGTCCCACTCTGCTCTGCACTGGTGAGGCCTCACCTTGAATGTTGTGAGCAGTTTTAGGCACCATAATATAAGAAAGATATTAAGCTCTTAGAGAGCATCCAAAGGAGGACAGTGAAGATGGTGAAGGGCCTTGAGGGGAAGCTGTAGAAGGAGTGGCTGAGGTTACTTGGTCTGTTCAGCCTGCAGAAGAGGAGACTGAGGGGAGACTTCATTGCAGTTACAACTTCCTCATGAGGGGAAGAGGAGGGGCAGGCACTGATCTCTTCTCTGTGGTGACCAGTGACAGGACCCAAGGGAATGGCCTGAAGTTGTGTCAGGGGATGTTTAAGTTGGATATTAGAAAGAGGTTCTTCACCCAGAGGGTGGTTGAGTACTAGAAAAGGCTTCCCGGGGAAGTGTTCACAGCACCAAGCCCGACAGAGTTCAAGAAGCATTTGGATGATACTCTCCGGCACATGGTGTGACTCTTGGGGATGGTCCTGTGCAAGGCTAGGAGTTGGACTCAATGATCCTTGTGGATCCCTTCCAATTCAGCATATTCTGTGACACTGTGATTTCCTTTCCATTCAAGCCAGATCAGGTAGCTCTGAAGTTTGGGGAGCTGATGTGTTCTTGGAGCTTGACAAGCCAGAGGGTTGGACTGCAGGTGTGGCAGATGTGCAGAACCTGAAAATAAAATTGTTCTCGGTTCCCTAGTTTGGAGATTAACTGAAATTACAGGTTGTCCCTCTTCACTCTTATTCCCCTCTTTCCGCGCATTAGGTGCAGAGGGTCTGGGGGATGCTGCAGAAAATGGTTTAATACCTACTGGGAGTAGACCTTGCTTATTGTGGAAGAAAAACCATGAGCTGTCATGTAGAGAAGTGCAATGTGCCACTGTTTCTCATGGAGCCCAAAATACCTCATTAACATTATACCAGCTTGATAAAATGAGACTGCATCACAGGAGTTTTTCCTGGGGAGACTCTTTTGGAGGGAAAAAAGGGCTTGAAACAACAACCTGCCATTTTTGTGAGGTTTTCTGTGAACGCACTTGGCTTTTGAGGGCTCTTAGGTTACCAAGAAGATCCCACAGGACTTCCCAACAGTCTGTTGTAAAATGGTTCAGAAGGGCAGCTGTTTTAAAAGCCTGCGCTAGGCTCAACCTGCAGAAAGAGGCCATGTGCCACAGATTTTGTTGTGAGAAAGTGTACTCTACTGTATTGGCTATTAAAGTGCAAGGCTTCAAGTGCTATCTACTCCTTATGTAAGAGATTTTGTATGCAGTTATTAGGCTTCATTACCTGGGTTTTAGTAGATGTGTAGGGCATTTAAATCAGTTGTCATCGGCTAAGAACAACTCTTAAAATGAAGGCAAGCAATTCGTGTTTAATGTAGTAGAAAAAGGGGGAGCCAGCAGGAGGACTGGCAGGATGAAATAGAGGCAATGTGCTTGAGGCAGTAATCCAGAAAAATGATTTTTGCCTTTTGAGTGGATTTCAGGGGGTAAGATTGCTTCTGTTACAGCCAGAAGGAAAGAGATTATCTCACATCTCAGGAACAATAATGAGGAACTGGAGGAGTGTTTTGATTTTATGAATAGAAAGGGAAGTCAAGGCACTGAGGATGCTAAAGCAAGCACAATTTTGAGCCAGTCCTGGGTGCATGGAGGCAGGCAGAGGACAAAGCCAAAGATGACACCTTGGCATCATGAGAAAGAAGTGATTGAAAGAGGAAAAGGTGAAGGGCAACTGCATCTTCCCCTCCGTATCAGGGTGCGTTTGACCTGCAAGAAGTTTCCTTGGGGACTTCAGCATTCAGAAGTCTCTAACTTGACATTTTCTGTAGTGTCGTGCTATATTGTTGTCTAAACTCTGCATTATGTTTGCAAACTCAGGTTTGCAATTTGCTGAAGCTGTGCCCCTTAAGAGTGTAGCTCACTGTTTCTCTGTAGATTAGGATGCTGGTCAGACTGTACCTTCAGTGAAGTATTGTGTTTCATCCCCCTGGTAAGGGGTGTGTATGAATATCTACATACTAGAATGGAGCCTAGACCATGAAAAGGAACAGTCTGAGACTTGTTGGAAGGACAAAAGCATGAACTTCTAAATGCAAACATTTTGGGTTCTGGTTAAAATACTGTTCCTTAATGTGTAAAAGAAAAATTGAACATTTTCATAGAAAGCAAGCATATTTTGTGAAATACATTGCTTACAAATAAGCTTATTTTTCTTACAAATGTGGGTAGAGCTCTTCCCAAATCTTCGTTTGCGAAGCCTAGCCATGATTTTTCTACTAGAGTCACAGATTTATTTCTGCCAATCCTATTTTAATCTCTATTTCCTGTTTGTTTTCACCATTTGTAGACTGGGAAGGAAGCTACTGTGTCTTACGGGTTTTCCACACTACTGTTTCTATTTCTGCTATGAGAAATTAGCCCTTAAAGCAGTGTAGCAAAATACATTTTCTCAGAGTTTTTGGTAGACTGCAAAGAAGTTGGAACCAGTGGAGAAAATTAAGATAAGAACAGTCATTTTTTTCATAAAGTTCATGACAAGTAGGAAATGGAATAGAAATTGTGTGTTACAGAAGGCTTTTTATTGTGTTGCAATTATGATAAGCCCTGGACAACACATGGTAAAATGATGATGCCTTTGAAGGAATGTTTCCACCAAAGCTTGTTCTTGTTTTGGACAGGAAGTTTACACAGATTTAGCTTTAAATCTTACCATATTTATATCTGTGTTTACCTATAAACATTCAGTAAATTTCAGTAAAATTCTTCGCTGAAACTTCTTTTGGCTTTTTAAGAGGTAATATTTTCAAGTAATGTACTTAATCATTTTACCTGCTGCCTTACCTTTACCCAGCGAGGCAGCTTGGATTAAGAAATTCAACTTCTTCTGCTTAATGGTTTTCTTCCTGCCCTTAACAGTGCTTTTTTTGTTTGGTCTCTTAGCACTTCAGGTGAAAAATATAAAATTCCTGAAAACCTGTCTTTCTACTTACTGAAGCAGTTTTTGAAAATATTACTTTTCACTTTAAGATTTTATAAATCCAGTGCATTTGCTTTCTCTCCACTTTCTTGAACTACTAATTTCGTCGGTAGGGGAATACTTTTAGTGATAAATGTGCTGGATTTTTTTGTGTTGTAACAAGTCTTTGATCACCCTGTCTATCTGAGAAGCAGCTACAGTAGCGCGTAGCCCAGGGCTGAAATCTGTATGTAGCAGGCCTGCTGTATTTTTTCCGGTTTTGGGCTTAGCTAGGGCCTGTGAAATAGCAGCAAATCTGGGTGCCATCTGGACTTGCTCTCTCTGCTCAGGCGGAGTCTGGGAGGCAGAGTGTTAGTTTTTTTTTTTTTTTTTTTCTTTCTTTTTTTTTTTCCTAATTGCACTGTGGGACAACCCCAAGTTTTTCCCAGGATTGTGAAAACACAATGTCTGCCTTTCCCAAATCTTTTGAGGTTGCCCTTTTTTTTCTGAGGGAGGCCATGAAAATCACTGCATAATGGGCTTGGTTAAAGCATTCATGTCAGATGTGACTTGAATAAACCCTGGAGCTAATCTCACATGAAGCCTACTTGTTTACTTAAACTGAATGAAGAATTAATAAAATAATAAGTTGATTTCAGTGAGGTTTTCTAATCAGTTTGTTTATTCCTGGAATCATAATGGATAATTGCAGAGAATAATTTTGAATTCTATTTTATTTTCTCTTCTCAAAATGCAAAACCACAAATACAAGGACAGCACATATAGAAAAGAGGGAGAGTCCAAGTATGTAACTACTGTGGGGGGGGAATATTTTAAAAACCCCAATATTCACCTTTTTCTGAATTTTTGCTTTGGATTTAGGGTTGCATTAGATTCTGTTTTATGTTTATGTCAACTGATTCTGTGTTGCAAGAATTTGCTAAATACTTACCCTTGTTTTGCCCAGTGTAGCTGAGGACTTATTTCCTTGAGAAAATGATGGCAGAAGTGTGTCCTTTTTCTGTTAAAAGAAATCAGCATTTGTCATTTACATATGTTGTTATTCCAAACACTTCAGCCATATCCATTTTCTTCAGAAGACTGAGTTGCAGAGGTGAGATACATTGATTGAAAAAGCATGACAGCGAACAGTGCCTTGTCTGTCTTCCTCCTCCTCTCACCCCCTCCCCAAAGTACCACGAATTAATGAACATATATTGGTTATCTGCTTGCAAAAACAGCATTGATACAAAGCCCTTAAGTTTTGCTGTAAAGTAAATTAAGTGTGGATGGCAGCGAGTAAACTGTAAACTTTGTTATACTACTTTATTACCATAATTGCCTTGTGTAACATGGTTTACAGTGGATTTTTAAATGATGATCCCTCAAGATAATTTGAACAGCACAAAAGAAAATTACATTTCTCTTGCTGAGGACAAAGACAGAGAATTCCTGACTCACACCAGTGAATGTGTTTTGTTTGTCTTTCCCCTGAAGATGGGTCACTGGTATGATCACAGTCTGGAGCAGCTGTCCTCTTATTCAAATTGGGAGTGGGGGTTGCAGGACTAAATTTTCTATTTGATGAAAATTCAGAAAAAAATCCATTCTGGAAATAACCCTATAGAAATATTGCATACAGTCAAGGTACTTAGTCTTTTGATATTACATTATAATTTATGTTGGTGAAAGTTTAAACATTTTGACTCCTAGAACATCCAAAACATGATAAATATTTGCTAAATTTCAATTATATGAGAGGTCTAGAAGAAAACAGTTCAAGTGTTTACTTCCAGTGTGCTAATGTAGCATGCTCTTTCTGGTATGATAATCTTATCATACTGATGTGTGAAGTGTCAAAATGATGGGTGAAGGTTTTCCTGTAATCTGAAGGGTCGTGTTTAGGTTTTTAATACATATTTTTTAAGAGGCTTCTGTCTGACACTGTCTTTTAGTGGGACAGCACTGTTGTCTTTGCAGCAGAAAAGCTTTGTGTGTTGCCACTACTACCATATTCCACTGAGAAAAGTGGCAGGCACTAAGATGTGATCTGCTGATATTCTTGGGCAGAAGGCTTTTCCAGACATAGAGTACTAATTGTCAAAAAGAAAGCTAGTGGTTTTTGCTTCCTGTTTCCTAGCACTTGAAGGAATCTTTTGTGACTCTTACCAGTGAGATTACACTTAACAAGAGATGTTGCAATTTGTCATGAGGCAGCTTTGGCAATGGGGGCTGATGCAGCAGACATGAAGGAAAATCAAACATGCTGTAGCATTAGTGTTCATTTCATAAGTTTTAAGTGGTGACTTGGTGATCCACCAGCTTTTTACCAAGACTTGGAATATTTTGCAATGTTGTAGTTTACAATAGCTTTCCCCTCTATTAAGATCTGAGGTGGAAGAGTTGTCTATTTGCCAATATCTTGCTTTCTTAGGAGACTCTTGCCTAAATTTGTGTGTTCAGTGGTGACTGAGCAGTATTCAAAGCTACTAATTTGAGGTTTATGAGACATTAATAAATTAAATATTTCTAGCTATCATCTGATGATAAGCATGCATTATGGCAAAAAGGAACAGATTGGCCAAGCTTCCTCTGACTTCTATTTTTAGGACTTGAGTTTTCATCTGTTTGAAAAACTTCTGTTGTTCGTCTGACTTTCCTTGTTTGATTTGCAAGTTTATGCTGTTGCCTATTGAGTTTCCATGCCCATGAGTTAATTTCTCTTCCTTTACATTCCTCAGGTGGTTAAAGACAGAGTGAGTCAGTGTTTTGCAGGTGAAGGTTTAGACAAGTAATGGATAAAATAATAATAAAGGCTCTGTCTAGATTTTTATCTTGGTGAAGCAGAGGCAGACGGTTGAGAGAAGAAGATGAATCTGGGTGGTCTTGATGCTGCCATGAGGATGGATGTTCACAGCTGGGAACATCCCTGGGATGTTTCTTCTTCATTTCTCCCTGGGAACAGGGAGAAAAAAAAGGATTCTGAAATTATGAAATAAGTATATTGAATAACAGTGTTTTGCTGTGCAAGAAGCCTATCGTGTTTGAAAAGTAATCCAACTAGCTATTTTAGCATTGCTTATCTTAAAAGCAGCAGCAAGTAACACTATTGCAGACAGGAGTACCTTGTTTACTGGGGGGATAGAAAAACTGTTCTACAAGAATAAAGACCTTCTGGGAAGTTAAGCCACAACACCCCTCACAGACATTTATTTGTCTTTTAACAAATCATGTTTTCAACAAATGAGATTTGAAGCATTTCAGTGACATAGAGAAGTTTATGGAAAAGTGCATTACTAGGGCTGTAACTGAAGTGATTTCATAGTTTATTTTTAGACACTTTAGATTGAAGGTTGCTAATTGACAGTGGGAGTTAGAAGGGAAGGTTTGCTTGGAGTTGGGTTAAGCCGAGGTTATCTGTATTTGTCTCAAGCCTAGGAGAGCTGGCAGGAGAATTGGCTAAACTTTGTGAACTTGTGCAGACCTGACCCTTAACACACTCACACACACACATGCGCAGACATACATGCATCCTTGAATGCTTTCTCAGCCTTCCACTCTAGCCAGCTTCACTAACAAGCATACCACAATCCTTTCCAGCCCACACTGGGAGGATGTTAAATAATTTTTATCCTAAAACTCCTGCTCCCTCCTCCTCTTTAACTTTCCCATCCACCCCCTGTATGTTCCCATTGTGGGGAAGAACGAGTGCTGTTTTCTCTTATCTCCTTGGCTATGAGGGTAGTTTCACAACTGCTCCATGTTTAAGTTTTTCACCTACCACAGACTTAATGTATTAAAGTGGGCCAAATCTGGCACTCCTTATCCCAGACAAAAGTTTCATTGAAGTCTTTGGGAACTGTGCCTGGGACTCTGTGAGATTGCAGGCAGTGGTATTTAAAAGAGGTTTCCACAGTCACTTGATTTGATTGAAGTGTTTTTTTTTTTTTTTAGTGAAGGTAGCTTAATCAAGACAGTGCTTTCAAGTCTGAAATCGTCTCTTATGAAGTTACCTGGGAGGAGGTTCGAAATACCTCAGTTAATGTTTTCACATCTTTACGCATCAGTTGCCAGCCATATCTACTCCTTCCCTTCTGTTTGAAGGCAAATTCTAAGAGAAATGTCATTTATTTTCCCCCTTCAAGGTTAGGCTGGACAGTCTTGGATTCTGAAAGGAGAAGCTATGACAGCTTGTTATAAGGTACAACTGATTGTCTGTAAGTGATGTGATGAAAGAAACAGTCTAGTTGGTATTCTGACTTTACAACGCTAATAAAAGGCTTGGGGCGGGGGGGATTTAAACCTCCTTTACATGCACAGACATACACGCCTGCATTCTCTCGCTCTGTGATTGATGAAACAGTAGCGGGGTAAAAATTACTTCTTTTGGGGAGGGTAAGTTCATAGAGTTTTTGATCCAGTGGGGGCAAAATAGTACTGGGGTGAATTGGCAATGAAGAGGGAATTGGTCTGTGAAGTTAGCTCTGATAGCCCCACATGGATTCGGGCAGGAAATATGCTCCTCACCATATAGCTTCATGTTTGCTAGAAAAGCCAAAGCTGTAAGTCAATCTGTTGCCTGTAGGACTTTTCTGTATTTATGGTAAAAAGATGATAGATGTATTTCTTTTAAGACTTCAAAGGAAGAAAATGAAAGGGAAAAAGTTAAACTCTGTCAAAATCCACCAAAATACCAGTATGTCAGCTCCTGAATAGGCTATGCAAGGAGGTGATGTTGTAATCAAGGGAAATAAAATGTAGAGAATTGAAGTGTAGGAGATATACTGGATTCTCATTAAGCAGTTAAAAAAGATTATTAAAATAAAGCCTTCTCTAAGAGTGAAAGAAATTAGGAAATGGTGCCTTCACTGAAAAGACATTTATTTCTGTCTGAGGCATCATTCATTATAAGGTTATAGGAAAGGCCATGCTAATATCATGTTCTTTTGCCCTCAGCTTCGTCACTGATGCTGATGTCCCAAGTGCCTTTGTAAGAGCCTCATGCTCAGGTCAGAGACCTGGCCCTCCTGATCTGATCCAACTTGTGGATTGCAGCAGGAGATTTACTATCTTGGGGTGGGAGCTCCTTTTTTCTCAGACTCAGAAAGAGTCTAAAAATCTAGCGCACTACTTGTAGCCAGAGAGAAACAGAAGAGCAAATTACTTCTAATTGGACTGCAGTGAGGCCACAAGCTCATTTAGTGAAAGGATTTTGTGGTGGAAGGAGGTGGAGGCAGAGGCTGAGGATTCAGCCCAGTGAAGAGGCCACAACATTGCAGCTGTGGCAGTTTGGTGTAATGGCTTCTGTAATCTACTGGTGCTTTATGTCTTTTCCAACTGAGCTTAAAAAAGGTTTGCCTCTAACTACTGCATTTCCCAAAAGAAACCACTTTAGTACTTATTGTTTTTTCCTGTGGAAACCTTGATGAGCCTCTCTGTTGTTTGCTCACTTCACAAGTCCTCTTGGCATTGCTGTCTTGTCTCTGACTTCTTGGTGACTTGTTCCCAACAGTGCTTTTCCTCACAACTTGTGCAATGAGTGTATGACCAGAATAGCATTCTTGCCCACTTACATGGGTGTTTAACTGAAATTTATGGTGGTCTGTTGAAGTTACTAGAACTTAAACGTAAAAATGTACTACTTTTTTTTTTTTTTTTTTTACTAAGGGTTATTTCCATAGTGTGTACATGTAAGAAGGAGCTGGGGCAAATGCTTAATAGCACACTAAGGAAAACTAAACCTCTTCTCTCAGGCTGGGTTGTATTATTTTGAAACAATCATATCTATGTCTTTCGGAGTTTAATCCTTGCCAAGATTTCGGTTTGTGGTTTACTTGCATACTTGCATTGTGCCATTTCATCTCCACAGCAGTTTTTTTTGCCATGTTAATCTTTTTCTCAATTGTTACATTTTCCCTTTTTTTTCTGCCTGAAAAAAAACCTTCTGTTTTGACTTGTTTTTGTATTTTTTCCAATCATGGAAACAGAGCGGAATGTGTTGGACTAGTGGTTGAATTTCTGTTGCTCAGCTCTTTTTTATGATATTTGCCTTTACAGTGTGATTTGTACAACAATTAACATTCGTCTGGGCTGAGAAGAATGCTAATGGAAGGCTGTCTGTGAGCTGAGAGAGTGAGAGAGCAGCAAAAGAGGTCTGGGAGTAGAAAGCTTAAACAGTGAGGTTAAACAGGTCAAATGAGAAGTAGCAGTCAGTTGAAAGAATAGTCCAGGGGATTAGAAGAAGAGATGAAGCTTAATGGCCAGGTTTTGCAATGAGGTTGTTACTTTTGTGTAGGTAAATTGTCTTTGTTTTGACATCAATATACAGAAGTTTGGCTTTGTCTCTGAAGCTCAAAATGTTATTTTGTAGAACAACAAAAAGTCTGATTTTTTGCATATTGCCTTTCCCACATACAGAGGCTTACTGAGATGCTAGCACCCTCCACAGAGGTAGTTCCTTTCAGACTTCCCTTCACTGAAAAACTAAATACCTTCAACTGGCAAAGACAGGTAATGGTTTGCAGCCTGCCTGTTGCTATCTCACCGGTGCACACAACTCAGTTTCAATATTAAGACACCACAAATGTTATCAGCATGTTTTTCCTTTTCCCATGTACAAACAGAGTCCAAGATCAGATAAAGGAAATGTCATGTTGACCTGTGGTTGCCTCTGAAATATTTTTGACTCTTGACTTCATGAGTTAGTTGTCTTTATCTGAGGCAGATTTCATGTCTGTGATGGTGAAACCAATTTTTCCATCATGTGTTGGTACTGTGATATGGAAGATCGCTATGACTCTTGACTAAGAATTGTTCTGCTGTCCATGACTTGAAAAATAGCAATAAACTAAATGCTTCTGGTACACCTTGTGTTTGAAATACATTAGCAATTGATTCCAGGAAGGAGCAAAGTTGAAATGTGTATTACACTGTTTTCTCTTATTCTTTGTAGATGACTTCCCTATATTTAAATGTAACAGGGCAATCAGAGCATGTGTGCTGTGTGTGACACAGAAATGAGAACTGGAGGTGCAGGCTAGATGGGATTCCTTGATTTCCCTCTGAGAGGAGCTCTGACAAGTCCAGAGAAAGTTTTGCACAGGATGTTCAGGGTTGTTGCTACAGATCACCTTTCTTTTCTCTAGTGAACAGAAGCAAGAATTGGGTTCTTTTCTAAAATTCATCAAGCCTTTGCTGATTTATGATTCTATGCTAATGGTTTTCCATTTTGTGCAGAAACATCTTTCCTTGTCTTGTTATGTGTAATGATAATGAATAATGAGGAAATGGCTTCATAGATGATAAAGGACATTATGAAAGTCTTGCTGTGAATTAACTGTAAGCTAAATTGTGTTCAAATCATCAGCTTTGGGCACAGCTCTCCTGCTGTGTTTCATCCTTCCTTCCTCCATTCTCTGCTCTCTGATAGGCTTTGCAGCCTGCTCTTTGCCAAGAAAGCAGAAAGCATTGGAAAGAAAGTGGAGTTAATTATATTTAATGGTGGGTCAGGAAGGGGGAAGGAATGATAAGATTTTGATATCAAGAGCCAGCATCAATGCTGAATATACACATGCTTTCAAGTTTGTTTCATTAAAATGGTTTCAAAAAGAACTCCTTCGGAAATATTGGTCATCTTGGCAAAGCACCATGATAATTTTTTTGAAATGTGAACTCTGGAAGACCTAACCCTGGGCCCATTAAAAAACCCCTTTCTACCTGCCCCCGCCCCCCCCGCCTTGTATCTTGCTCCTTCCTTACCCCCTAAACAACAGACTGATAAGCAAAAGCCTCAGAACTAGCTGTTCCTGCCTTGGTGGTTGGAATAGGTTTTCCTACTGTAGCATACTTTAAGCTCTGCTTGCACTGACTTCTGAGAAGGACATGTCTTGTGGATCTTCATCTCTCCTGGTGCTCTGAAGTGGTGGCAGGTCTGTGAGCATCACAGCGGGCTGCTCATCTGCTCCCTTGGCCTTTCAGTGAGGCTGCTGTGCTCTGGTCTGGCTCCCATGCAGTGTTGGGACCATGGCGTGGGATGTCTACACAGACTCAGAAGCACTCTCAAACAGACACATGTGTCTAGTGGTGTGGCAGGGTTTGCAAGGAAAGGTTTATAGAGAATTTAGGACCTGTCTCCCCTGCACCTTTTTGCTTCAGACCTTGCTGGGCCATCTTGGAGTAAACTGGTGCTTTTATGTAGTGTAAAAAAGAAATATCGAGTCCCAAAAGTGTGACTGTACCACAGCTCAGAGGCAGCACAGGGTTGATATGCACCTGTGAGCAGTCCTGGAGCCAAGTCACTTACTGCCCACTCAAAAATCAAGTCACATTTGATACTAACATATAACCTGCCCCACACAGAACTGCAAACAGTTATTTCTCCGCCTCTCCGTTTGTGGGCATTGGTGGTTTTGACGTACCAAAAAAAGGTGCCTGCTGTACTGCTGCTGCTGCTGCCCATGCCATCTTTGATGAAACGTACTGCTTCATATCTGAAGGACATTGCGTCTTGCAAATTAGAGGTGTGGGTGTCTGTCTCTAAATCCCCTCAGTTGTGTTCTCCCCAGACCACGCACCAGCCTGTTTTAAGGAGCTGCCTGCTGCAGGCCCAAGAGCTGATGCAGGCTTGCCATGCCAGGGAGGCTGGGTCCCTTCTCAGCTTGCCAGGGAAGCTGATAGGAACCCATTAGGGTATGTGTTTCCTCACCAGCTATTTGAATCTGTTATGTTTTCATGAAATATTTTTGTTCAGCTGATGAGGATTTTACTTTTCTGATGAACAAGATTCCTGTCAGAAAATACCAGTCAGAGCTGGAAAAGGAGTTACACAGAAATATATTGTTATAATAATACCAGAGAAAATTTCCAAGCATGATCTGAATGCAAGTCTTGATTTCTTTTGCTATGGGTCAGAGGAGCGTAAACTGTCCCTTTCATCTGTGTAGTGTTGGATTCTGGGACAGAAATGCTTGGTATTCAGTATTTGGTATTTTATTTTAACTATTTTTTTGCTGAAAAGTGATAAAGATCCAAATAGTGTCCATTTTTGTAATAATATAGTGACTGGTCTAGTCTCAGAACTTACAAGGCTCTTGGTAGTTAAAGGCTGCAAGCTTTTATCTTTGGCAATTTCTATTCTAGCTGTGTAACTTATAGCAGAAGCTGAGATTCAGGATGGCACAGGTTAAGCAAAATTTGATATATTGAGTAATGCAAGAGGTATTGTAGAGAATTTGTTTCAATTGTCATGGTTTTTAATGGGAAGAAAATGAAATGCACTTAGTTTTTAAGTCTACATTGCACAAGGGTGGAGTCTTAGTATCCTGAGATTTTAGTGAATATTTGATATTAAATATTATACATAAATGATCTACCAAATAAACATGGGATAAAAACTTTGGAGTAATGCGGGGCAACTTCCTTAAAAATGTCAAAATGTGTATTCCTACTTGCGTGTTGTTGACTTCTACCCCATATAGTAGGTTGGGTATGGTAAAAGCTTATACCCCAACCTCATTTTTTCTTCTGAAACTGACAGTGCCGTCCTGAGTTCAAGGCATTTTAAAGATTTTTATACTTTATATTTAAGAAGAATGATAGTTGAAGATAAACCTGATTTATTCTTCTTCCCCAAATAAGTTGTGATTAACCGCATCATTTTAGTTTATTTCTGAGTAGTTGCTAATTCTTTTTGAGGGCTATGTATAGTGGACTCATTTGTTGCCAGAATTAATTACATATATAAGAAAGGTTTGTAGCTAAACAGAAGCTGTGGAAGCAGAGGAAGCTCTTTCCTTTTTGAAATCTGACCACTTGAAACTACCCATAGTGTCTGGAAACCTGGAAGCTGATTCTCTGTAGTTTTGTTTCTATGGTCATTATATTCCTTGGTGCACATAATGAATGTTTTTTTTTAAGAGTGATAAATGCAAAAGTGCATAGATAATTTTAATAATTAAATTTTTGCTTGTGTTTTCTTTCAATGTTAAAAATGAATGTAAAAGATAAAATTATGTATATTATAAACAAGGCCCTTTCTCTGAGCACTTTGAAGCAGGATGTTCTACTAGTCTGTGCTCAGAGTCATGGTTCAGCTACAACTTGATACAATAAGGCATTAAAGGGTGCGTAAAGATTTAAGAGCGCAGACATTGTTGGGTGTCTTGTGCTGTCATCAACAAAGAAAAAATAATATGTCCTTTATTAAGTCCTTGTTCATTGATAGCTATTATTCAGATTATACCTAGAATATCTCATAAAAGATTTACAAACACTACAACAGACATTTAGCTGGCAAGTTGTAGAGGTTATGCAACTCTCCGCCAGACATGGAGCGCCTAGTTTTTAATTCGAAGGGAGCAATCTTCCTAGTTTTATTCACAGATTTATATTCTACTGGATTTAGTGACCTACTGTTAGTGAACTTTCATGTGAAGATATATCTAAAGTAATTTTTTCAGTCTTTTTGTAATTTAAACAAAATTTTAGATGGCAGGCTTGTTTTACAATTAATGACTAGCTTTACAGCTAATTTTCAAGGAGTGCGTGTGTTTACATGCTTATTGTGGTTTTAGTATATAAAAAAAAGGTTTTCCTATCAAGAAGAAAATGAGCAAAAAGAAGATAGATCATCTTTTTCTATTTCTATTTTGAGTTGATTCTGATGCAAAGCTACATAATGCAAAGTTTTTGTGTCTGAAGAAGTTGGATTGGCAACTCAGGACCGTGATCAGTTGTGTGGCAGATAACCTAAGGTATGCAGCTGTATAACAGGCCAACTTAAAAATAGTGAACTGCTGGGCATGGGTACCTTCCTTTCAGCCTTAAGCTTCCCATGGAGAAGCCCAGGAGAAGCAAAGCTTTTCCTGCAGCGGTGGAGTTCAGTGAGACTACAGCAGTGCAGGCCAGGATGTACAGAGGCCCCTGTGTGGGGTGGGGGGAGAGCCCCAGGGTGGGACCATCTCAGGGCTGGGTTTCTCACACAGGTGTTTGCAGACAGGGCCCCTGGGTACCTGCCTCAGCTCTCTCAGAAGCTGTAGACACTGTGCTTTGTAAGGCCAGCTGAAGGGTGCAGATGTTTGCAGGAATGCTTCTGGAAGTTGTGAAATGTTGTTGGAATTGAAAGTGAGATGAGAAGCAAGAGGGGGTAATGTTTTGGGATGCTGTGCTAAGAACCTGAGGCTAATCAGGTGTAATGAAGTTTACGATGTCTGCCTGAAGGTATTTGCAACCTAGAGTGGCAGCTGTGAGGGGCAGATTACAGCTTTCATCTTGCTTGCATGCAGGAGATGCGTTCAGTGGGAGATAGGACCTGCATCCATTACTTGCTTGAGCGCCCACTCTCTGTGGGCCTCTGTGCTTTGTTTTTCTCTCAGCCCTGACTCTAACCTGAACTTTACACTCAGCCCTAGACCAGGTCCCCCAGCCATGGCCCAGGCGAGGAGTTTCATGCAGCCTTGTTTTCTTGGCATCTTGCCTGGAGCAGGCCCTATCTAGCCCCACTCTGTGTGTGGGCCTTTGGGCTATCTCGTTCATCCTGAACCCTAGTTTTATGTTGCACTCTGAGCTAAGGGCATACATAACAGGCAAGTTCCCTTTGCTCCTATGGGAGATGGCACAACAAGGTTATCTTGATGCTTTTTCTCTGTAATGGAGGATGCAATGAGTCCTGATGCTGCTGTTGTTCCTCTTATTCCATACCAGTGGGGGATGATAGGGGTCCCAGCATGAAATAGGGAACTGGGTGCGACTGTCACAGCATATGTGGCCTTTGGATTGATGTGAGCCAGGTTTGTATGGTTTGCCTTCTCTCCTATTGTGTTTCTTGATGGCGAGGTGAGAGGGGGGATTCAGACCATCTTCTCTCCTGAGGTCCTTGTGGATCATATTATGTATGGTTTTTAGTAAATAAGCAAGACCCAAAACCTCCCTCCCTGCCCCCACAAAACCAAGCTGTGGCTGCACTGGGTAGGCTTGAAATAGGTATAAACAAACCTTAATTACTTTTCTAAGGTTCTGAGGCTCAATTTACCACTTCTTTGATAATGTCCCTGTAAGCAATGTGGCCAAACTCCAGGTCATATTAACATTGTGTTGAAAAAGTGATATGATTTTACTTGTTAAAAAAAAAGTCAAAAGAGCATTAGTGGTAGTGGGGGTTGTGAAAGTAATCTTTCTGGTTATAGGGACAGACACTGAACTTTTTGGAGGAGGGAAGATCAAGACTAATTTCTAGAAGTATATTTCTAGAAATATTTTTAGAATTTTCAGGAAAATCTCACAATCAGTTGATCTTTAATTTACCCTAGTTCACAGTGTTTTTAAAGTAGAGATGGTGTTCTGCACACACTCCTTGTATGCGTGCATGCATTCACATGGATATTCCTGCAAGACTGTTGTGGTAAAAAGCAATTGGCATTTACCGACTTTCTGCATCTGAAGCTGCTTCTTTTAGGCATTTGAACTGGTTCTCTGCACCCTGGCCCCAACTGACTTTTCATGTGCAGCTCTACATGTCCAGAGCACAAAGGCAGCACCATTTCAAATGTAATGCCACTGGGAGGGGTCATGATGGAGGTTCCCCCTGCACAGGCACTTCTGTCTCCATCATGTGTGAAGCCATTCCACATAAGTGAAGGCCCCCATCAGCTGCAGGCCTAGGGTGGGCAGCATCCTTACTTTCTATGACTTCCTTGGACTGAAAAAAGGGAAAAATGGGAATCTCACCATCTTGCCTGGCCAGTGGTGTGATTGGTAGCTGGGTCTGTTTTGGCAGAGCTGCACCCCACCCCTTCACAGGTGCATACCCCTGTGTGTGTACACACGGTCTTGGATGACCTTTTTGTAGGACAATCCTGTGGAGGAAGATGTGTGCGCATATGTGCTTAAGTGGCCTGATTTATTCCACTGTGTTTTATTTGATTGGTTCCTCTCCTCTCTTTCCCAAATGCTAGGAAGGCCTTGCATTTTTCTTTGCTATGTATGTTTGCCATATGTGTTTCAGATGGCTTTGGCAGTCTTTTGAAAAGAAGGATTGAGCTTCTGTGAGTATTCTAAATTGTTTTCCCTTATAGATAAAAGTATTAAAAGATACATACTGGTGGTTGCCTGAGAAGGGCAGAGAAGGGAGTGTACTCTTTTGTATCTCAGCCATGTGTCTTGTTTTAATTATTCTGTTAGCTCTTTCATGGAATATAGGCACATGGTTGCATAAAAAAATAAACAAAGTATTCTATCTGACCATCTTCAATAAAGATGGTATTGTTTTGAATATGTTAAAAAAATTTCAATTTCCAGAGACTGTGATAAAGGAAAGGAAGTGTAATATGGCTGAGTTGTGTATGCATGCTTGCTTGCACAAAAATGAGAAAAAATACCTATAGCGTGCTTTTAGAATTTAGGCCCAATTCAAGAAATCAAGATACCCTTTGGCTTCAGTGCATCCAAGCTGGAGAATGAACCTCAGGGTCTGCTCATTAAACAATTCATATCTATTTTGGTGCCCATTCTGAAACTTCTGGCTTTCCTTTTTCACTCCAGCAGTCAGCAGATTTAAAGGTGTGTGTCTCTGTGTGTTTGAAGAATCTATCAGATATTGGCGACAGCTGAGCTTTGAAATATTCTTTGAAACCAGCACAAAGTGCATGAGGAGTGAGTCATCATGAACATTTACACACCATACTTGCTTCATGTGTTAGTCTTCTAATACTGAGCCTGTCTGATTGAGCTGGGGAAACTCACTTCATCATCATGCTCCTCAAAAAGCAGTCCAGTCACTAAAGCAAAAGATCTGAGCAACTTTTTTTATGATGCTAGTTTTGATTAATCAATCAAATTAAGATTTTCATCTTTTCTGTCACTGCCAGAGGGGTCCAAACTAGAGCATGATTTTCACCCCTCACGAGCTTCCATGAGTATCTTCCTTTTTGTAGTTTTAGCTACTTCAGTTAGAAAACATGAGGCTGTACATTTTGAAGGTAAAACTTTCTGGTTATGATTCCTCAGCAAGGAATTGAATTGAATGCGGCAAATTATGTTTAGTCACATAGACTCAGACAAGTTTGTAATAGGAAGATATTTTTGTTCGTAGATGCCGTGTCTGCTCCAGGTGTAAACCGAACCACCGGAAGTGTGCAAAAACAAATCTTTCTGAGCCCCGGTGTAGTTATTCTGGACAAGTTTCCAGCACGTGTGGAGAACACTACACCGTACACACATCAGGACTATAAAAAAAACAGTCATAAGTTTCTGAACTGGCTGTTTGCATAAACCACAGACTGCTGAATTGTCAAGACAGTGGCCTCAGCTGTAACCCTCACAGCGTGGTGTGTGCTTGTGCAGCGTGGGCTCTTTCTGACTTACCACAGTGGTCAATATGCTGCATCTGTGCTTTTAAGAGTGTTTGTTAGTATGTGCTACAGAAACTCTCCATATAAACTGATGACCTTCGGCTTCAAACCTTAATGCAAAACTGGATGTTAATCACCGTCTCCCTTCTTACCTTGTAATTTCCTTTATTTTAACTCTTAAGCTTATAATTTGAACAAGGATTGTACTATGTAGGTGGCTAAGACTTGAACTTTTCTTGATTTTGATCAACCTCAGTGCGTTTTATTCATACTGTTAAAAAAGTGAAGGTGCACTTAACAGGCTTAGATATATAAAAAAGTTTATTGCTGGCAAAATGTCCTGTCTTTTATCCTTCTCAGGATTTTCAGAATGTTTTACAGAAGTCAACTTTTATTTGACTTTCTGAGCATTGGAAGAATCTCTAATGCTGTTGACAGGGTTGAATGCCTGGGTGACACAAGTCTGCCAGGCCTCAGTGTCTTCAGTTCACTCTGCATGGTTCAATGTTACAAACACATATGACAAAACTTTATGATTTCAGACTGGAATGCCTGCTTATGTTGATTTTCTTTCAAGGTTATAGCCATGCACACAAAAATGCACACTGTGTAATAGAAAAAATTGCTATCTATAATAATGTTACATAAAAATTAATTATAAATGTAAGAATAGGAAATAAATGGCATGGGGGCATATTTTTGTGAGAATGTACTTGCACAAGCGATGTGCAAATATGGATTTTTTTGTACTTAATCTTAGCTACTGTTTTGAATGTTTTATTACTGTTTACTTAGTAGGGCTGAAGTTTTGGTCTTACTTTTTGGCTGTTAAAACTGCAGTCGCCATCACACTGTAGCCTATGTTTCCAAGGTGGGCAGCAGATACTCTGTGTGCCTTTGGGAGTAGCAGAGGGCAAGATGTGAGGGTGTGCTGGAAGGCTGCCCACAGGGTTCTGCAGTGTTAAGGGACATCAACCACTGCCGCTGCCCAGCACCTTTGTCCTGTGTTTGGACCTGATTTGTTAAAATAAATAGATAAAATCCGCTGAAAGCTAGTGACTGCAGAGAACAAGAAAATATGTGTCTGAGAGTAGATTTGTCTTCTGCTGACACAGTTTGGCTTCCTTTTTGTAGCATGAATGTTCAATAAATTTTATTTCTCAAGGCTGTGTTTTAAGAGCACATTCCGGGTTGTGTTCCTGTTCCAGAAAGGTTTTAGTAAGGAAGCATCCTGACTGAAATTTTGGACTTCTTCCAGTGACTAAAGACCTTGTGGTGCCCAACTGGTAAAAATCCTGAAATATAAGATTATGTACTTGTATAAAAACCTTGTGTTTTCTGTCATCTTACAGTCATTTGACCTTGAATTAGAGCAAGGTCTTTTCATTGAGTATCTGAAAGACATGATATAATATAAATGAATTGTTTTAAAACACGTATTATTATACTTTAATTTTTTATCAGTGCGTTACATAAAGTTACTAAGTGTTCCTATTCTGGCTTTCTTTATTTTAGGCTTTAGTCACAGAGAAGCATGAGGATTTAGACCTCTGAAGTAGGTGTGAATGGAATTGAAGGGCTTACATGGAAGATTCTGAATTCCCTTCCTTCCTGCTCCAGGAAAGACGGGTGAGTGAATTATGAGGTAATTAGTAAGTAATGCAGTCCTCACTTCAGAAGGTTTTTAGTCAAAACAGTAAGATACAATTCAGATGACTGTATGTAAGAATGGAATAAATTTCAGATACTACACATACACCTCCTAATTACAGATGTCAGCCTTCAGTTTTCTGTTCCTGTTCCATAATAAGAGGGTTTTCATTAAAAAATAGTGTAATTTTTCTGTAAATCTCAGCCCCCTCCTACACTCACCAACTCCCTCTGATGTAGAATGTTCTATATTTGAAATGTCAAAGAAATCTGAACTGACAAAATTAATTTAGCCGTTTGTTGAAGTGGTTCTGAGTAAGGCTGTTACTGGAGAAAAGCTCAAGGTGGAGCTTTATTAGACCCCTGCACATATTTCTTAGTGAAACAGACAGGTCAGCAACAGCACCAAATGTGGACATACTACACCTGGGCTGCTCCCAGAGCCTGTTAGAGTGGAGGTGATATGTTAGTTCCAGTGGCTACAAATCCAGCTTGTGTGTCTTCCTGCCTCCCTCCCTTGCTACATCCCTGCCCTCAGAGGGAAAGAGAGAAACTCGGGGCCAGACCCTGTAGGAGGATAGATAGGACTTTGGGTTGTCTTTCTTTGGCTCTGACTTTGTAGATACATGAGTCCATCATTAGAAAAGGGTACATGACCTTTTTGTGGAATTTACGTATTGGCATTCTTATTACTTTCAGCTTTGTGAATACCTAGCATATATCACCTTCAGCTACTGACCAATGAGTAAGATCTATGCTTCTTAGTACAACCTTCAAAGTGAGAAGATCCAATTCCTGTTAGAAAAGGACATGCTGTTGAAGCCCTGGCTTTTGGCAGGCTGCTTCTTACTTCTGCATCTATACGGGCCTGCCAGGAGCATGTATATGGTCCTGTGTATATACCAACACTGAGCAGTACATAACAGGATGAGCTTTAATTGCAGATGTTGTTGACCAGACAGGTCTTGCACCAAGATGCGATACAACAAGAAATATTTAAGAACTAGTAAAAATGAGCTCTAACAGTGGTAGAGCAGCAGCAGTATCTTTGTATTAATTTAAACATTCTTGTACCTTAGATCCATTTTGTCTAAATTGTGCTCAGGGCTGAAAATAGAGGCTGCACAATCCAGAGCCACTTTGTATGACATTCTGAGTCTTTTCCTTATGTACATGGGGGCAGGCAATACCAAAAAACAAAAGAGATGGATCTGGACAGCACTCTGTCAGCTTGAGAGGACCAGAACTGAGATGTTGCCATGCTGCCTACAACCCTGCAGCCATAGGAAATGCCTTGGGTTGGGTAGGGAGATAAGATGATGACATTATTGTGTTGAAGGTGTCAGGGACGATATCTGAGGCTTTGCCTGAAGCAGCAATCTGCAGGAGGTGTGAGTGTATGCTGGAGAGGAGCAGGCTGCAGCAAGGTACAGGAGTATCCCAGCACTTGGAGGGGGTAAAAGGGTAGACAGCAGAGCAAAGTGGGTGTCAGTGGTATATCAAAGCATCTGGAGCTCAGTGGGTGAAGGAGGAAAACAAATGGGAATAGTAACTTGTGTGGCTTCTCCAGAACAAAGAGCGGGATGAAAGGATGCAGTAGAGAGTGAAGTGGGTGGGAATTTTTCTGTTCAGCCATGTATGCTAAACATTTTTTTTCCTCCAGAGATGTTTCTTGGTGGGCTGTACTTGAGACCAAGTATGAAAGACTCTCCCCTGCAGTTGGTGAGAGACAGAGGTGAACACAAAGTCAGGGAACCAGAAATCAGACCTTTCTGAATAAGAGGAAAGAACAAAGGGCTGAGAAATGTCCAGGCAATAATGAGAAAACAAGTGTTTTGAGGGGGAGTTTCGGAAGGTAATGGGAGAGCAGGACTCTTCATTA
The DNA here is from genome assembly GCF_036250125.1 of Pseudopipra pipra. NCBI lineage: Eukaryota > Metazoa > Chordata > Aves > Passeriformes > Pipridae > Pseudopipra > Pseudopipra pipra. The sequence continues at coordinate 93,795,103 of NC_087549.1, forward strand.
GGAAATACACAGTGATAAGATTCAACAGCCAACTTTCTTGTTTTTGTTCACTAGTATGATGCAAATGGTAGCTCTTATTGGAGGGAGAGAAAAATCACTTTTCTCAGCAAGAAAATGGAAAAAGCTCATTAGATTTGTGTGCATGCACTAAGAATGCTTTAATGTAAGTGTGGGAAAGCAACAGAAGCATTTTAATAGCACTTTCTGTGTTTTCTATTTTTTTAAGAAGGGGGTGCCTATGGTGACAAAGCTGGGTAACCATCAGCCTAAACCCCACATCTGAGTGCCCTTGTGGTGCTTTCTGAAAATATGTTCTTTTTTTTCCCTGTCTTTCATATACTGCCTTGCTTAGAAAAAGCCAATGTTTTAAAATTTTATTTTGAAGTTTGTCAGAAGGAAGTCTAGTTATCTGCTGGCCTGTATATTTGTTGCTTGACAGGAAGATTAAAGTGCTTGTGAATGTTTTAGAGATTCAGGCTTTGCAGGAGTAGCTTTTGTCCTGCAGTGGGTAGCTGGGCTGTTACTTGGAAAGATGTGACTCCTGCCTGAAATCAGAGCAGCTCTGGGGCTGACCTAATAGCTCAAAAGTTGGCATAGACTCTCAAAACAGTGATCAGCTTGGTGAAGTAAAGACCACTTTGTGCATGTGGATATATTCACTTTTACCTTTTTCCTGCTTTTCCTTTGGCTACAGCTGTGCTTTGAAGTGTTTGTGGTGTATTTGTTTTATCGGGAGGAGACTGGAGGTATCAAAGACATGCCAGAAAAGTACTTGTTAGCCTGATCTGTCCTCATGCAGTCCCTATACATGTCATATGGAAGTCTCTTATTTTAGAAATTACCTAAATATGTTAATAACATTTGCTTCCAACAGGGCACTACGTTGTCGTGGACATCCTGTTGTCTTCCTCTTTCAGCCTTTGTCTGGATCAGTCTGAGGGTTTTGTGAACTTGTTCTTGTTTCCCAGGCCCCTGGTGGTGGTAAAAGGCAGGTGCTGATGACAGAGCTGTATTATGGGCAGGTCTGGGATCCCTGGAGCCATGGCAAAGTGGAGGGAAGAGCTTTTCCAGCTGTAGCAATCCTGACCTTTCAGAGAGCATCACACTTACCCTCTATGTACTACCCAGTTGCTGTTCCCACTCTATGGAAGGCCTGGTGCTTGAGGGGGTGACACCAAAGCAATGTGGCTGTGTGTTTGCAGTTTTCCATTGCTGCAAGCAAGTACTGAAAACCTCCATTTATGCCTGGGAGCTTTTTGACTCCTGAACATGCTAGATAAGGGGCTCGTCCTCCATATGGATTGCCCAGCCTTGTTGCTCAGTGTCTGTTTCTAACCCTGTACATTCATTGATTTTACTTTTCTTTCCGAATGTGTCAAAATATAGGTAAAGCAAACATTTCATTGTATCTGTAAAGATGCTGACCTAGCATCAAATGGAAAAGTATGATGAAGTGATAAATATTTCAAGCCCCTGGCCTTTTATCTGTGGTCTTTTTTTTTTTTCTTTAATGTTTCTCAAACTTAAGTGATTGAAAAGTTTTCCAGATCTGATAACTGCAGAGATTTCAAGTGAAACTTTTGGCTCCTATCCTGGTATGAGATCACACTAAGTGATATTAGCTGAATTTGTATCAGAGTTTGAAAAGAAAATGAAAACATGTTACTATTAGTCTCTCACAGCTATTTTTCAGTTCTGCTGGACAAATGTTTTCTCCTTGGTTAAGTTCTCTGTACCATTTTAAAGGTTTGCAAATACACACATGTGTTGTATATATACACATTTTTCTTTGCTAGTATTGTATTTAATTTACACTCTTTTGATCTTTTATCCTTGCAAGAAGGATTCCTTGGATTTTATTTTAAATAGAGGTTTTAAAATCTAGTGTTGCTGAGAAAGCTCACTATAAGAGAGAGGGTGTACTAAGTTTACCTGTTGTTATTCCAGAATGACCTTAAAACCACATACAGCTGGTCTATCTGTAATCTGTCTTTTTGTCTGGTTGCTGTGATAGGTGACAGTGAAAGCAATGGTCCTTATACATGTGTGTGTACCTAATAAGGGTAAATGTGTGCCAGCTTCGTGTAATTTGTGGGCTTCCTTCTGTATAGAAATAAAATAAGATAAATAATGCCTTAAGTTAGGTGCTTAGATTACTGAACAGGGCTGAACTTCAAGGTTACAAAACCAAGCAATCGGAGGCTAGAAAAGTTACTCATTCATCCTCTTGGTAAATATTCATTTTGATTGCCTTTAATTAGAGGACTGTGTGCTTCCCCCTCCTCCCCCCACCCCCCAAGGCCCGCATATTGTTCAGCACACAGCATGGCTAATGCTTAATGAGTGGGTAGGTTGTTGATTGTTTTGTTTCTCACCATTTCTTGTATGGCTTTATTTACTGGATGGTTGGCAGATGGTGCACTGAATAAAGAACTACTTATTTCCTCGTGGAGATTTTCATGGCATTAACACCATAAAGAGTTACTTTACTGCATATTTTTCAGAGAATCTTAATCAGGAGTGCAAAATAAGACATATATGTATGTTTAAACAAACTCTGAGCCTTGACAGTTAATTTTCTGGCAGGAGATAGTTACAGCACAGTTGTCTTGGTGGACAATCTAGGATGTTGTACTGCTTCCAACCCCCACTCTTCTTTTTATAGCAAAAGGCAAAGCTCACACTGGGGCACAAGGTATCTCCATAACTCAAGGAATTTGGTGAGGATGGTGTAAATAGCTATAGATTCCCTCCACCCCATCAGTATTTTCTTATTGCAGTTGTTTGTTTTATAATAGAACAGAGACTTTCACATATTGGTAATCCTCTTCTGTAATCAAAGGAATGGATATTCTGTCCAGCAAGTTTAGAGTACTTGCTCAGCATCGTGCTCTCCAGCATTCAGTGCATATTTAAGAACTGATGGAAATGAGCAAAACTTCAAAACCTACTGTAAGCTACAGGAAGAAAACACCTTCATCTGGTTTCTGTCTTGGGAGATTGTAAGCTCTTCAGGCTGGAGACTGTGCCTTCCCATATGTTGATAGAGTATTTCAAGCCCTATAGTAGTATAAACAGCATTGGATGAGGTCATCATATATCAAATAGCATAATTAAATCAGTGCTTTATTCACTGTCTGTCTCTCATTATGGCTGCCTCCTAGGTCACTCTGCAGCCTTGAAGATCATGTAAGAACTCGAATGTTATAACAGCCCTCACAGAAACATTTGCTTTGAAGTTGGTGCTATTAATTTTGAAACTAATCTTCAGAAAAACATACTTTTGTTTAAAATGTGGTCTTATTTTTAAAAAGTTATGTAAAAGGGAAACACTTATTGATTTTTGTCATAAATTATCATGCACAAATGTCAGCCCACAGCTGCTGGTCACATGACTGTGATTTCCTGATTGATAAGAGGTCTGAAAGCAATCAAATAGATAATGTATTAGAAAGGACTCAGTTTCTCAGAGGGGAGCATAAGGTTGAAGTGCCTGCAAAGCAACCAGACTTTGGGCATTGGCATGAAACTGGCATTTTTTAAAGTTAAGTGATGTTTAGTTTTGCCTGCTATTTTAAAGTGCATTCACTGTAAGCAATATAGGAAAATATTTTAAGGTGCTCCTTCTCCCTTTCACAGTTCTAGTACCCACGGTTTAAATCTTGTGTTGTAGCAATAGACCCTTATGTGTATTTTACAAGGAAGTAGGCTACCTGTTTTGTCTGAGCAGTAAGGTACTTCGAAGCCTAAATTCGTAATAGATATGCACGTAAGCCTCGTGCTTCACCAAGTATGATGCCTTGGGCATATGTTATTGCTTACCTATGCCATAATTACTGTACACATGTAGCTACAGGAATATATCCATATGGTTTTCCTACTGTAAACTTTCAGGTGACTTGCTAATCTAGGCCAGTACTCAGAAACAAGGGCTGGTCTGAGATCTTAGTAATTACAAACCTGGCATACAAACTTCAGCATTAAGGCTCTCTCAGATCTACTAGAAATCAGGTTACATTTGTATTTTGTCTTACTTTTTGTATAGTAGCCTGTCAGCATGCAAAGTCATGAAATTGTTTCTTGACCTGCTCTATGCCAGTCTTGCTGCCAAGGGAAAAAGAGGAAAAGGTATTCCGGATTTATATTTTCTTGGCTTTGCCATAAATGAAGGAGGGATTTTTGTTTGTTTGTTTTTGTTTTCATCTGGGGGTTTCCTGAACTAATTATTTGATGAATTTACTGAAGTAATACATGTTCTTCTTCCCTAATGCTTATCTATTTGTCTCTAGTGCTTTTCCTCTCTACCAGTAATGACAGCTCAGAACTATGAGTCGATACCATTGCTAAATTTGAGCCCAAAAGCAGAAAAGTGAAGAGAGATCAAAGGCAGCTCTTTAGTGTTCTGCAGTACAGGCGGGCTCCAGAAATCAAGTACACAAGCGAAGTTGGGCTGCTCAACCAAACACCCTCTTAGAGAGTGGAGAGCATCTGTCAGCTAGGCTGTCTCTGGGACTAGTTTGCTCTCCAAAGCATTTCCACAAACCTCCTGCTGTAAAGATGGGAGATGGGGGATGACAATGAGGAGGGACTTGCTGGATCCTGCTGGAGGTTCAAGCCAGTAATTCCCGCTAGGTAGCTCCCCTGCTGGGAAGAGTAGCCTGGCGGGGTAGGAAAGCTGTGGGAGGGGCAGGGAAGGCTACTTACCCCCAGGCTAGAGCTGGAAATCACCTGGCTCCTACTCAGCTAGTGAAATAACAGCAAGGAGAAAAGTCTGTCATCCTGCCTGAAGAGGTGCCTTCATGTGGTTCTGGGGTGCTGTAGAGTAGTCAGTTCTCCCGTGCTTAGTCTGCTCTTGAAAACCCTGCTGTTCCTGACCTTTTCTTGTTTTCCTCTTCAATAACAGTATCTGAGCAGAGGTTAAAAGAAGATCAGTGTCAGACGACAGGCTGCTCAATACTTAAAATTTAGTGTGTTCAAAAAATTACTTCAATTTTATTATGCTGTCTTAGTGGCTTGATTGTTGACTGGTTAGGCACTTGATAAACCTCTTAACAAAAAGAATGGACACGTTGGTTTTGCACTGTTTTTTATGTCTCTGTTCATGTTTTGTTATTTTGCTGTGATTCTTTTTTAAAATAGCTAGACTAAAACAGAATTGGTAAGCCCTAATTTAGAGGTGTTAGCAAGAGCTGGCTTGCTCTGATAAGGGTCATCCAGGCTTCACTGGTTCCTTATTATAATCCACTACCCACTGTGGTTTATCCTCTCTGAATATTACTTCTGTTATAGTTGCTATCATCTCTGTGCAGATGATAGCTTAATAGTTGAAAACGACCTAAATATAATGAACAGCAAGTCAAAAAACCTCTGAAAACATACACCTATGAGAAGACAAGGACAATACTGGAGAGCTTGTTAGGGCAAGCGTGAACAAGTGTTGGATGTAAAGAAAAAGTGGTGGTGGTTTTTTTTTCATTCCTTTGATACAGGGGCACAATTCTCCTTTCTGCTCGCAGTCGTCTAGGCAAGCTTAGGTGTGTTGAGCACAGGGCCTGTTTGCTTGTGCACTGCATACTGCATACAGCTTTCAACTGGGAGCCAGCTTGGAGCACAAGCAGAGCAAGCTTGGGTCTGTCTATACCTGCCTGCATGCAGAGATCCTTAGTAAAAAGCAGAGACACCCATTTTCTCCTTATTACTGCATTACATCAGAGGCAAATGCTCTAATTAAAATTTGCATTTAGCAGTGGTGTGTTATAACTGCTGTAAATTTTGGTCATGTCAAGACTTCCTGGCAGTGAGAGGAGAAGCACAGAGAAGCTGGTGAGTGCAAACTCATGTAGTTGGCTTCAGCAGCCTGGCCCTTGTGTCTCATACATCTCATTAAGGCATCACCTATGGCACTTTGTACCAGGGAAATGACTGAATAGCTGAAGAGGAAATGTCACTAACCCTGTATAGTGAAGGAACTAAGATCTGCCTTGTAGTGAAAGAGGGTCTAGTCATATCCTGCTTTCCGCTAGTCTTGCATGGGGAAAGGTGCTTAAAAGGCTCAAAACAGCCTTGCTGCTTTGCCCTGGTGTATTGCTTCCATTCATCTGACACAGTAGGGAAAAACTAGGAACTTGGATAACAAGGATGGTAAGATTAAGAAATATGCATTTTAATAAAGGCATTAGAGAATAGTTTTGCATACCTTAAAACCAGAGAAATAGAAACTTGGAAAGTGAATAGTTTTCTGAAGAGATTCCAGTTTTTACCTTCTCAGTCACTATGTTCATTTACTTTGGCTATTGTGATGGCTGCTGAAGTGCTGTGCCGGGTTGCTGTCTTGTCTTCTGCTTGCTTTTGTGAGCTGGATGGCTGAAAATATTTATTTGCTGTCCTACACTGTGCTATTTCTACCACCACATCTAGACCAAGGAAGAATGTCCAGTTACTTTTCTTTCTGGGACGGGTGGACTTGATTGTACGGGAACTCTGAGACGAAGTGCAGTCTGGCATGTAATTACCTTTTCCTGTCTACAAGGGTGCTCTTTGCTTGGGCAGGCTGAGCAGAAAGCTGTGGGTTTGGACATGTTCTCTCTGGACATCGAGCATTGTTTAGCAGTACGTGTTTGGGACAGAGGAGCAGAATGGCACCAAGTTAATGTGGTAGTATTCATGTGGAGCCCCTGCTTCCTGTTGCACTGTATTTGACCTGACATAAGCAGCTGACATAACACCATCATGGGAGTTGCCAGCATTTTCTTCTTTTAATATTAAATTTGGGGAAAAAAAAGTTATAACTGTTTTCATTTTAAAAGGAAAGAGAAAACCCCAAAGGATCTTGGCAGGCTCTGCGTGCCCTATAGGTATGTCTGGTTGTTTTTGATGAACAAGGTGCTGTCCTGTTTACCTCTCTCAAAGGAAGTGTCTGTTGACATAGTCTGCATTTCAATCATCTGTATTATACAGCTCTCTGGGAAGCCTCCGAGGCAAGTCAAGCCAACCTTAAAAGAAGCTTCTTGGTCACAAAGAGGGAAGAGTCCGAACAGACTCCCACATTTTATATTTCTTTATTTGCAGAGATCTCTGCCCTGATAACCTCAGACCCCACAGCAGTTGAAGTTGACTTAATTTGGAGTGGTGCAAGTGGCATGGCAGGCAGGTCTCCCAGTGGCTGCTATTTCTGCCCTTGAACGGCAGCCAGTATGGACCTGGGGGTGCCACCGATGCTGAACCTTTGGGAAGCTGAGCTTGCTGCCCATCCTGGGGAAAGCTGGGATTTTCCTGCAGTGGGAGAGCTAGATGGGCACTACCAGGCTCAGAGGCAGCTCACAGGCATCTTTCTCCCTTCTCCTCCCTCCATCCCACATGTTTACTGCGCATGCTCTCCCCATGCGTTTGTTTCCCTTAGCTTGGCTCAACTGTTCTCAAGGTTTCACGTGCCATTACCCATGAGAGGCTTGTTTGCTGAACAGTTTCCAAAGAATTACATGTTGGGAGTTTGTGTCCAGACAGCTGGTCCCTGAATTCAGTAGGGAACTGCTGTTGGTCATGCCATCAAAACTGTTAATATGAGCATGTTAATGTAAGTATGAGGAGAGAATTTTACTTCAGATTGAATTTTGTACATCAGGACTAAGCCATTGTGGGTAAGCGGGCAGTGGATGATTTGCATGATGTTATGGTAGTGGGTTTTATTATTCCATGCTCTTATAAGTGTTTTGATGAATAGGTGAAGTTAGCTTTGGCTTACATCGATGTGATATTTTCCTCTAGTGCTCAATGATGAGCTCTAGATAGAAGCTCTTGAAAATTATGCTATGCAAAGCATAATTTTCATGGTAAAAAGTGAGGCCCTAACTGGCCTCAGTGTGCCCTTAAGGCCTCTTTCTCCAGATCCGTGCAGCTTCTTGGCACCTCTGAGGGTCTAAAGCCGTCAATCTTTCAAAAGAAGAATGGCTTTATACTATGCTAATAGAGAGTGAGTAATAAACCTTCCATAGAGAGTGAGTAATAAACCTTCCCCTCTCAAGTTGTCTGCATTCCTGATGTAGAGCTTTTTCTTTGATAGTTCATACCTTAAATGAGTTCCAACCTCTATTAAAAATTGTTACCCAGAAAAGTTGCAGATGGTTAAGGAGCAGTGTATGGGTGACCTGGTTGTCAAGTGTAAGGTGGTACTTGTGGGGCATGGGGAACTGCCTAACATCTAAATGTTCAAATATCAATTAAAAATAATTTGCAGAGTCATGCACTAATGATGAAAGCAGCTTGTGCATTCATTGTAGCCAAAGATTTCAAGGGCCAAATTCACTGCAAATATAAACAGTGGTGCAAATTATATGTTAGAGCCCAATTGTTTCCCTGTGGGCTATAAATAACTCCTATTTTAAGACAGTGGGGGTTATTTGTCTCCTGTGGGAGAGACTGTATTCTGTGGTGTAGCTGACCAGAAAATGGTTGTTAGTGATAAAGTGGTGTAATTTGCATTGATTTATTATTCATTGGCTGTACAGATCAAGTGCAGCTTACTCAGCGAGAGGGATTGATACCAAATTCTTTTGTCACTTAAACAAATATCCCTGCTGAGTATAAGTGAGAGATGCTATTATAACAGAGTGGTGTTTATCACACACCTTCTAGCTTGTAACTCGCTAAAATCTGAATCAAATTTACCAAGACTTTGACTCTAAACTTAATTTTGGCCTACCTGCGCAAACTAGGGTTCATAACTATCAGAAGTAGATGTATATAAAGAGAAATAAAAGTAAATTTCTTGAATTTGTCTAAATTTCCCACATCATGTATCATGCAGATGCTGTTTTAGAACCTCTCATGCTTGCATCTTGCATCCTGCACCCAAAAGAATAGGCTTTTATTGGCTACTGTGTTTAATGTGGACAAAATTAAGTTAAGGATAGGCCAAGATCATTATTGTGAGGTTTTCTTCTGAAAATGTTGACTTCAGATCTCCAGGTATTGTGAGACGTATTATGATAGATGTGAGAGTGAACGCTTCCATCAACGCTGTCTCCGTAGAATCCTAAACATCCACTGGTCAGATTATGTGACCAATACATCTGTTCTAGAGCAAGCAGCAGTCACAAGTATTGAGGCCATGTTGCTGAGAACACAGCTGTGATGGGCAGGGCACGTCTCCAGGATGAAGGACCACCGCCTCCCTAAGGTCTTGCTCTATGGTGAACTTGCCACTGGCTGCCACAAGAGAGGAGCCCCGAAGAGAAGATACAAGGACTCCCTGAAACAACATCTCAGCCTTGACCATATTGATCAACATAACTGGTCTACTCTGGCCTCCAATCGGGAGGCCTGGAGACACACCATCTATAATGCTGCTGATGCTTTTGCGAAAGCACACAGGATCACTCTTGAGGAGAAAAGACAATGCAGAAAGAATCGTGCCCTGCAGAATATTCCACCTAAGGAGTCTTTCTGCTGTGCCTTTTGCAACCAGACATGCCTGTCTCATATTGGCCTTTTTAGCCACCAGCACGCCTGTAACAAACGTGGATAGAGTCCTTCCCAAATCTTCGTTCGCGAAGCCCAGCCATGACTTTGGTGTTCTTCTGAAAACTGCAGCTCTTGGAAGAAAACAACAGATAAAGACTGTTTGTTGTGTTTCTGTTCTCTTGCTCCTCACCTTTTAAATCAGTTTTCTATTTCTGGTGGTTGTGGAAGAAAACATGAAAATATGAATCAAATGCTTCTTCAAAAAAATGGAAAAATATATTTAAGTGTTATTTTTAGTGTAGTCTTGGGGAGATGGAGGGTGTTTTATGTTCAGATTCATTATTCTTAAGTGTGTATGGCCACTGCTGCAGGCATTGAACCATCCCTTCCCTCCCTGGACTATTATCAGCCCTGATTTCATGCCTGACACACAGCCCTGATTTCATGCACTTGCTGCCCTAAGGATGATGGTGCTGGTCACTGTGAGCTCCATACCAAACTTAGCCATTTGGCAGTGCACCCAGACTGTCTGCTTTTCAGCTGGATTCCTTTGGCTGTGCTCCTTGAGGTTCTTGAGGTGTTGTCAAGCCATCCAGTTCTGCACGAGCTGCACCTTGTGGAGGTGGAGCTGTGGATTGCAGGCCAGTGTGTGCTGGGTGGACTTGCAGCCCAAGAGTGCTGGGGTGGGAGAGGCCTGCTGGCAGCCCTCTGCTGGGACCCTCACTCTTGTGATCCTGCTGGCATGCTCCATGTTTCACAGATTATTCTGCAATTCCGCTGATTTGGGCTGGAAAAAACCTCACCCCAACATATTAGTGGCAATGCTGGAGGAAATCCTTAGAGTTTTGCTAGTAATTCATTTTTCTTTGTATGTTGATTTAGCATCAGTCTTCCACCACAAGTCCCCAGCTACCATCTGCCTTTGAATAAATGCTCCCTGTCCTGCCATGGGCTGTTGCTGTTCACAACCTGGAATGAACTTGTAGAAAAGAGTGCTGTAACTATAAATTACTCTTTTTGGTCCAATTGTCCTGGGAAAATCTGAATAAAATAATAATCTTGAAACTTAACTGTTCTCCTAAAAGGAGCATGTCCTATCTATTTTAAACCAAACCATTTTGCAGCATATTCCTTCACATTTTTGCTAAAGGTTAACAAAATTGTTTAGACAGCTCTAGTTGGTGCGCATCAATATACTTTACAACCAGCTGATTAATGTGACTGATTTCTACAGTGAATTTCTCTAATCACTTCTTATTTACAAACTGGGGCAGTTTTGTTTAAAGCAGCTATGCTGTGAGTGTTCATCCATCTTAAAAGTTCATTTCTTGACTGAAGTAAGTTCAGGAAACACAAGTCTAATGAACCTCTGTGACAAATAGTGCCCATAAAAGAAGAGGTCATATGCAACATTTTTGATAGTGTTAATCCCTCTTGTCATCTCCTACAGATGGAATAATAAAAGTACATTTTTCTTGAAGTAAAGAGAAAGGAAATCATAGTGAGTGTAGGCAAATAAGAGAGAAACAGCTACTCTGAAGCCTGCAAGGAACTGTGCAGGAAGCCATAAAACTGTGGATTTTCATTATCCAGGCTATTGGCTGACAGCTGGTGATGTGAAATAATCTACAGCTTTTTTTTTGAGAACTTTTAAAAACCTCATAGACTTGTTCTACTGGGAATTACAGAGGTTTCCTCTTTAGAATTAAGTTAAATTATCCAGTCTTTCTTCAAGTGGAGTTAGGCACTGAGCTGATGTCTCTACTGTGCTACATCATGCTTCATTATAGACTACAAGTGCTGAATCCTTCTCTGTGGTTATTCTGCTGGTAAATATCTTTCTATCTAGCATTACACAAACTGTTTCCAATGGTAAATACAAGAAATATTTAGCAGCTGTGTCCTGATAGGGAACTCAGTTGGACAGAGTCCACAGGTATTGGGGATGCAGTGTATGCAAAGTCTGTGCACTTTATATTGACAAGCCAATGTAACTCTGTTGAATTGTAGCATGACAGAAATGAGGCTCAAAGGTTTTGAACTGTCAGATCTGTTATGCAGGATGCCAGCAAAAGTTGTGGCATGCTGCTGATTTGGGAAAAAAAATCATATAAGTGGATACAGGAATATTTCATTCAATATTTAAGGACTACTGAGAATCTGTTAAGTCACCTTCAGTGGTGACCATGATTTTTAGTTTTAAATCAGGCTTAATTTCCCTACACTTTTATGACTTGTTGTTTCTTTCTATCACTATGTCTGGGAGGATATTCTACGCATGGCTTTTAGTGTAGGAGTAATTCTGCAGGTTTCCCTTTACTCTGTGTATCTTCTATTCTGATGACTCAGAATGTGTTTGTACTTGAGTCCTGTCTGAGGAAAATATGTTATATTTCTTTGTGGTAATCTCACCATTTTTTCTACACTTACGTTACAGATCAGAGTTCTGACCAATATCAACTTCAGTCTGACTTTTCTTTTAGCTTCTCTCACAAGAAGCTGTCTGGTGTTTTTGGTTATTTGTGGACTTATGAAGAAAAGACATATCTCTGTGTACTGCTAAAGCTCTTGCCCCATCTCTCATCACCTTATGATTCTCTCTCTCTGCCTTGTTAGTTTTTCTGGTTTTAGCATGTGTTCTTTCATCCTGTTACTGTCCCTTTAGACTGCTTCTGCAAAAAGTCTTCCAGATATATCACCTTTATTATTTTCTTTCTAGATTTCCCTACACTTTGTACTGCCTTAAACAAAAATCAACTCTATTTTAGAAGTACCTAACAGTCTACCTCTATTCTATCTGTAATTTTTACAGTTTTTGTAGACTGACTCTTACTCTCCATCAGTCCATGGTGCCTTACTCCCTCACTTATTTGCTACAGTTTAAAGTGGAACTTCAGTGCTTTTACTCTTTTTTAGGAAAAATATATCAGGACATGCAGATCCCTTCTAAGTTGCACTTTTGCTGTGATTTCTGCGGAAAATTTGGATTCTGGTGATCAGAATTACCCAATTCCTAGAGGAGGCTCGTAAGTGAGATGGACAGATGGGAAGAAAGCTTGGCCTGTGTTTCCATTGGGTAACATTCAAGAAATTAGAATATTTCTTAAGAGGTGATCTATATCACTGTGTGGGGTACTGGTCTTTGATGCTGAGTCTGTTACAACAGTTGAATATGCCAAGAAATGCTGGGAAAAGGTCTGAAGATGGTCATATGATATCCATGATTGGCTTTAGTGTGCAGAAGTCAAAAAGGGGGAAGATACATTAATGGATAATGGAAGTAGAGCAAGAAAAAAGAAAGTGACGGAAATTATAGTGATCTTAATTGGATCATGAGGACATTTAATGAAAGGTTTGTGGCTAACCTGACAAGGCAATTGGTTGTGGTCAGTTAGAAACAAGGAAAAGGTTTGTACTTAAATATTATAGCAGGCTTGTACTTCAGTACCAGGTCATTAGGGAAAGGGAATCTAAACTACCCAAGAAGGCAAATGGTGTAGAGAACAATAGATGAGTAGCAGAATAATAGTCTTACTGGAAATGTGGCACTTACTTGCTGTGTTCAGAAAGAACAGAAAGGGAAGGTATAGACTGTCCATGAGTGTAACAGTGCAAAAGATCATTAAAAAAACCCCAAATGGAACCTACCCTCCCCCACCAAAACACCGGAAGAAAGGACATACTGAATAAAAGAGTATGTGTTGTGGTTTAAACAGCTAATAATGAGATCATAGAAGAGTTGAAGTTACTTGGGGAGTAACTTCAGATCAAGTGATCAGAAATCCATTTAATTAAAATGAAGGGAGGATTAAAATATGTCCTTAATTAAAATTTGTCTTTGAAAGATAGCAAATGTGAGTTTGCCAACCTGCTAGCAATGCAAGTTGGCTGTACCGAGAGCTCGGGGACCCGGATAATGCAGCCATTAGGAGTTTTTGTAAGTACTCCAGCTGTCTGGATTTTGTGTCCCAAGGAAGGAGAGAAAGTGGTCAGAAAAGGGTAAAGTTAGAGTTGCCAGATTTCAGGCTCAGTGGAAGCTAACAAGTAATGTTTAGACATGTAGAAAAAGAACATTCAACTATTCAACTTTCAAACAGCAAGAGGTCTACTATGTAATGCTGCTGCTTGTGCAGGGATTAAGCAGAATTTAGATGTGGTCTCTGTGTGAAAAATACCCCACCACATATCCCCCTGAAAAAACCTGGGTGGTGACCATCAGGAGAAAAAAATCTGAATGTGAGGAAGCAAAGCTTGAACATGGCAGTGCTCTCGAATTGCATAGAAATAGGTAAACTTTAAATTCAGACATTGAAGGGATGACTGCAAATATTTTTAACAGATCCTTCAACATCCACTGTTGACCACTGGGCTCTATGCTTTGTGCTTAATTGTGTCAACTGTCTGGAACAGGAGTAGTTTTGTGGTGTCATACTTCTTGGCATTGTGGTTCTTGAGTATCATTAAGTCAATTCAGGAAGGCGTGAAGTATGTAAACTTTAGGAAAAGGTTGAAGAAGAGGGTGTGAAAAGAACTTTAAATATGACGACATCTTAGGAAACTGCTTGAAGGGTATGCTTGGAGGTTTTCTGACTGAACAGAGATGGGAACATGAGTTCAGCAGTTGTACTTTTTCTGCCCTGGCAGAAGGCAGTGGCATTTTTGGGATACTCAAGGGGAGAATGTTGTCAGACTGGTTATAATAAAATACAGAAGGAGAACTTTAAGCTGCTGAGACCGTAAGAAAGTGACTGAAAGGGTAGGGCTGAACTTGATACTCAGAAGGAGAGAAGGAAATATTAGAAGTGATTTTAAATTTGCTGTTGTAAGCATTGAAATCCCAAAGTTGGCATCAGTTGTAGGGAGAGAAGGAAGTATTGTAGGGAAGGCATTTTGTGTTAGGGCCAGTTAATTTATGTTTGTGACAAAATGTGAAGTTTTAAAATTTGGGAGGTAAAATGACTCATGTTTAAGTGCAAAGGAGATGACTTAGAAGGGGAAAAGATGTGTCTGGCAACATGTTTTCATAAGCTGCTTGATCTGATCTAAGGTTCCTGGCCTATGCCTCTCTCCTGTCTTTTACCACACATTCCTTCCAGGTCACCTTAGACTGCTTTGGCACTCTTGGAATGGAACCTGAACCATCAGTGCAGAGGTGACAGCTAAAGAGATCACCTAATTTTGTTAAACTGGGAAGAAAACTGTGCCAGCGGCAGAGTTTTCAGAAGTGCCCATCAATGTGATGGGCTGCCCAGAACAGCAAAGTATCATTGACAGGGAAGATAGCAACTGATTTGACGCCTCAATGAGGATGAGATGTCAGAGCAAGGATGATGTTCAGCAATATCAAAAGAACCAGAAGGGCTAAATAGAAGGGAGATTCTTGAGACTTGCCCAGGAAGAGATCTTGAATTACTGTGGTGAAAACACTTTCATTCAAAGCGAAACAGGGAAAACTGGGCTGGACATGATTCAGTACAGAGCTGGAAGAGATGAAGCAAGTGCACTGACTTTAGCCTGTACTTGCAACAAGTTTATAGAAAAGGAAAAGGAGGAAAGGAGCAATTGCTGAAATAGGTAGGGATGATGTCTTGTGGATAGCGAAAAGGGGAGACAGAGTGAGAGAGCAGTAAGTGGGAGCTAAGCTTGGCTGAAATGGAAATGTGCAGTTGAATACAAGTAGAAGTAGTTAAAGAATTTCAGAGGAAGGTAAATAGTCTATAGGCTCTGTATAGTGATGTTTTAGTAAACTGTATTTTTGGTAGGAATTGTCAAAAAACAGTGAGAGAATTCAGTTGGAAATATGAGCAGCTTCATGCTTAATGAAGAAGAAATTGGCTAAATGAACTTTTTTTCCAGTAACTGATTTGAAGCAGCAGTGTGCTGCTGTCTTCCCTTTCCTCTTTCCAACCACACGGCCACAGCAGACAGCAGGGCATGGTGCCGACGTGTGCCCTGCTATGGAGTTTGCTTGGCTCTGGAAGGAGAGCAGTGCATCCAGACTTCAGGGGCTGCACAACCTAATTGTCTGGCTCTGATCCAGCTGGTGATTGACCCAATAAACTCTAATGAATCTGGATTCCTGCAGTCTGATTTGCTTCCTCTCCCCTATGTGCCTTTCTCAGTCCATGAAGAGCTGAAACCTGAGTGCTGGCTTTGACAAAAGGAGTGAGAGAGGGGGAAGCAGAGGAAGAAAAGGCAGATAACAGCCGAATGTAATCAGTGTTTTATTACCATCCTCAGGAAGTGGGAATGGCTTTAAAAAAAAAAAAAAGTAGTAGGTTGGAGCAAGGAAAGTTAGTTATGGTGAGGTTATTTGACAGGAAATTACAAAATACAAACAGACAGAAGAAACACATTTTAAAACAGGGTAGGAAATCTCAAGTTACTACACTCTGTATGTTCAAAACCCTCAAAGCAAAGGCTGAAAATAGCAGTTTAAACAAAAGCTATCTTATCTGATAAAGGCATTTCAAGCACAAAAGGAAATTTATATATTGGGTTGACAGTCTTAAAATAAACTGATTTTCTTGATAACACCGTAGATTTAATTGTGGGAATTGGGTTCATTTGTATGACCAGCAGACACAGTAAATTCCCATGTAAATTCATTCTTTTTCTTTCTTTGTACATTTCTTGTCTCCCAAGCAGTGTTTATCAGTGTTTTCCAGAAATTGTAAAGGTAGATTTATGCATGTAGGACGAGACTGATAAATATGTGCATAATTTAAAGAATTTCTTGCAAACTAGATATGATTCATTTCCTGTGCTACTGGATGGAAGCATATTAATGATACTTCAGCAAGTAGCATTCAGATTCAGAAAGATTTTAGCAGAAATACATTGTTTTGGGATGAGGGTAGAATTTCCAGTACTAGTAATCAGAATTATTATTTTATTTATTTCATTGTTAGTAGATTTGTGATAAACTTTTGTATACTTGGTGTGTCTTCACTTTCTGTGTAGAAAGGAAACCATTCTGTTAGTGCATCACCTTAAATCTGCTGAGATTTTGAATAAACATTACATCTGTATAGATATGTGTCCTTCTAGTGAGATAGGGTATGTGTTATAGGGTTGAAGCAAATTGATTTGCCATGAGGAAGGGAGCAAGGAGGAGGAGGGGAGGAAATAACTCAGTTGTGCAAATGATAGATTATCAGAATTCAGATCAAAGAATGCTGTGAGACAAAATATTTCTCTTGCTTTTGACTGAAGCTGTAAGAAGAAGCATTAAGAGGTTTATAGATACACCTATCTGACTGGTGTGACTTGGAACTTTGTGTCCCCCCCAGCTTCTTGGTCCTCAGGCTGCCTATCTATCAGTGTATTACAGTGCATCAGGTACATCTGCAACTCGGTGCCTCGCCATACCTGCTCAGTCCTGGGAGACGTGTAAGTTTGGGGTTTTTTTTCCAATTAATTTGTCTGCTGTGCCTGTAACTCCGTATTGCAGACACTGTTGAGCTTTCATAATCAATGAACGCAGCAAAATAAAGTCTGGTAGGAGGGCACTTGCTTACTGAGTTATGTTGGAAGGTAGTGGTAGATAATGCTTCTCCTTGGTTGAAGTGTACCGTGGTTCCTTATGGCTAAGTTAGGTAAGTGGATGTTTTTGTCAGCACTCAAATCTTTCCTTTTTATAGGTGATCCAGATATGCATGGTGATCTCTTAGGGACCAGAGTGCTCATAATTATCCGACCTCATGAAGTTCAGAGAGTATCACTGAAGTAGAGCACAAAGATGAGTTTACATCAGCTTGGGTTGAGGAACACAAGACTACAAGGTCCAGTAGTGTCCTATTACTGGAAAATCTTGCTGGGGTCCTGTAAAACTCTCAAGATCTGATGGGACCATAAAGGTTTTTGCTCTGCTTAACAAAGAAATATCAGTTGTCAACTGGCCATGAGGATTGGCTTGCAGTATAAATATTCTGAACTTGTGATCGTTGGGGTTTGCACTCAAAATAAATAGAAGTGACACCTGTGCAGGAGAGAAGTTGATCTTTTTTTCTCTTGATTTCTGTCTTATTTAAATGACCTCTTACTTTAACAGGATTTCATAAATCAACTGGGGGTCTTCACAAGAGAAAGTTGTAGGAGGAAAGTAGCTTCCTCCTTTAAAAGGGGTAAGTGTTGATGTCCTTATGAATCACTACTCTAAAACAGTGAATATTGAAAAGAATAGAGAGAGAGAGAGAGGGGAAGAAGAAAGAAAATGAAAGGGAATCAAATAAGAAACAGAACTAAAATACCTTTCCTAAGTCCATGTATTGAGTCTGTGAAAAAACAGGGAATAGAATAATTCTTAATTGACTCATTTTTTATTCTTAGGTTTTAGTTTGTTTTTTTTTTTAAATAAAAATTTTCTGAAACCCTCTACAGTTACTCTCTGATACAATTCTGAAATGTATATATTGTTCTGTTGTAAAAGGAGATCAATAAAATGTGGTGTCCTATAGTTAGCTCTCCAGAATGCTGCCTCAAGTATTGGGAATTTCTGTTTTTCCCACTTCTTTTATCAGCAATGACTAACAGCAGCTGACATAGCTGATAGAAGATTTTCTTAGAGTTAAAGGTCATGCTTCAACATTAACATCTCTGAAGAATCCTAAGATCATTTAAACAAAAAATGTTGACTGTTACTATGAAGTATCTTTTATAATCATCTTTCCTTTTTGGTTTTGAGACATGTATTAATAAAATTTAAGGAGATGCAAGGTGATCCTGATGATACATAATTTTCTTTCTGTCTTACTGCTATTTTATAGCTATTATTTTACATATGTTGGAAATGGAAAATCAAGTTCTGGAAAATTATTGCCTTATAACAGTCCTTATCACAGGGTAATACTATGACTAGGTAGCAAGCATGTCCTCTGCTGAATATGCATTAATGTTAACTTCTTAGCTAAGATAAAAAATATCTGCCAAGATTAGGATACAACCATTTCAAAACTTTGCTTTAACACAGTTCTGGTGTTTTCTCCTTCATAATGATGGTAAAATAGATGGAATAAATTTTTGAAAAAAGAAAACACTATTTTACATTAAACTGCAAAATGGGAAGACTACTTCGGGAAAATTATTTGCTGGTTTTGAAAGGTACATGAAGCTCATTGTGACTACTGGGTATAAATAAAAGCTAGGTCAAAAACCACAGATTTAGTCTTCACAGAATCATGGAATATGCTGAGTTGGAAGGGACACACAAGGATCATCAAGTCCAACCCTTAGCCCTGCACAGGACCATCCCCAAGAGTCACACCATGTGCCTGAGAGTATCATCCAAATGCTTCTTGAACTCTGTCAGGCTTGGTGCTGTGACCACTGCCCTGAGGAGCCTCTTCCAGTGCCCAACCGCCCTCTGGGTGAAGAACCTTTTCCTAATGTCCAACTTAGACCTCCCCTGACACAACTTCAGACCGTTCCCTCGGGTCCTGTCACTGGTCATCACAGAGAAAACATCGGTGTCTGCCCCTCCTCTTCCCCTCACGAGGAAGTTGTAACTGCAATGACTTGTCACTTGGCTTTGGTTATATGTATTACTTAAACAAGTCTGTGACATCAGACATCTTTTTTTGGTGACAGAACTGAGACTGTGTGTAGGTGACTGACTTGAGACAAGAGTAAACAGATGAGAATGGGTGTAAGGACCCCGCTTCCTCAACAATGTTGTTCATGCCTAATCCACAGAGAAATGTTCTAAGAACAGTGTTTATGCAAGGCTGAAAGACCTACCAGTTGGATTTTGGGACTTTTAGGTCTTTCAGGATTCCAAAATATGTCTCATTTATTTAACACATGTCCCTGCATCTTCAAAACTCCACTCTGGGTAAAGTTTGAACTAATTAACCAGTAACAGTTATGAACCACATTCATATCCAAACCATATGTTATCCTTGTAGTTTATCTGTACTTGTTTCCTTTGAAAACGTATATTTTGCATGTATATGGTTTTGGTTTTGCAACTTTTTTATGGTTTCCAAATATAGACAATAGTGCAGTTTGTTTCAAGGTGTTTTGAATAGAGTACCTGGCATGCTTCCAGCATTTTTCTAATGAGTCACTGGCTGGCCTTTAAAAAATTTAATTTAAAGTATGAAGTGAGTATTTTGCAAAGCACTTAATGCAGCTTCAGTCTAGGACTGTAGCCTCTAGATATTGGGTGATATTTGTGGTCTTTGCTCCTGGAGGAGAACAATTCTGTGAAATCACGTTGCTCCTTCTTACAAAAAGTAAAGTTTCTTTTCAGCAATTCCAGTTTTAGGGAGAGAGGAGGAAAAAAAGTTGACAATGAGACTGAATTTTAGTTTAAAACTTCAGGAGGCAGAAGATAGAGAAAATGCATAAACGTATTTTTTAAAAATGTGAGATTTTCAAACTAATCTCACTCCTGTTTTGTTGGTGTGGCTTGAGTGTTCATGGATTAACAAGTGTTACTACATTCACAATAATGAAAAGCTTCTTCCTCCAGGGGCTTACTCAGTAGGGCCACTGCCTTGCAACTTGTGACAGGACACAGAGGTGTTTTTCTCTGTTCTGGGGCTACGATGATTCATTTTAGTTATTGTGTATAAGGCAGACAAAAGTCTCATTTTTATTCCCTTCACCCCTTCACAGGAAAGCTCTGCAGTTTGGCTGGAGGGGAAAAGGCTACAAAAGAAGGTATCAAATTTTGCAACCATTCCTGTAGTATTTTGGTGTTGCTCCTTGAACCCAGCCTGAGGGAGCCATTAGAGCGATATTTTAGCAGCTGAAGAGGGGAAGGGGAAGAGTAAAGTTTCCACAGCACTCAATCTCCAATAGCCATAGGACTTGTGCTCCACGTTAAAACACAGTTCCAAAATTGCTGTATTCAAAGTTAGGAACACTTAAGATGTATCTATTTACATAACATTATGTAAGAAATTTCCAAGTAGTTTATTAAAAACCATGAGATATTCCTTATAATATTTTAACTGCCTATAAGATTTTTAATTAATAGTCCAATACATAAATTGTCTTCTTATAATGTTAATTTTTTCAAATATAGATTTTTAAATTAAGTAGATTAAAAAAAATAATCCTTTTTATTCCTCTATCCTCCACCTACCCCAATAATCAAAAGCTGATTTGTGTTATACGATGATGTAACATAAACCATAGCCTAAACAACATAGATAAAACTTATGTTGAAGGGAAAATATATATATAAAAAAGGTTTAAATGGAATGAATGCTATTGTCAGACTATAGAAGACTACATTAGAAAATGATTTTTAAATTCTGAAACAGTGGGACAATTATGAATTATCCCAGCATAGCAGATGTTTGAACTCTTTTAAGTAATTTTTGTGTACAAGTGTTTTGGTGATCATAAAGTAACAGAAAATTTAGATTTCAGCACAAATGGAAACAGTTTTTACATGACTTAGAGCTATCAAATGCCTGTGCTGCAGATTTTTTGTCTAAATGTGCTAAATTAATTGGTCTTTCATACCCAGCTACAGTGGAAGTCATATTTGCTAACATGCTTTTTGTCCATGCTCTTGTTCATTCCAATTAAAACTACCTAATGGTGACTCTTGTGTTACCAGCTTACACTCTCGAGTCTAGAACTGCTTCACCTTTCTCTTCTCTCTCTAGCCTAAGCACAGACTTAGGGAGGAGTGTAGTCTTTGGGATCTCATTCTTCTCATAAAACACTCAAGTTACTTTTGCTGCTTTAGCTTCCACATTGTTCTTCTGAGTGGGAGATGCTCAGACCTGATTTTTTTCCTGGGCTTGCTCACTGGTAACATTTCTCAAACATTCAGACATAAAAGGCAAATAGTGTTTGAAATATCGCCACAGTCTCCTAACAACCCTAAAGTTTATAGAGGAGTCAGACTTGTATGTTATATTAAAGTTGGGCTGAGCTGAAATTTTGAGAGCAGTTTATTTCCCCAAGCAGATTTTATTTTTTTATCTACTTAAACCAAAGTGTCTTTTAGTTTAGTGTAGTATGAAATGAGGAAAAAAAACTAGGTAGAACATTTTATATGAAGACACAGCTACTATGACTGGTAACAGTAAGAGTTGGACGTTAGCTCAAGTCCCAAGCGGAAATGACCATGTGGGTGTTTTTCTTCCATGTGGTCTCCTCTCCATCAGGTTTGCTGTCAGTGTTGTCTGATGGCTGGCTTGTTAGCAGTAGTTATCATTTTAATCTCTTTAAAATCAGCAACTGACAGAAATTGAAGCATTGGAGTCAAGCAAATGATAACACGTAAATGCCAGAGACTGCCTTATGTGCCTCCCCACTGAATTCGTTATAACTTTTTCTTCTAGATCTGCCTTCCCACAGGAGAAAAAACCTCCCACCAGACCTCGATTCAGGCTTAAATTGTACATACATCTGGTACTGATGTCTGGTACGTGACACTGATGCTGTCAGCTATACGACAGAACCTCCAGGTGGTTTCTCCTCAGAGAGCTACAACCAAAGTAGCTTGTTTCTGGTATGGTAGCACCTTGGGAATCACCACTACTGTTAGTGTTGAACCCCATTTTCCTAAATGATGAGTATGGGGACTCCTGCAAAGACTAGAGGAGCATTTGGGTTTGCAGCTAATGCATGGGGATTACTGCATTTAGAAGGGACTTTCCCAGACTGCCTGGAAAACCAGGAAAGAGACCTGGCATCAAGGAATGAAAAACACTGCAAGTAAGACTATCAGACGAACCTGCTTGTCCTTGCTGTATAATTGGATTATAGCAACTAAATCAGATTTTTGAAGGCATGGAATGGAAGGCATCTTCCAATAGCATGCTCACAGTCTGTAAGAGAACTTTTGCAGAACTGGGGACAGATTCTGGGTCACTTCCAAAAAATCAGTGTTGGACTACAATAAGCAGACTGTTGGGTTGCAGCTGCCGAACACAACATGTGTGCTGCCCTGCATATGGTAAGGCTATATTCAGCTTTATTTCTCATGGAAATACCATGGATATTGGAATGGAAGCAGAAAACCCTTTTAATTTTTTTGGTACAGTAATTGTGAAAGGATTTTTTCCACCACAGCAGCTTTGTTTCCATGTCTGCCCCTTAGGAAAGTTTAACATCATTTGGAACTGTTTTCACTCGTAAAAAGGTAAACCCTGTGTAAGGATAGCCATTTATTGGAAGGCTGAGTAAGATGGCAGATGGTCTGCATGTATGATTTTGTTCCCCAGGTTTAGACACTGGGGAAAGGATCAAACTGTTGAAGAAGTTGTCGTAATAGAAACTGTATAAATACATACTACTAGCATACAGAGGTTTTCCATTTTATCTGACGAGGTCAGATGTGTTTGAGTGAATTACATCTGACAGGGAAATATTAAAGAGAGTCCTGTTGTTCCAAACCTTTTTTAATCTCTGATGGCATGCTATCTTGGTGTGCTCCTGGCTTGGTGGTAAGTCTTTCTTGGGAGAAGGAACCAACTCTACCTCTCTGCAACGTCAATTCAGGCAGCTGTAGAGAGCAATAAGGTCCCTCTGAGCCTCCTTGTCTTCAGGCTAAACAAACCCAGCTCTCTCAGTGATTTCTCATGAGATCTGTGCACCAGACCCTTCACCAGCTTCATTGCCCTTCTTTGGACATGTTCCAGTAGCTCAGTGTCTTTCTTGTAGTGAGGAGCCCAAAACTGGACACAAAAGATTCAAGATGAGGCCTCACAAGTGCATAGTACAGTGGGGGGATGATCACTGCCCTGCTGGCCATGTTATCTCTTATGCGGACCTTCTTGGCCACCTGGGCACACTGCTGGCTCATGTTCACCTGTCAGTCAGCATCCCCAGGTCCTTTTCTGCCAGGTAGCTTTCCAGCCACTCTTCCTCCAGCCTGTAGTGCTGCATGGGATTGTCATGATCCAAGTGTAGGACCTGGCATTTCGCCTTGTAGAACCTCATTGATGGCCTTGGCCTATCAATCCAGCCTGTCCAGATCCCTCTGTAGAGCCTTCCTATGCTCCCCCAGATCAAGATTCCCACCCAGTCAGTTTGGTGTTGTCTGCAAACTGACTGAGGGTGCACTTGATCCCCTCGTCCAGATCGTCAATAAAGATATTAAGTAGGACTGGCCCTTCACCCTCTGGGCCATACCCTCCAGCCAGTTTTTTACATGGTGAACAGTGCACTTATCCAATCCATGAGCATCCAGTTTCTCCAAGAGAATGCTATGAGAAACAGAGTCAAAGGCTTTACTAACTTCCAGGTAGACAACATCCTCAGCCCGTCCCTCATTCACCAAGCAGGTAACCCTGTGACAGAAAAAGATAAGGTTGGCAGAGCAAGACTTGCCTTTTATAAACCCATGCTGGCCTGATCTCCCAGGTGTCCTGTACATGTTGCATGATGACACTCAAGATTATCTGTTTCATGACCTTCTCCAGCATCAAGGTCAGGCTGACAGGCCTGTGGTTCCCTGCGTACTCCTTCTGGCCCATCTTGTGGATGGGTGTCACATTTGTCAACTTCCAGTCACCTGAGACCTCCCTAGTTAGCAAGGATTGCTGGTAAATGATGGAAAGTGGCTTGTGAGTGCTCCTGCCAGTTCCCCCGTGTCATGGTTTGAGATAGCCCCAAAATCCAATTCCCTGGCTCCATCCCCCCTCCCACATCTCAACCTAATGTGAGATGGGTTTTTCCAGACAAAACACACCAGACTCAAGTGGGGGAAAGAGAATATATTACAGTGACTGTACAAATAAATATAACATCACATTATACACACGATTATAACTATCTCTACCATGACATATAGTATTTACAGTGGATCAGGTCTCCTCTCCCCTCCAAATAAAAGTCCAGGAGGGAAAGAAGGACAGATCCCTTCCAGTCCTTAAGCAGCAGCTCCTCTTCTGTCCTCCATGCAGCAGTAACTGGGTTGTTGTAGCTGGATCTCTGTTCAACATACACAAGGGGGTCTCCAAGCCCCTCGGCTCTCCTTCGGTCCAAGTGAAGGCCTCACCTGTGGACTGCCAGCAGGGACAAGACTCGCATCACCACAGGCATATCACGAAATGCAGGGGCATCTTCGTGAAAGTCCCTTCCTCAGGGGATTCAAATTCCCGTTTGCAGAGCTCCGTGCTCTGTCTCCAGGCAGCGGGGGGGGCGAAGCCCTCCTCCACATTCCTTTGGCTGTCCTGGTCCAGCTTCAGGACGCCTTTGAGCTTCTTAGCTCCTCTCTGTAAGTGCTGTAGCACTCCAAGGCTCTTCCAAGTAAGAGTCCATCATCTTCCTCCTTCCAGGAGGTCTCAAAGGAGTTTTGGGGGGTCTGGTACAGTCTTACCCCAAACTCTGTCTCTCAGCTGCTGGTTCTCTCTCTCTCCTTTTCCAGGAGTCTTTTCTCTGGTGCTGCATGTTGTTTCTGCTGCTCCTTCAGTTCAGGTCTTATCTCCTGGCTCTCTGCCACCTTCTCCGGCCAGTGTCGGCTGCTGCTTTGCGCCCATGGAGAAAACATCTCCCGGCATAACTACAGGCACCTAGCCCAGCTTTATGCTGTTCCAGGTCCCTGCAGCCCCCAGCCAGAGGCTGGGAGGGGGCCAGAGGCCCCAAGGGGCTTAGAGCCCCTACCTCGTGGCTCACAACATGGCCACCTCTCCTACAACAACCAAAAAACTACAACTCTTCCGGTCTGGTTGTGATATGTTTACATTTCTGCAGGAGCGCCCATTGGGCAGAACTTCAAAACTTCCAAGGGTTTCCACCCCTTGGGGTCTACCACTTCTCTTAGCCTCTGGGGGAAAACAAGGTCCAAACCACGACACCCCGGTACCCTTGGGTGGATCCCATCCAGCCCTGTGAACTCATGTGTGTCTAAGTGATGCAGCAGATCACTGACCATTTCCCCTTGGATTATGGGGGCTTCATTCTGCTCCCTGTCCCTGTCTTCAGGCTCAAGGGGTTGAGTACCCTGAGATCAACTGGTTTTCCCTGTTAAAGACTGAGGCAAAGAAGGCATTAAATTACCTCAACCCTCTCCTGATCCTATGTTTCTTCCATATCTAATGAAGAAAAGATGTCCTCTGAAATGTGAGGGTCTCTCAAAAAGCAGCACAGTGTGAATCCTTATTGTGTGCTGGTGCATCTGCTGTTGTATCTGAGTTTTGCTGTTTACCTTCTTTCATACCTCTGCAATGTAACAGCTTGTTCTGAGAATTTCTTTCCCTCCACTGTCAACATTTTTGCCTCATCACATCTTATGCATAGTAGAGTTTAAAACCAAAATGTTTTCGTGTGATCAGGCCATCCTGATTGTCCTCCTCATTGTCTAAAGTCTTGCTCTGAAACCACCTC
This sequence comes from Pseudopipra pipra, assembly GCF_036250125.1. NCBI lineage: Eukaryota > Metazoa > Chordata > Aves > Passeriformes > Pipridae > Pseudopipra > Pseudopipra pipra. Next base: position 93,820,861 of record NC_087549.1, read on the forward strand.
CAATTATGATCCATGTGTGTTACTGAAGCTGACACAAATGGTGTGACAAATATAAGTATTTTGAAGAAACTTGGCCCTGCAAGCCTCCTTTTGTGCACTTGGAATTAACAGATGCTTTAATATCCCTGTGTCATGCCCCTGCTTCTGTAATGTGCATACAATGATATCATTCACTTCATCACACAAAGATGATGTGAAAATGAATCGCTTAATGTTTGTAATGCATTCAGATGTTGTGATGAGCACTGTAGAAAAACTCACAAGCAAATGAATAATTCATTGTTCAAATCAGGCTTTGAATAGTACATGGTAAACAAGACATTGGACTTCACAATTATAGTGAAAGTAAGGCCAAATAATTAATGATCACTTGTTCAATTACCACTCTTCATTCAGACTATTGAAAGGAAATGGCATCTTATAGAAAGAGTGTTGTCATGTCCTAAGGGATTGTATGTTAGCATATGATGAAAGAATAATAAAGATAAAGATAAAATAATTATGATGTGTATTTTGGAACAATGATGAAGTGTGTTAGACTTCTGAAATTGCCTGATTTTGAGTCTATATGTCTCCCTTTACAGTGATTTAGTAGTAGTTGGGAATCCTAATCTCTTCTTTAATTCTGTTTTCACAGTTTCCTGCCACTCACTGAATCTTTTTGGACATTGGTGCTTAAGCATCAAATGAGGGGTGTAACACCCTCCCTGGACACTGTGGAACAGTCTCTGGATATATTTTTTTAGTCTGGATTTTATATATTGATATGAAAGGGTCTTAAAAGAAGCTAATGGAAGAGGAGAGTTAAACTTTCTCCTGTGTACTGGCTGCAAAATAAGAATTTAGTTTTGATGGCATCTCAGGTTCTGGAATAGCTTGTTCCTGTGTTCAACCTTGTGACCTTCCTTTGGATGATAGCTCTGGATGTTTACATTTTGAGAGTGAAAAAGAAAACTGAGGGATGTATTTGCAGCTACACTGCACAAAAATATGTCAGTAATTCAGACTGACTGACAGCTCCTCTAGTAACAGAAGTCACCTGCAATTTTTTATAGTCCTAGAGCATAAGCCATCCAAACATGTCCAAGAGACAGCCACAACCCATGCTAATACAATGCTCAGTATGTTAAATAACAGTTCTGGCACAGCTGTATTTAAAAGCAAAACCAAATCATGTTTGAAAAGCAATTCTGTATTTGACATTTCTGGTACAATTTGATACAGCACCGGTACTTCATAATATGGGGCAAATTTTGAGGAAAAAGCCCTGCATAATAACTGAGCGATTGGAATAAAATACAGGATCAAATATAAAAGGATAAATCTGCATTTTAGGACTGTGGAGAAACACAAACCTAAAGTACATTGCAAGCTGAGAAATGTAATGAAAGGAGGAAACATTCTTTCCTAGATTCCAAAGCTGGCAGTAAACACAACTTTAAAGTTTTTTACTATAGAGTATGCAGTCCTTTTTATTCTATATCAAGCAGAAAACTTGCAAAGGATGAACGTATCTTTCACAAAGATAGGCCAAATTCTTACACCTGAAGGCTGATACATCCAGGGAGTTCTATGTGTAGTTTCGATGGCCTTCTACAAGAGATGAGTTTTGGATGTTAATTGATATTTTCTTCCGTCCCTGTCAGCATTTTCTTACAATCCTGCATAGTTTTTAATCTGAGATTATAGTGAATCCAATACTTCATCAACATCACAGCCAGAGGTGGATTTTAAAAGTTTGAAGGTATTGGAAACAACTTATGGTGAGACTTGAACCTTGGAGACAGAAGGTAGTGAATGTAGGTACCTGAAGTAGTGCGTGCGCCTTAATCTTCTGATGCCAATCAGGCCCTGAGTTAGAAACTACTGAGTTAGTTCCTTGCATTTTTAATGCAGAAATCTCAAAGCATGTTATAGCTAATGAATTACTCTTGTCTGCAATGTGAAAGATGTATGTAAGTTACCATGTGCTTATTTTAGGTCTGCACAAATGGAAATATAAATCAGCTTGGCTTGCACTGCATGCAGAGCTAGTGTTAGGAAGAGAAACCAAAGATCTCCTTTCTGCTCTTGCTTGGCTGACCCAGGAGTGGGAGAAAGCTCATTCATGTGGGCAGAATTCTGCTTACTGTCAAAAGTACTTCTGGCTTTAGCTCAGTTCCCAAAGAAAACAAGACTACTTCTTCCTTCCCCCCACCCCCTCCTCCCTACCCTCCCTCATCGCTTCACCTTTCATTTTCTTGGACAGTTGTGGGAGGTTTGGGTAGGGCTGGAAGCAGTAAAATTGTTATGAAATAAGGGACTGGCTAGAAAAGGAAGATAAATTAGTCCTTTCTGAGAGATGTGTGAGCCTACCAGGTCTCTACTCTGTTTGGCCTGAGAGCTTGGCTGAACCTCTTGAACCATGGCTCAGGCTTTGCCTGAGCACAGGAACTGCCTCTATGCCTAGCTGGGAGTTCACTGATGAAGGAGGGATGTGTGGAATATTTTTTTGAAATGGTGCTACTGGAGTAAGGGTGGCTGGGAGTTATAATTGGGGAGTTATAATTGGCTGTAAAAGAGAATGAAGCTTAGGTTTTATTACTGGCACTGTTTAGAGAACTTGGAGCTATTCTTCCTGCCTGTAATAATACATTTAGCCTGCTTGGGAATGTATTGTTATAATTTTCATCAGCATGGCAATTAAAAAAAAGCATTTTATTTCCAACTAGAGTTGATAAAGCAGAAACTTATTTAAAATATTGAAGTCTAAGCCCCTTCAAGGGAGTGTTTCTTTAAATAAATACTTAACAGCATCTCAAACTCCAAGAGGTTTTTTTTTTTAATCTTCTAAGTAAGTGTTCTTTGCAGTTATGTCTTTCATCTCATGGGAACTGTCTGCTCCTTGTTTTAATCCCAAAACATCATCAAAGTCAGTGGGAAAGAAGAGGAAAAAAATAATATCTGCAAACTCCAAAATAAAAGCTCAGTGTACTGTGATTCAGCTGGGCAAAATCCTATCCTAGTACTTTTACATTTTGTACAAAGAAAGATGGAGTGTTAGGAGAAAAGAATTTTCAGGGTTGGACATTTTACTGCATTGGTATATGGATCTAGAATTCTTGTTCTTTTCACCAAGAACCTCCAACATGAAATGTGTTAGGAAGTGTGGGATGATGTCTAATTTGCCCTCCTTTGGAGTACAACATTGTGGTTATTGGTGTAGAAGGAAATCAGAAGTGCATATCAGAAACATCTCCCCAGTCTATTTGGAAGAGAAAAATTGAGACTGTTGTCCTTCCTCTCCCCCTGGAAAATCTGCTAACTTCATGTTCTTTAGTCTGAGCTAGCTCTCAAGGTCATAAAAGTAATTTTTTGAAGCCTGTGGCCCTAGTATTCTTGTAGATAATAGCATCAGGCCCATTATCTCCTACTCCTCAATTTTCTTTTGGCTTCCTGCAATTTACATCCCATTGTCCACTGATATTTTCTATGTTCTTTTAAAGTAAATCAAATAACACTTCCTATGTTGTCTCTGGACTTAATAAAAATCAGACATGCAGCATTTGGGATTCTTAAAATAACACGTTTTAATACAAAGATGTGAGATTTCTTTTGAAATCTGTGGTGGATGTTTGTTTCCTGCTGGGCTTAATTTAGGAATCTAGTGCTAGCATTAAACCAAGGGGAAAAATATTTGCTCTTTCATCTGTGTGCCACATCCCATCCGAAATCACAAACAGATCTTTTAAATTTCTGATCTTTGTCCCCTGGTGGATGTGTATAATACACATGCCTGTCTAACATATGAGACAACCAGAGCCTTAAAAAAAAAAAAAAAAAAAAAAGGCAAAAAATTGCTAAGCTTATGCTTCTTGTCTTAGGCCTCATAATCATGTGCAGTTTGGGAGAATGACAAGTGTCTGAGTTTGTTTTGATTTGATAAAGGTGCAGCTTTTCCTTCTTCTGAAGAAACCTTTTTCTTACCAAATCAAAACTGATTTTATTGGTAAAATAAAACACAGGTAAAAATGCTTGGGGAATAAATACCTTCCCTATATCAGGAGACGATTTCCCTTCTTTTCATACCACCTTTGAATACAGAAGTAAATAACTTCAGACATGTCCCCTTAAAATTATGAAATGTACTAAGGTCAAACCCAAATGTGAATCTCAGTCTTTAACGCCTAGCCATGTAGCTCTTGTAAATCACATTATAACAGGCAGAAGAACTTCTGTTTTTTGCAAGCTGGTATGAAACTTCGTGGCTTCAGACTTTCAACTGCTTGGATCACATCAAAGGTCTGGAATCAGAGTTTAAAGGAAGTTTTCACTTTCTATTTGATAAAAGTCTACCTTTGTTGGAAAATCATCTTGGGCCCATAGTGCTATAATAGAGATTACACATGAAAAGCATATTTTATAAGAAAGTTATTTAGTTGTAAAATGTAACACTGAAAAGTTTGATGCTAGAATTAATATTGGTCCTGTAATCTCAGTGGGTATGTTGTATGTAGGCATTATGATACAGATTTTAATTATATGCTTGCATCTTTTTTCTCTGTAGTTTCTCTGCCTCATTTACATAAACATCCGTTCTCACCTCTCCCTCCTCTCAAAGAGAAAGCACTCTTTAAACTGACAAGCTATTTGATGTTTTGTTTTCTCTTTATACAGTGTAAGAGCAAATTGCAGTAGCTGTATGCTGTTCCAGCCCTGATATGAGGGCAAAATAATTAATTCTTTCCTGCGATTCTCTGTGGTACTTCATCAGTGGAGGAGCAGTGATCTTATATAACCTAAGAGCAGCTTTTTAGTTGCAATTGCAAGGGAAGCCATGTCAGCTGAAACTTAGAGAATTCATGTATTGAAATTTTAGTTATTTTTACAACGTGTCTGTGCACAGATTTAGTTTTTCTATCAGGTGGAGAGATCTAAGAAGACTGAGTTTAAAAATAAAAAAAAAAGAAAGAAAATGCAGACATGTTGCCAGTTCCTGATCCAAAGCGAGTGTCTTCCGAGGCTTCCCAAAGGAAAGGCGACCAGGATTTTACAGTGTGTATTTTTGAGTTCATTTGTTTGTGAAAACTAAAGTTTATATTTATATGAAAGGAAAATTTCAGCCCAAACAGTTTAATTTTGCTGGAAAATGTGTCTTTGTAAATAAAAGTATCTGACTCACTTATTAATTGAGGATGATGTTTAGTTAAAAGTAGTAGTTTTGTAGAAGGATGAGAAGATGTGTTAACTTTGATTTTCTCCAAAATGTCATGTTAGTGTGTTCAAAATATTCTGCATGTATTGGCCAATAATCTGCTGTGTTATCCTCTTAAGAGTACACTGGCCACAAAGAGCAGTTTTTGGCAGGATGGGGTAGAAGGAATGATGCTGTGCTGTAAAACCTGGGGTGAGTTATGCTGGGTCCTGAGCTCTCCAAGCTTTCCATCCTGATGGAAAGATTTACAGATATGCCTTGGGGTCTGATCTGCCTTCTGTACTTCAGATTCCTGTCTGTGCCTTAAATAATCACACTTTTTTTTTTTCTCCCCAGGGTGTTCAGTAACAGAACCAAACTAGAATTTATTCTGAAACAGTGTGAGAGTTCATTTTTAAAATGAGACTGTTCACTCAGTGGTCTTTAAAGCTAGCCTTGGCAATAGGGGTATCATGATTTTTCAGAACACTTTTCAAAGACCCTGAACTTAAACTAACAGTTTAGCTCAAAGAAATAAATTAAGCAGTATTTATTTGGAGTAGATATTTCATTTTCTTGAGCTTTATCTTCCATAGCCTTGGTATCAACCTTAAGCAAAGTGATGAAGCTTGTAAGGAGCAGATATACCTCAGCCTCTGTTAGAAGGGACTACTCTCCACCTGGCACTCTTAATAAAAAGTTATTTTAACCATAATGTACTCAAAAAAATCCACTCATTTACCATCTTTTTTGCTCCATACTGAGCATGTATCATTACATGACTCAGAGGTGAGAGTATGTCCCATCTGCAAAACAGAGTGATGTCTTTTGGCAGTCTCTTTGCTCCATTATTTTCTTTTAATTTACAGAGAGTGTTCAGCTCTAAGCACACACAAAGGAATAGGAGAAAACTCGATGATGATCTCAGTGATGTGATATCGTATCTGCCAAACCATTTTGCTGATCTTATTTTGGTATACTATGTTCATCATTTATGGGAAGTTGTGATTTCTCAAGATGATACTAAATCTCATGTAGGCAGCATTTCACTCATTTGCAAGTTGAGGTGGAAAGGTAAGCATCATCAAAGGGCTATGCAAGAACCAGCTTTTTGTCTTGTTGTAACAGTAAGCTGTCACAAGATTAAATTGTCCTGCTGATGAGATGTCATTAGGATATTACCTCCAATAAGGTCTGTATTTGATCAGCTATATCCTCACTGGTACGATAGTGCCTGAAAGTGGTGCCAAAGTGGTACACAGGCCAACACAAAACATGAAATTGCACTTTTTATCTGCAAAAAACCTAAACCCAAAACAGTTTCTCATAAAACAAACCACCCCCCCCATTCTTTCTGTTATTGCCTTTTTGAAGTGTTTGTTCAATAAAAAAACCTGTCCTTTTGGTTGTTTTTATAGAAAGATAAATCAGAAGAGAAATTTCTAGGTTGGGGGTAAAATTTTGAGAAATAACAAATGGATTGAAGACTTCCAAGGCCAATGTTTTATAAAAGTTCAGACATTGAAGTCTGCTTCACTGACTTTAAGTGAGACAAATGTTTCTGAACATGGTTCTGAAGAAGGGTCTTAAAAGCTAAACTGTTTTAGGAATTTTTAAAATGCTACCTTCAATCTTTATATGCTGTAATGGAGCCAAATTTTGGGCAACAGGAACAAAGGAATGTAGTCCTAACTGTGTGCATTCCTACTTTTACTTTAATTGGAAGCTAGGGAACATGGAGAAAGCAGAAAGCTTGTATTAAATACACAAAACCAATACAAACATCTTCTCATAAAATGGTTTTATCTTCACTTTTTTCTTTTATCTTGAGAATTATCAGAGTATGTAATGTGAATTGTATATGGAATTATCATGTAATTGAGCTTCAGTGTCCACGTAGTTGAAAATATGTCTGCATTGCTCTAATGGTTACTTTTACTGTAGCATTTCCTACACTTAGAATGGGAAATATGCAGACAAATTTAGGTCCTGTAAATGAAAAATATTTAGTTTTTATTGAGTACTCTCTGTTATTTTGTTCATACTAGACATATCTGATTTTATCGCATATTTTCTTAACCAAAAAAACCCCAACCCCAAGAAACCCAACAGGAATTCTTAGGTTCAGTTTCTCAAATTAATGTATTTTTTTGTCCTAGTAAGTTCATTTCTTTTCTTGTAAGCTAGTAGTTGTTATGACACATCATCTCTGTTCCAGGATTTCCCTGCTCATTCCTTTGATGTGTCTTATAAAAGCCTTGAACATACTTGACTCTGATATAGTGATATATATACAGCCAAATATGACCAAAATGAAACTTGCAATGGTTATGCTTCTGTATTTTACTGTGGTATTTATGTAACACTTCGAGTTATTGTGCTAACATTTCAGATATTTCAGTTTCTCCTCATCACTGTTATCCTTAAAACTGTTTCTGTAGATAGTGGGCCAGAAGCAGGAGATGAAACAAAGCTTTTTATTTAATCTATATAGCAGGGATTGTCTAGATTAGGTCTCTACAGGAAAGGCATTTGGCTTTCAGCCCTGTACTTTCTTTTAAATATGCAAGTACAGCTTACATTCACCTTTTGTTTGTAACAAAATACTTGATTCAAGTTTTTCACTTTGTGTGCATAAACTGTCCATGAAAGTGTCTCTGATACTTCGTGGCTGGGTAGGTGTAGGTTTGTGTTTGGTTGCTACTTAGAGTGATAGAAATAAGGGAAGAGACCCAAAGCAAAGTACTGGCACTTGTGCAGCACGGTAAAATAAATAATCCTGAATTATACTATGCAAGATGTTACTGACTAAGCCCCTGAGGAGCAATGCATGCTTTGGGATAATATATTTTATATTCTACCTATGAATGTGTGTGAGTGTATATAACTTTATAAATCACCTTTCAGCTGGACAAAGTCCCATAGATTCAAATGAAATCACTGTAACTTATATAAATTGTAACTTAATTGGTTGGATATTAGGAGAAGGCTCTTCTTCTCCTAGAGGATACTTGAGCCAGGAACAGACTGCCCAGGAAAGTGGTCACAGGAGCAATCTGGGCAGAGTTCAAAAAGCATTTGGGCAATACTCTCAGGCACATAGTGTGATTTTTAGGGCTGTCCTGTGCAGGGCCAGGAGTTAGACTCGATGTTCCTTGTCAGTCCCTTCAAACTCAGGGTATATTATGATTCTGTGATTTTTTCCTTTTCCCCACTCATCCCAAATAAAAAGATACTGCATCTTAAATGGTGATTGAGGAAGGATATGCAGCTTCTACTCTATTGTGTTAAAGGAGAAAATGGTGGGAATCAGAAATGACTCTGCTTATCTAGGATGATTGAGTACAATCTTTTTAAGTATTCCTTAACTTGATTCAACTGCTCCCATTCTTTTCTCCATTAGTGTGTTCTTATAATGGCCTTCATACTGTAGGAAAAAAATATGTTCAATGAAACATGCAGTTTTTAATAACTGTTTGTAACATCTTGTTTTTGGCATGTGTTTGTCCGTTTAAAAATAAATCCTGATTTTTTTTTTAATCTTTTATTGCTAACTAGAATTTGCACGAAGCTTTTGGAGAAATATGAGTTCATGGCCAAATTGGTGGTATTCCATGTTAAAATTCCAGATGCTTTGGATAGAACATGCTACAAGAAGTGGCAGTGTCTATGCTGGGTTGCTATTTTACTTCTTTGATGTGACGTTGGAGGACAAATAAAAGTCATCTTGAGGTGTTCAGAGTTAGTGTTGGGGGCAAAGAAATTAAATCTGTAGATTTTTGGGTCAACTTTTACTCCTGTGAATTGTTTGTCTAGTGTTTCTCAAGCCTTTGCTTTGAAAATACAGAGGTTGCATATTTTGACCAAATATTTTACAGATTGTGGATAAACCATTAAATATGGTTTACTCGATGTTTGTTTTTTATTGTCATAAGTTTATCTTTTCTTGATTTCTAAAACATCATTCATGTTTTTTGAGTTATTTTTCCTTTTAAAAACAAAATTAAATAAAGAGAAAATTTGATTGCCACAAAAGAACAAATAAAATAATGAAAAAGTTGATTGAGACATTTTTTGAGCTAGTTATGTGAGAACTATTTTAAAAAGTACCATATAAATCTGCAACTTATTATTTAATGGATGTAAGAAAGACTTTAGGTTCAGTGTCATTAAACAGTTTCCTTAAGCGGGAATGTGGTTTGGAATGGTTGTTTATAAATATGTAGATTAATTTAAGTCCAAAAAGTGTCAAGCATTAATGTTAATGCATGTTAATGAAGTGCTACTGCACTAAGCAGTGGATAGCCAGCCAGAACAGTGGAGATAGGATTTACCCTGAGGATCAAAATGAAACTGCCATGCAATGTAAACAGAAGGCATGGCTCCTATTGATTGGCAGGGATGTTGTTCACTATTGACACTTATTTCCTGGTATTCTATCAGATACACAGTTAAACCAAGTTTTTACTGTCTCCAACCCTCCTGGTTTTTTCACTGAAGTAAATCAATTTCGAGGACAGAAATGAATACCCTTCTTTCTCAGAGAGACAGCAGGATTCATAAGGGAATAATTACAAGTCTAATTCAGCTCTTTTAATGACATCAGCCCAACAATTCTTGGATTCAAAGTCCCGGATGAGTTCCTAAGCTTTTTAACTCTGAGCTTCTAGGCTGAAATAGTATGACTTTTAAATTTGGCTTTCATTGGAAGATCAAAGAAGTGACTGCAGTATTAATTAACTGTGTGTATTTCTGTTTGTGTAGCTTGCTGAAAAAAAATTGTGTATTTAATAGCATCCATTTGCTGGGTGAGATAAGGAAAGCTGGTATGTTGGGCCTATAGGAGGAACTGACTGCAGGACTGACAAAAGCTTCTAGAAGTTGGTCATCCATGTACGTATTCTCTAGAAGATTTTTCTGTCAGATCTAATCTGATAATCCTGAGATGAGCTTTTCTAATGGGCTGGATTCCAGATGGATTACTTGGTGTGACTATTTGTTTCATCTTGTGACTATTTGTTTTATCTTGTGCAAATTTTAAGCACATGAAGATTTTTTTATTTTGTACAAAAATTACAAACATATAGTTGGGAATGTAGAGGGGAATGACATTTTTCTACATTGTTTTCTTATTTGGTAATAGCATCCATAACTTCCGTTTTTGTAACCATACAGTGAAGGAGTGCTGGTGCCCTGTTTGTATGATTAAAATCTGTACTCTTTTGGTCAAGGCAGGCCAGCCATCCTTTCTACCCATTCTTCAGTATAAAATAGAAAATATATAAAAGTTAAATATAACCAGCATCCAAGATCATTTTATTTCTTGCCTTAACCCTTTAGCTGTATTGACGCTGTATCCACTGCTCTGCCTCTCTCCTCTGATCCGGTCATTTCCTCACAGAGAAAAATCGGGTTTGTCAGATATGATTTACCCTTGGTTGGTCCATGCTGACTGTTCCCAACCTAGTTCTCCATGTATTCAGAGATGTGCTTCTCACAAAGTGGAGTAAGGCTGACCAGCTGGCAACCCCCTGTACTGTCCTTTAGGCCTTTTCTGAAGGCGGGTGCAATGTTTGCCTTTCTCCAGGTGTGGGACATCTCTGCTGGTCTCTATGACTTTTTCAAAGATAAGAGAAAGCAGATGCATTATGGCAGCAGCCATTTCTCTCAGCACCCCTGAATGCAGCCCATCTCTTATGTCCTCACTTCAGCTGAGTTGTTGCTGTCCCAAAATGATGACTGCTTCTTCTAGACTGAGGTAGAGCAGAACTAAACTGCTTGTATGCATCTATCAGAAACTGTCCTTGGTTTCCTCTTAGTTTCCTTTTACTTATACTGTAAGGGAAGGGAACCTCTGTGCCAGTCACATACGAAGATGGTACTGCTTGGTCTGGTTTGCTCAGAAATAGGACAAGAAGTCATGCAAAGCCTCTGACACATGCTGGGGAGAGAGAGTCATGGTATTTTGCTGAGGAGATGAAATGCTGGAGGAAAGTGTGCCCCCTTCTACAAGTTCTGTTTTTAATGTAAAGGTATTATTTGTTCATTAAAAGAAGTGGTAGATCTCTGCCTGCTTGTTGAAGGCAGCGCACCTGTACGCCAGCTCTGGGTCAGGACCTGGGCTCCAGGGGTAGCAGACTGTGCTTGCCTGCTGGCTGCCAGTGGCCGCTCTGATCCTGTTTCTGCGGGAACAAGTGTTGGATCAGCAAATGGGATGTATGTGAGAACAGTAACATGCAAATATTGATTTACTGGCTACCCGAGCTGCTTCTGTGGTTGCAAGCTGTCTGCCTTCAGCTGCATGCCTTACGCTGCCCGTAAGGCACAGCTCTCCTGCTCTGCTGCCTTACCCTTGTTATTTGGAGAGGACTAAGGAGTGTTCTAACACACGGCATGTGAGAAAGTGAATCCATGGAGTGCTACTGTGGGAGATGCTGGTCAGCCAGAGCGTAGTCCAACCTATTTCTTTCATTACCGCTGGTGCTGTAACTGTGTGTTGCATTTGTTAACTCTTTGCAAACTCAGGACAAGGACTGCCATGGTGTCTGGCATCTCCCATGGGAGTGAGGAGCAGACAGCAAAAGGCTGCTATAGAGCTGGGGAGGAGGTGGTTTTGTTGTAATTTTCCACCCTCTATCCCTTTGTTTCTTAACCCCTTAAGAAACCCACAAACCTATCCCTTCATAATTAGTTCTGTGCAAAAGGTTGAATTCAGCCTGTCTCAGTTTGGGCAAAAGGGAGTAGAAACCTCAGTGATGATAGTAAAATTGTGTTCTGTGTAATTTTAGATGTCAGATTGAAAATCTGCTGATCATGGATAATTTTCAAGCATAAGTCCGGGCCTACAATTATAGTGGCATTTGTGCTTAGAAATCCTGACTTCACTGTCCCATGAATGTGGATTTAATTCTCATTACTATCTAGATAACCTCAGAATTTTTGGTTTTGATCTTCCTACACGAGATGCTAATCAACGACCAGATTCTTTTTAATTAACCCCTTACTAGGACTTTTTTTTTTTTTAAATTTAGGCAGCTTTTTGTTTTATATATCCCTAGACACTTTTGCATTTTTGTGGTTTAATTACATTTAGAATAGAAAGAAATTTTCATTTTCCAGGGAAAAGGGTTAAAACAGAGTTTGCACCTGAGAACGGGAATTTAATATTATGCCTATCGAGCAGCACTTGATAGTGATGAAAATGCCAGAATGCCTGACAGTGGTGTATTCTGTTGCCATCAGTGTCCCATTAGGGAACCTTTCCAGGACTCAGTGAGCTCCCGAGAGCTATATTTGTTTGCAGATTTTTCTTTTTTTGTTTGTATGCGTTTGCCCTTCCTTCCCTTCCTTTTTTTTTTTTTATTTGTGTCTTATTAATTCCCCCCTAGATTCTAACACTCTTAAATACAGCTCATCAGACTATGACTATACACCAGAGAAGCATTTGGCCTCTTCAATTTGTTCAGCTTCAAATTCCCCCTATTGTCCAAACAGGCAGCTGGCTATTGATGTGGTGTGGAAAAACCTCAAGGAAGCAACCTCTCCTTGTGAGCACACCACAGGAACAACAAGTGTCGCAGAGGCTGTTTGCACAAGCTGGAAATGTTGCTTCTGCAGTTTGAGATCCCTCTATGGGCTTGGTACCTTCTTGAGTTGCCCTCCAGCTTCTACAACACTTTTACTGCAGTGTGCTACTGAAATTACTGTTACTGTCAGAACTTGTTTGCTGTGGGTTTTTTTAAGGTTCCTGGGCACTACTAAGACAGCTGTCAGACTCTTGTTGTACTGAAAATCTCCTTGCAAATATTGGAGATCTTGTGCTTTGTTTCAGTTGTCTGCTTTACTTAAAAACCTGCTGTGTGTCAAAACTAAAGGAATCCTTTTTTCCCTCAATATGCTGATACTTCCTGGCAATTGTGAGCAGGACATAAACCCATTAAAAGCCTCGAATTACTTCTTAACCAATGTTTATACAATAGCTCAATACAAATTATGTTTATACAATAGCATAACTCAAAACTGTGCTATTTTCATTTTGACAAATTTGTATATGCTGTGGAAACCACAGGATTTGTGGGAGGAGGAGATTGCCTTGAAGAAGAATCCAGCATTAACTGGCCATTGGTTACTGAGATGGTACACAAACCTCGGTGTCAGATTGGCTTTGTTTGTTGCTACAGGAGGCGTGGGCTGCTGGATGTTTTATAAGGAACACTTTTCTCAGTTGCATGCTTGCCTGGGGGTGGCCTCCTCTACCATAAGCACCTTATTCTTGCTAGTCATCCCTTCAGGCTCAGCATGCTGGTGTAAGGCAAAGTGAGAAAAGACATCGGCAGACCACAGCATGAAGCACCTTATCAGCAGTGGCCAGCAAATGAGCTCAAATCAGCCTTAATTTGTAAAAAGCTTACTAAACTAGGACTGGGCTCCTCAGGAGACAAGTTGCCTTTTTCTCACCAGCTGAAATGATGAGATACACCAAGGGCTGCTGTCCTGGATCAATTGAATGTGCTGATGCCCTGACATTCTTTGCAGACTTTGGACGTATTTAGTATTTAGGGTATGTCTCCATATTGCTCTATTTATCCTGAGCCTCCTGGAAACCATATGTCTGTGACTCATGGGACAGCGAGCCTGGGCTAATCAGCTATGTTGACAGGCAGGGTGTATTTTATTTGGCTTAATGCAACCCTAATGTGGTCGTGCAGTTTCCAGAATAGCTTGTGTGGATATGCCCATAATCAGAGCAGCTTAAAGTGACTCTGAATTTGTCTCTGTCCAGTTCAGACTGTGTGACCTTTAAAGAGACTGTGAAGCAATAGCTCTTCCTTTTTCCTCTCTGCCCCAAAGGCCAATCCAGGACACAGAGGTTTTGAAGGGACACAAGAAAAATAGAGCCAAAGTAAACATCAGCAATGAAAGAGGAGAGGAAGAAACAAAAATAGCAATGGAAATCTGTCAGGTACAGAGAAGGCTCTTTTTGACATACTCTATTTCTTATAACACTTAGCATACGTTTAGTTAAACCAGTAAAAACAGACATTCTAACCCTGCATTTATGGTATACTCCTGCTGGGAAGATTATATTCAACACTGGAGCTATGGCAAATCAGAATTGTTTTGTAGGAACAAAGGTATTTTTTAAACTCTGATACATCTTACTACTTGTTCTCAACTGAGTTCATGTATTAAATAAAATGGAAAAAGGCAGTGTGAGCATGCTGCAGGTATGCTACAAAGTTGCCTGGATGACTGACCCTCCCTATTTGGCTGGCTACTTTCTGAGAACGTGTTGAACACATGCTCTGCTGCTGTTTGAAGGCCCCATGAGAGGAAGAAGCTGATTGAAAGCTCTCAGTTGTGCTGAAGTGGGTGGCCAAAGTGCTGGAATTGAACAGCTACTATGAAACCTGCTGAACTTTGTTGTTTATAAATTATTTTGCATGCCATCTGGAACAAGAATGGTGCCACAGTTTACAAAAGCTGTAGCTGAGGTTCAGGTGTGAAATATTATTAAGTGATTATCAGATTTTAAAGGCTTCTCTAAATGGCTTAAAGACAGATTCTCAGGTTAGAGAGGTTTTAACTGAAACACACTGCTAGCTTTTCTTTCCTTGCAGTGTGTTTGTCTAAGCTACATTTGGGTGTCCCGTTAAGTCCTTACCAATACCCAAGAATACTTCTGTGATTGTGTCTAGGGCAAAATATCCATTAGATAAGAGTACCACCTCCATGGGCAGGAGGTGGTAACTGTCCAAAATATTCCTCAGAAAACCTTCCTCTTGTGATTGAATGGTGTCAAATATGAGATTTTTTATATTTCAGGTAGAATGAAGCTACTCAATACATGAGCCCATTTCCCAAATCTTGCTAAAGCAATCTAGCAATTCCAGTTGGGACAAGGGCACAAGGACCATGCAACATGGCCAGCCTGTAATTGGCCTTCTGCTTGCTTGACTCGCTCTGTCTTTTATGGACTTTTCCCTTGGTAGCAGAATGGTGTCCATAGGTGCCATCTGGGTTGGATGAGGAGACTGGGCCATTTTTAGGAAACCTAAAGAAGTATGATTTTGTTGTCCCCAGCTGTGGCCTCACCTGGATCAGTAAGACCGGGAATCTTTGAACTTTCCAACTTTCTGCTATGAGTATGAGGGGGATTTTTACCACTTTTCGTAGTGAATCCCGGTTTAAAAAAGGCATAGGGCAAATGTGCTGTGATGGTGACTCATGTCTTTACTATGTGAGCAAACGGGGATGTAACTGAGATGGCTCAATATGTGGGATGCTCAACATATGCTGGCTGGGCATATAATGGGAAATGTCACAGGAGAGAGACTGCAACACGCAAACCTGGTTTGTACATGGACCTGATGGTGTGCTGACACACACCTTTTTAATTAGGTGCATTGCAGCTTAAGCTCTTTCTGGAAAGTTGGTAGTGAAGGCAAAGAAAATTGAAAGTCTTATAGATATCAGTCAGGTATAAAACATGGATTGACAACTGGAACAGATATTAATAACAAAAATACAATCCACTTGCATAATTTTTGTAGGAGTACCTTTCTCTTCTGTTGAACTAGGTGGAAAGCTTATGTGCTTGTTAATGTGAAGCAGATGGCTACGATTGGAAAGCAGCAATAAAGAAGGTTTTCTGGTCAAATTTTTTATAATGCTGAACAGGCAGTTCCCTGATATGACTCTATACCTCATTAGTTGGCATTATATACAAGGAATTAAATATAACTTGCCTTGCCTTGCCTTGCCTTGTGCTATCTGGTTCAAATGCAGTCTCAAAATTTGATGCTGTTGCTTGAATTAGTGTGTTTTTACTTTGAGTGTGTGACAGTTTCAATATGTTCTTATTACAGCTTCCACATATTAATACCTTATGAAAAGGTTGCTAAAGTATTATAGCTACTTTTCAGACTTCAGCTTCTACTTTCCTCTGAAAACTTACATTTGTGTGCAGGGTTTTCTGTTCTGCATGAGATGCTAAGGAGAAGATGGGAACATTAAACTCAGAACTATTAAAATCAATGGAAACCTGGGGTTTTGAGAACAGATGAGGATTGACACATGGGTTCTGACTGCTACTTTGTCCCCTTACTTTTGTAGACCTACAAAACAGGGTATGTGTGTATATGTCTACTTTCTAGCTTCCCTGGCTATTGCTTTTTTCCCCCCATATGAGTGTAATTTTAAAGTGTCTAGTGCTGTGGAATTCATTCTGCAGCCTTCTGCTCCATCAAGGCACCAAATAGGTCTCCCTTGCACATACACAGTTATTTTCATAAAATCTGGGGGAACTTACTAGCTTTGAGACTCTGGGTCCTTTGTCAAATGTGTCTGAATTTAGTCAAAAGTTCAAAAATTGCTGGAAACGTGGGCAGACAGTGTCCATATGTGCACACAGGTAATGAACCCATAGGCTTTGCGTGTACAGGAACACATGTACCTAGTGCTGCATGTGCTTTTTTTACTCTGTACAGTTGATGAAATTCCACCAGGTCTGAAAATTAAATCCTACTTCAAGAAATAATTGATTTGCCTTCGTTCTTTATTTTTTTTTCCCCAGGCATGTTATTTGTTTATTTATTTTGCTTCTCTCTAATCCATCCTTATAAGTGGTATAAGAGAAATGCTGACACACTCTTGCCTTTGCCATTACCAGTGGGTGCTACTCTAAAAGTATCTAATGATTTTAATGAATTTGTGCCTGAAAGTTGGACACTGAAGCTGATTTGAAAGCATTCAACAGTGAAAAAAGGAGAGGCCTCTATTGATATCTAGTCAAAAGTGAAGACTTAGCTGTAATTATTTACAAATCAATTAATGGACCTTTCCTCTAACACCCTATCAGTCAAAGACTGGCTAAGAGCAGAGGAGAGCATTGATAAGAATACACCATGAAACAAAATCAATTGGTTTTTCTCATTCTGACAGAAGTGAGCTGTACACGTGTATTAACCCAGAATGCAACAGGAAAATGTCCACAGGCTGGAAGATAACCTAATTTTTTAAAATCAGCGTTGTCATAAGAATGTTTCGTAACTGATTGTGAGATTTGAATTTATATAGCAGCCTGGTGGTAAGAATCAAAACAGCTTTTGGTGCAGTGTCACAAACTCTTTAAAGCTAGGTTTGCTTCCTCAGCTCTGGAATCTGTCCTTCATGTCAGCTAATTTAAAGGAAGTAGATATACAGCATGAACTTTGAGATCATGCTTTTATGAATGAGGTCATATGATCGTTTGCAGTTTTCGGTAATTGTTGGTTCATGTATATTTCTGATTCTGTAGGACAGCCATCAATATTTTTTCTCTTTTTGAAAAAAAGTTTTTTTAATTAGTGTGTTCTTGTATACAAAATCTTTTGTTTCATATTTGTTTTTCTGCATGTGAAGTTGTGATGTTATTCAGACCGTAATCCTGGTTGTAGTATGATTCTGCACCCCCCTCTAAATCTTAATATTTCCTCCAAATGGCTGATGAAAAAAGTCTGAAACATTTCTGTAATTATCAGTATAGCACTAAGATACTATTGCGGTGATTTAATTAAATGATGAAATTTAAGACTACTAGTTCTAGCAAATATTAGTTCTTTGTGTGATTGCACAATATGAAAGTCTCAACAAATTTTCAGTCTAAGTTTTTTTCTCTTTGCACTTAATAGGAGTAGTGCTCTAATTTCTGCCTCCAGCTGGGCAGTACATATTTCACAGCCTTATGATTAGCATAACTTCATTCCACTCAAGCATTCCTCATCAATGTGCTCCAGCTTGAGCTCCACAAATGGAGCTTTCCCCAAGCTGCTTTTGGGAAATCCTTGTGAAAGAGACCACTATGCTCATGCTACCACTTCTCTCCATCCCTCCAACATGTTTTGTTGTTCCTAGCTGTAATATGCTTTTCTACATTTCTGCAGGTTATTTTGCAAATCATCCAAGGAGTGTAGCAGTTGCTCTGCTTGTCTATTCAATTCATTTTTCAGCCTAAGATAACTCTAAAGATTGTATCTCCTCTGAGATTTAGTGCAATAACTTCCTCACCCAGTAGTAAAAATAGGCACTGGTGCGTACAAGGGCAGGAATACCTGAGAATTATTTAAATAAGCAGCAGGCCAAACCTTAAAGCAAAACCCAAAGAAAAAATATTAATCAAAATCAGGATTATCAGTAATGTTTTGTGACCAATACTAAAGGTCAGCACAGTAACCTTTCAGTAATGCATCGTGCAGTCATGCAAAAGACCTGGTTTCTGTTCCCAGGCTTAGTCTGAACAAACTTGTGTGATTTGTTTAACCTCTACAGAGAGAAAGCTTTGCATTGCTTATCGATTTCAAGGGTGACCATACAGATGGAAGTATGTGCCCTTTTGGTTCTGAATTGGAACAACAGTTCTTGGGAGAACAAGTTTTTAGGGACTTTTAAGTGCTAGAAGTATGCAATGAATGTTAGAAAGAAAGATATGGAGCTCTATCTTTTAAAACATGTTAATATTTTAAACCCTTGAAAAGGTAAAAGTGTATGTAGTGAGTCTGACAGCTCCATGCTGAACATAAGGATTCCCAGAGAAACCTGCAGTGCTCCAAGGGACTCTCTTTGTACCAATAGAGATGCTTAAGTTTTCAAGCTACTTAAAAGAAAAAGATTTTCAGGGGAAAAAAAAAAATATATTAAAAGAAGAAAAGTTAGGGAAGCTGTGGTTGCCCTGATAACCATAACTCTGATATTAATTAATGTGGCAGTTGCTTTTAGCTGCTGACCTCTTAATGTTTCCCTCTACTTATTTGCAGTAATAATTTAAAATTTCTATAATCTCTGTTTCAACTTTATTTTGTATTTATTTATCCTTGATAGTTTTGTTCCCATCCTCACTATGTTGTTCAAAGGCAAACTTTTCCCCTTCTTTTCTCCACGTGTTCATCTCTCCTCTAGTGAGGCAGAGCGAAAGGGGCAGATGAGGAATTGCAGAACAGAAGTCAACATCCTACCGTCTTCCCTGGAATAAATTCTTTCTAAGAAAACTGTTGTCTTGTCTGCAAGAGCCAGAACCCCTCATTTAAACTTATTATACTTCTCATATAACAACACAATGACATAGACAAGTAGTAACATGAAAAAAAGCAAAATAACTGTTGTTTCCAGCTCATTTGACACAAACTAATTTTTTTTCAACATCAAAAGAAGTCTGTTTATGGTTTCTGACATATGTCATAACCTTGGCATTGGTTCAGAAGCACACTAACATTAGTTGGGATTGTGACATGCTTCCTGTTCTTTCTCCTTAAGATTTGGCCCATGGTCATGGACTGACATACCCATTTTAATGCTTTTTATGATATGTTTTCTAAGCAAGAACCAGTTCTCTTCCAGGAAAATTTGACATTGGGTAAAAACAAGGTGAGTAGAGAAAAAGGAGATGAAAGTACAAAGTTAACTTCAAATCACTGCCTGCCACCATCTTGAACTATTTTTTTCACTTACCTTTGGGAGAAGAACAATTAGAAATAGCACAGCAGCAGTAATCTGCAGTGACTATCTTGTATGGTAGAATTTTCCTTGGAGGTATGTATGTTCTAGGTGATTTACTTCTTGCAGCTTAAAAACATGTTATTCTTCAAATATTTAATCCTCTTTTGCCTGTTACTTCATAGTAAATATTGTGGAAAAAACCCTTGTGCCACTGCAAAAGAATTCTTTTGAAGTATGTTTTCAAGTCTTTCTACTTATCAAGTGTTCCTCTTTTTTTCTGTGATTTCTAAAACACGAATTGTAGGAAGGGTGCTATTACTGTCTACTTCAGGTATTAGATATAGCTGTTGCTTCTTAGTGCAAATTTAATAATCTTAAGTCAGTGGAGAAAGGTCTTTGTCATTAGTTTTAATTGAGGTTAAATAGCCTCAAAATAAATGGTATAAGTAGTTAAGAATGAATCCCACTAAAAGCAATTTCAAAGTGCTAAAAGGAAGTCTCCCGACTACATCTGTATGGAGTAGAGTGTTTTTCAGTCAAGTGCGACAGTCTTCCTTTTTCTGAAGCAAATCTTATCTACTGATGGTTTTCTTTAAATTTTTCTAATTTAAATCTGTTTTATGATTAAAATCTTCTGTTTACACTGCAGTCATACAGAGTCATAGAACCCCAGAAGGGAAGGGGCCTTGAAAAATCATCTGGTCCAACCTTTCATGAGAAAGGAAGGTGAGATTATCTAGCACCCTGTCCACTTACATCTTGAAAACCTCCAGCAATGTGGACTCTGTCAGGTCCCTGGGGATGTTGTACCAGTGAACAATTCTTCTTGCTATAAAAAGCTAATTTCTTATGTTTAGGAGCAAGACACTGATAGCTAATGTTGAACTTGTGTTTTGGGGAGATTAAGTTGTATATTAGAAAGAGGTTCTTCACCCAGAGCAGGTTGAGCACTGGAACAGGCTCCCCAGGGCAGTGGTCACAGCACCAAGTCTGACAGAGTTCAAGAAGTGTTTGGATGATACTCCTGGACATATGGTGTGAATCTTGGGAATGGTCCTGTGCAGGGCCAGGAGTTTGACTCGATGATCCTTGTGGGTCCCTTCCAACTCAGAATATTCTGTGATTCTGCTAGAGCTTCATGTATGTTGGAGAGAGATAGAGGAATTTCAGTGGAAGCGTTTCAGCAAAGTTTTGTTAAGGAGGGTTTCTTCTTTTTTTTTGAGTGAAAATAAAAAATCTGAAGATCAAATCTAAATCTACCATTGTTGCTTCAAAAATAGTTGGACTGAGAAAGTTCTACCTTGGCTTCACTCAGTGTGAAATGAATCCTTAAGCTTTCAACCCCCCAAGTATTAAATAGTCGGACATCAAAAGTGTGTTTATATGAGGCATGTTTAGATTTACTTTAAATCTGTATCCTTCTGACACATATCATGACAACATCAAACTCAGATGATCAGATGGCTCTCTGAAGCTCAAAGAAGAACAGTTTGCATCTGCGAGAGAACAGTCTTCTTTTGTAATAATTATTTTCTCTGGCATTTTCCCCAAATTACTAAAAGAGTGTAAAACTTCCAAAAAAAGTCTAAAAAGCATCTGTGCCAACAATCATCTTATTCCATATTTGAGCACCTAATTAAAGTATTTTGGTATCCAAATTTGTAAAAGAAGTCAACATTTGGGGGGTTGAACTAGATGATCTCCAGAGGTCCCTTTCAACCCTAACAATTCTGTGACTTTTTAATTTCTGTTTATTTCTGATGCAAAGGATACTGGGAATCCAGACGCTGGTATTGATCACTTTAATTTGCTGTCCATGCATCAGGCCACCTTTTGACAGACTTCTAATTTTATAGCTTTAGATCTGTGCTTGCTCAAACTCCTTGGTTTGTCAAGAACATTAAACATTTTTGTAAATAATGGTAATTCACATTGAACACTCTGGAGATCCAGCATCTTGATTTAACAGCCCAGGGAAGAAATATTGCTGGCAGCAGATTGGAAAAACTTACAGCTTAAATACCATACAAGTACAAACTGGTATTGGGTGATGGTAACACCTTTTCTCTTCTAAAAAATGAATTAAGGAGGAAAAGTCTCAACTATTATACAGCTTAAAAAACCTGACACAAATGATTAAGAATAGCTAGTATTTTATGAAATCTCTGCAAAATTGTATTATGTTTAACATTTCAATATTCGCTCAAAAACATAGTCTAGCATAAGGATAGTTTCAACACAAGGGGAACCAGCTTTCTTTTTCCTCCAAAAAATTTCCCTAATGGTGTGTGTATTCCATACAGTGTTGCTACTAGTGATAGAAAAATTGTTTTGCTTTACCCAAAATCCATTTGGACATGTTAGCTCTAGATCTTAGCTTCATCTTGACTGCTCAGCTCCACTCAGTGACAGAGACACTAATACAGATGTAGGAGATGGGAACAGAGCACAGGTTTCTGGAAAAAGGAAAAAAAATACCATATGAGGGGAAAAAAAAGGTAGAAACTGAAGACAAAGTAGAAAGTAAATAGGGACTATGGAAAAGCTGCATGAAGGAATAAAGGAAAATTAAAAGTTCTGATAAAATATACTATGGGCTGCTTGTCATTTGGGGTCAGAGGAGTGTTTAAGTTGCTTATATATGGACTAATAGGCAATGGTATGAACTTTGATAGCTTGAAAAGTGGAATTGAATCAAAAAAACATAGAATAGATCTTTGAGTTCAGGAAAGTGTTACGAACTCAAAACAGTTTAAGGATTACAGATCCTCAAAGTTGCTGACATGTATATAAATGTCACTTCACAGAGTTTGTATAGCAATCCCAACTGTCATTATTACAGGTTTATTTATTGTTGGTTTAAACTTTAGGGAGTAAACTCATCAGGCAAGGGTGGCGTGCCCTTTTGTCACTCATCATAGCCTTGCATGGGGGGCAAAGGAGGCAGACCTCTGTGGGGTCAGTGCAATGGTGGTATTTGTTATGTAAGATTATTCTATGTTGTTGCACTGTCAAAATATAAGAAGATAAATGTGACAAAGTTTACCTACAACGTGCAATGTGTTTTCACCCCACAGGACCGATGTAAACAGGCGGAAGGATATGAATGTTAAGATAACAGGAGGAAAGGAGCCAGCCCAGAGCTAGTACCTTAACTGTGGCTGTGGGTATACAAACAAATTAGTGTGGGTTCATTGTAAATTCATAGTGTTGGTTACTGCCTCAGTACATTCGTTTGACCTATGGTTAAACTGAAGTAGCGTGAGGTAGTTCCTGTGCACCAGAAATGCATATCTGGGCAATTCCCCAGAGCACCTGCTGGCCTGTGAATTCACTAGCTCCTCTACCCTGTGCATGTGCTCCCGTCATGGCAGATAGAAAAATCAACCTGGCATTCCAATATGTTGCATGAATTGAATGAGCGAATATATTTCAAATTATGTCTTACCTGATAAAAACATAGTTCTGTCATGACTACATAATTCTGTTTTATTTTTTAAAATCGTGAATCAACACTAAACTTCAAATGCAAAATAGGCAATAAGGCTGGTTGGTGTACGCTCGGCTGTAAAAAACTGGTTAATCTGGCTTTGGTCTAGCTCTTATTTTGTGCCCAGAAGTAACTTTGTAGACATAAATTAAAGCATGCAAATACCTGTTTGATCTGAGACTGCAGTAGGCAATTTTGAATCTTCTCTGTAGCTATTTCCTTGCGGTGAGGAATGAAAAAAGAGAGGGATTTAGAAAGTAAGCAGTTAGTGTTTTATATTATACAGTGACACTGTGCCAGTGTAATTTTAGGATCAATCCCTGCATTCAGAAAATTGATGCACATTGTTAGTTGCGTCTGCACAAAGGTCATGATCAGAAGGTCTCTTATTTCATCTCTGGACAAGTAGATCATGTTGCCTCATGACTTTCAGAGTTTTCTGTCCCTTCTGACAGTTTACCTGGGGATTCCTAGGGATGAGTATCTCTGGTAGTGTGATCTAGTTACCTAAAGCGAATTGAAAGGTCTTAAATGCAATCATTGTATGTTTTTGACAAATGTCATTATTTAAGTATAAAGGCATGAAGGAATAAATTTTCAAAGCATTGCCTGGAGGATTGGTTGTATTTCTTTCTTTGTAGTGAGAAGAGTAGTACATTTTATACTCTGCCCTGTACTTGAGAGAGCTCAGTAGATGAGATCTGAGGGCTTTTGAGTTTAGAAAACTTTGTTTTAGGAGGTCCAGGTTGAACTTTAAAAGCTGTGTATAGCCCTCAAAGCCTGGCCTGCATATTCACTTTCCTTATCATTTCAAGGTGAGAAGAACATTTTTTTGCTCACAGGCTTTTCATTAATGTTGAAGAGAAATCACGAGAACAATCAGCTCTCATGATGGTCTGAACTTCTTTTGGTAACAATTCATGTAAATAGGTGTGCATGTGCAAGCTAGACATAGCTTTAGGGCTGCTGTTAAATTGTCAGTGTATATGCCAGTAGCATTAAAATTGTACAGCTCTGACTTATGCACATCATTACTGGTTGTAGAAGTAACATTTAAAAATACCACTTACTCTTTCTGGAAGTAAGGGGTAGATGTCTGGTGGGTGGACTGTGAGTTTGGATTTGGAGGTGGGGGGAAGTCATAGAAAACCAATCTTCTTTATTTCTTATGAATGGTTTTCAGCTCAGGATTGCTCTTAAACTATTATGCAAACAACTACGTGATGTCTCTTAGCCAGCTGTGTTAGCTGCTCTCTTTGAAACAGGTGTACCATGCAAGTCCATCAGATATGGAATCACAGAATAATTTGGGTTGAAAGGAACCTTTAAGATTATCTAATCCCAACTCTCCTGTCTTGAGGAGGGATGCCTTGCACTAGACCAGGTTGCTCAACACCCCATTCAGCCTGGCCTTGAACATTTTCAGGGATGGGGTATCAACAGCTTCTCTGGGTACTGTTTCAGGGCCTCACCATTCCTACAGTAAAGAAATTCTTCCTAATAATTTGTCTAAACCTAATCTCTGTGTCAGTGAACTCTCTTGGTGTGCCTTTGCCTGATTAGTAGTGATGCTTGCTACTGCCTCTTTTCATCTGGTTTAAAACAGAACTACTGTAATGCAGGTCCTCTTCATTTCAGAAGACGGAAATACAAAATAAGCTTAGTCTCATTTGCCTGAATATAGGGGACCACAGGAAAATAGAATATTTCTCTGCCCAACACACCAAGAGCAAGAGCTACTTGCAAATTGCTAAAGGAATCAAGGGCTTCCCAAGTGAAGGCTGTTGGGTATTAAGGAATCTCAGGTGAGCGGCCATGGCTGATGAGATAAAAACTAAACTTTACTTGATCGCTGTTAGCAACGAATGACAGACCTCAGACATGCCAAGGTTGTGGGTTCAATTCCCATATGGGCCATTCACTTCAGAGTTAGACTTGATGATCTTTGTGGCTCCCTTCCAACTCAGAATATTCTGTGAATATCGTGTATAGTGTGGTTACACAGCTATGAGTCTGGCTGACCTGGTTACAGTCTGCTGGCTGGTACGCGGTGCAATGAACTGTGTTGATTCTGTTGCACTTTTGGCTGGCAGTGGAAGAAGTGACAAGTTCAGCTAGAGACATGGTTTCTAACCGTAGGAATGCTTTGTTCATGGTGACAGCTAGAGGTGCTGGGGCATCACATCTCAGAAACTGGTAGCATGGGAGCAACAGCTTTCTTTCAAGCACTGAGGCAAGCAGTGTTTGCCACTTGGGACTAAGCTGCTGTAAATCACAGTGCCAGACTTACAGAGGTCAGTGATAGCTGGGGCACGAGGGAATCATGGCCTTGTGTCCTTTCCTTCAGAAGAGCCACAAAGTACTGGTGGCATGATGTAAGCAAACCCTGTCTGTACATAAATGTCCGCAGTGCACATACAGCATGGAGAAACTACTATTGGAATGAAGCAGTGAAGAACATCTATTGATTGCACAAAATATACCTGTTTAAGCAGCAGTCAGGGTCATTTGTCCCTGTGATCCTTACAGTAGAATTGTAAATTTCATAGCATTTTAAGAAAATTTTCTGCTCATATGTGTTTAAGCTATTTTTAAGGTAGTCTGTGTGGAATTACACAGTGACCTAATCTGGAGATAGGAAACAGATCCAATGCAGCAGGCTGGGAGGGAAGTGGAGAGTCAGTGTTGTTCCCAGGGAGGAGAAAGGGAACTCATTTATGGTGGTTGCAAGCAGTGCTGCTGCTGGGGAAGATGATAGTGCATGAAAGGGGATGAGGAGTCAGGGACCCGCAGGGGTGTTAGGAGAGATGAAAAGACAGCATGGAGGTAGAAAGAAAAGACTGAAAGAAGCAAAACATGGTGGGACAAAAAAGTGGTGGGATAGGCTCCCCTGCCCACAGGATGGGCATGAGGGTATGGAGACACTTGCTGGGCACACATGGGAGGCCTGGTGAAGAGTTGCATGCAGAACTTTGTAAATAAATACTCTGTTACGAATATATGTTATTTAGTGTCAGTGGTGACATGAGAGGCTGCTGCAGTTCGGTGTCTTCAGAGATCACAGGTTGTGCATACAGTCAGTACGCTTGGTTTAGGTGCCAGTGAAATGTGTAATGCTACAGAGGAGTTCTTTGGCTGTTCTTACAAGGTGTAGATAGTAGGATTTTAAGAAAATATGAATTAAAATAGATGCTTTAGCAGTGCTTTCAAATGCATAAGGTCTTTGTACTTACCTGCTGAAAATCTGGGTTACAGAGAATCAGGGTAAAAGAGGTGTTGAAATCCTTGGGAATAAACAAATAAAAGTCTAGGTGAACATAGTCCTGTGTTTAAATCAGAGGTTGTTTATTGCAAGGTTATATCCTCAAAGCAGCTATTCACAATAGCTTGTTGTACCTGTTCTACAAGACTTTCTGAAAGAAAAATCAAGATATGAAGCTTTCTGTTAGCTTACCAATGTTTGTTTCATGCAAGAGCCCTGCATCTTTACACCCTGTTCTGGGAGTCCTTTTGCTCTGAGAAGGGGTTCTAATATTCTCTCTTGATCAGGAATAAATCCCATTGAAGTCCAAAATAAAGGGGAATTTTTTTTATCCCCCCCCCTCCCCCCCTTTCAGAAGCTGGGAGTTAGGAGGAAGGGAGAAATGCTAGAAATTGAGAGATGTTAAGAGTGGGCTTTAGAGCACATGTTTAGCTGTAATCGTTCCTATACACTCGTGCATCTCTATCCTTTTATTAGCAGCCCTCCATGAAATGTGGAGATTAGCACTAATCATGCGGAAGTGTTTAAAAATTCAAGCAGTGACAATAGGAAGTGTCAGACAGTAATGGAATAAGTATGACAAAATTACAAAGACAGCAGCTATTCATTAATAAATTAGAACCTCACAGGGTTTTCTAAAACTGAAGGTGTCTAATTTGGAAATGATATTCTTCTGGATGCAACTTTATAATTTCCCTTTCACCATGTTTGGTGGGGAAAAAGTAATCCCTTTTTAATCATAGACCAAGTCATGTGTTAATACTCCCCACTGCATATTCAGAAGTAAATTTAGTATGAAGAATTGAAACCATAACCACCTCCAAGGAGCAGGTGGGCACCTACAGTAATTACCCCTGGACACGGAGCTATGACGACGGGGTAAGAAAGAGAGCGTAGAGCAAGTCCTGGCATACAGTGCCTTTCTCATGCTCTCTGCTTGCTGAAAACAGTAGTGTCATACATGAGGTAGCCAAAACATGATGTAAGAAAGGTCGAGCTAAAGCATATGTCATGGTTGGGTAATTTTGGTGGTGTTACTGGGAGGTTTGGGGTGGTGCTTCCTTGATGCACAGCCCAGCTCAGCTCTGCGCCTCAGTGTACAGTTCTCTCTCTGCATGGAATTCCCTGGCATAGGGCTGTGACTCAGTGTTTGGCAGGGGATAACCCCACCTCCCCCTCCTTTTCAGGCCACTGCACACAGAACACCACCCAGATCTCTGCGTTCATGTTTTCCATTTAAAAGCACTCAGGGCCACCCAGTGCTTTGAGTGAGCAGCTGTAGTAGTGGTTCTTATATTGGCCAGAGTGGGACATGTTCTCACACTAAATATGGGTGGCCTCGAGTTCCTCAGGAAAGAGCACTTTCTCACTATTTGGAGGTGGCACCTATTGACTGCCTTTCCAGCTCTGCTGCCTGAAATACTTTTCTTCTACTTCCTGTGTCTGCAGATTTGCGTGTGTTCAATGGTCTTGAAAAACTTCACATGGGGGAAAATCTTTTGAATCTGCTGCTCTGCTATAGAGAGACCAGTGTAATGAGAAACAATTCTCTTTAAAAAAAAATTATTAAATAAGGTCCCTTGTTCTTTTCTCCATCTCCTGCCCCTTTTGCTCCCTCCTGTTTCCCAACTAAGGACTACAGGTGACTCTTGTACATAATACATATTTTCTGATCAGTCCTCTGAAGGCTAAGTCCCCTGTTCTTTCATACAAGAATGCCACTTCTTTTTTATGAACTGAGCTTATTAACCTGCCTTTCACTTTGTGTAAATTGTAATTAAAATATATGAAGAATTTGACTTGCAGTGTACCCTTCTGGGGCTGTTGTGGGGTCTGCCTTAGCAGCATATACCAAGAGCACACTGAAACTTTTTTTTTTTTTTAAAGAAGCCTTGGGTCATTTCACAGCCATCTGTGCAGCCATGGCAGGTATTAGTGTAGACCTCTGGCAGGAAGTGCAAAGAATGAGCTCAGATCACAGTCAGCTCTAGTAAAGTCAACACATTCCTGGTCTCCAAATAGCTATTTTATTAGGCAATGGTTTAAATACTCTTCCCCTCCTTTATGGGAAAATTGGTGAAGAAGGTAAAGGGAAATAACATCATTTGTGACCCTAATTGAAATATTACTAGAGCAAAGTGAAAGTTTTTGTTGATCTGTGTAACCCACAAAGGCAAATGTGGTGGGAGACCAGGTAGGCTGCTGGATTTTAGAAATTTGAGATAACCAACTAGTGAATGATAATTTGCCAGCAATATTTGCAGGGGGCTTTACTTCTGTGATGTGTTTGGTTTGCTTTTTGTTTGTTTGTTTGTTTTGTTGTTGTTTTGCTTGGGGATTTTGTGGATATTTTTCTAATTTACTTTTAAAAGTCAAGCTATCTTTCTGTTATGATGAGTTATGACTCTTAGTGTATTATATGGCTGAATCCTCCTCCAATGCAAATAAGGAGTTGATAGAATTATTTTACACACCATTATTTTTAAGCAAGCTTTATTGTTGATAGCTGTGTCTGTGATACAGACAGATCAGAAGCTGACAATTTCCACTATTTTAATTTAATTATTCAGAGATGTGGTTGTTGGTTTGTTTTCTTTTTTTGTGTGTGTGTGACCTATCTGATTATCTCTGCTTCTGCCTGTTTATACTACATTGCCCACAGTATGCTTTTTGTAACCCTGAATTCCTAAACTGAATGGTAAGGCTCAGTGTATTTGCCATTGTAATCTCCGTATTGCCCTACTTTTAATCTCCCCAACATCAAGATTTTAAAAGCAAGACTGATGTTTTGTTGACAAGGGAGTGGAAAAGAAGATATATATATGATATATAGACTTCAGAGTGGCCTGTCCATATGTGTAAAGTGCTAATTCATTCACTTCTGAGGGTCAGAGTTAGAGAAGGTCTGAGTGGGTGCTGATTTCTTATCAACATCCTCTGGCCTTTGCTCCACTCTGTGGCTGAGGGTATTGTGAGCCAGTGCAGAATTTAATGGGGGACGTTTGCCTTTTCTGTAGGAGGCTGAACGTGGTCTTTTGCAATGCCTGTGTCTTCCCAGATGCAACAAAACCGAGACTGGTGAGTGGCTCTGGACCAGCTTGTCATTTCAGTCTTGAGTTGTGTCTTTGCACTCAAACAGTTTCTAGTATGTGCCTTAATTAATTAAATAGTATAATGTGTCCAAAGGAACCTCCTCCACCTCTTTCCTAAGGTAGTGGCTTGCTCAGATGATTTTTCATTTAAAACCCCCAGTAAGACTGATTCTTTTGATACTATTCTTTTTCTTTCCCTTGTGCAGGGTAAGCCAGCTTCATTATAAAGGCAGTGTAGCCAGGCAATTTCTTATAGCTGTGGGTAAATAGCGGGACCTTTGAGCCGAGCCATTCCAGATGACCTAGGATGAATCAGGCTGCATTCCTAGCGAGGGCACCCCTTTTTCTAAACAGATGAAAAGCTGCCTTTTAAGCACACTCGCTTATAACTTGTTTGGGTGCAGATGTTTTGCAGTGTTGGTTTTTGCTATGCTGAGAATATAGCATAAGGTTAACAAAATATTTAAACTGTAACATAGTCACAGGCTGAGTGCACAAGGTTTACTTAAGGGAGGAGAGTGCTATTTATGGAAAGCATGTGGTTTGCTTCCTCCCCCCAAAACAGGAATGTTTCTTTGGGGTTTGGCATGCTCTTCCATACAATATGCAAAAGAAAGAGAGGAAGGTTTTTGGGAACTTTCCATACATTCATGTCCATTTTCGCAGGTGTGGAAGTTTTCTGATATGCATTCATATTTTACCCACTAGGTTTTGAGCAGTATTTTTAGTCTTTTACAATCAAATGAAGCAATTTTCTCCCCTTTATAGTAGTGGTACATTGATAATCTGAATTAAGTGCAAATTATGGGAGCTGACTAGGGGAAAATGAGAAAAAGACATTACAGCTCTCACAAATGCTTCATTATACTAAACTGCTGATTTTAAAATTCATTTCATTGAGTTTAAAGTGAAATGTTTAAAGGAAGTGTGTGTAACTGGAAAGGTTGCCACGCTGCTTAAAAAAAAATTTTATGGTGATATGAGATACTTGGTTGTCATTGTGTCAATTATGGCTCGTCAGGCAACATTAGTCTTTGATGTCTGGCATTTGAAGAAGACAGTTATATGAGAGAGTTAAAAGGCCCTGGAAAGTATGTTTGTTAGTGGTAGAGTTGAGTAAGATATTCAGCTCTGACAAAAGATCTTTACAGTCCAATATTGCCAAGAGAGGAAAATACTTTTATGACTTGAGAAAACATATAAATTCTTTACCTAATGTTGGGGGATGATTGATCCAGCAATGACCAGTCCAGACATGGGTCTTTCAGAATAGCAACTTGATGTGCAGTGCAGAGTGTTGTAAGCTCTTGCACAGAATGCTGTATGCCCTAAATTTAGGAACCCGTGCTTGTCTCCAAGGGATGCTCATCCATTTGAGCAGCATGTCTTGTGCAGTGTGGGTTTTCTGCCCTTCCATGAGCTTAGGAAGCAATTAGCTATCAAATGCTATACCCATATTGGAGGCTTGAAACCCATAGATTTTTGTTCAAACCATTAAGCTCTTTCATCTAATGAAAATCACTTTCTTTAAAAAAGGAAAACATTAAAACAAACAATAACTATTTTTTTTCCTAATGACTTTTTTGATCCAAGAGCTTTCAGAGTGCTTAGCCTTGCAACTTCAGATTTATTTTTTTTTTTAAATTGCTTTGAAAAATCACAGGATATTTCTGTGGTGAACATACATCTGTGCTGGCTTTCGCTGAGCTTTGGAAATAGGTCAGGAATTAAAGCACCGGCTTTGTGGTTCTGAGGAAAGCCCTTAAGAAACTCTCTCAGACATTAGAGGGTAAAGAGGGGTCACTGGAAATACTGTTTGACCATATATAGATGGCATGGTCTCTCTTGTCTACATGCATGTACGACTATATACAACCACATATACGTATGAGATGTTGAAAGTGGTGCTCTTCCATGCTTGCTTAGAAAGGACAGATTGCTGCAGGACAAAAAAGAGGTAGTCATGGGAAAACATTAGAAAGAAATTCTCTGCCTTCTTGTGACAGTGGTAACTCCTTACATGCCTTAAGCTCAGCTACATGTCCTAAGCTTAGTCCTATTGTTTCGTGTATCTCTGTGAAAAAACCAACCCTGTGTGAGGCATGCATTCACTGTGCAGTTGCATTGCCATGGAAACTGGCACCAAACCTCATTCACACATCGTGCCTGGATAAGGATGGATGGAGGTCAGGCTACTGACGGGCCACTGATGGATGGAGGTCGGGCACTGGCATCTGTGCTGTGCTGCCCTGGGGTCTTTTGCAAGCCCTCCTAAGAGGGAGGCAGTGAGAAGAAGGATGGTGTCTTGCAGAAGGGAAGAGGCAAAAGGTTGTCCAGGCAGCAAAAATGGCCAATGAAGTGTGAAAAATCAACCATTTTGCCCTGCTCTCAAATATTCCTGTTTTGCTGCAGTTTGTTAATTTAGCTTTTTTGATTTCAGAATAATATTGGAAATGAATAATTGCTGCAATACTAGTGGGAGGTGGGTCTCAGCAGGTCTCAGCAGAGCTTTGGGTCAGTGAGGCGTGCATAGAAGGAGCAGTGTGTGAAGCACAGAGGTGGAGATCTTGGCATAGGGGTTAAACCTGGACTTAATTTCTATAGGGTTTTCTGCAACATTAAAGAAAGAAAAGTTCAGAGCCTTAGGCAAAAAAACCCACAAGTTAAAGAGAACTGAAGTAAAACAAAATCCAACCTTTGGGGTAAATGGAATTCCCCAATCTTTGTCCATCCCTTCTTGCTAGGAATATTATAGCAGGGTTACCAAATATGAGGCTTTTTCTTTTCAACATAACAGAAGAGCAAAAGAGAAATGGGATGAGAGGTGTTTTTGTTTTTTTTTCTCCAAGACATTTTTCCTTTCCTTTGGCATAAGCAACTTCTTCCATCTCTCCCTATGCCCATTATTTGCTAGACCTGTGGGTGGCCTTTAAACAACCTTATCACAGTGTAGTTTTTGCTATCCTAAAACATTAATTTCCATGCATGCTGTGTAGGCTGCTTACCTTCATGATATGCACAGTATTTCACATCTTCTGTTCCCAGGTTAGGGAGAGCAGCTATTGCTTTCTGACCCCTCTTCTTCCCCTCTGCCCCCTCCCAGAGCCTCGGTGTGCACTGAGGATGCAGCACAGCTGGGAGAGCCCCCCAGTCTCTTAGTACCGCCTTCAGATGAAGGAAGCAAATCACATTTCCAGATGCTGTTATGAGGTCCCTTTTCTTTGTTGTGGACACTGCTGGGTGTGTTTTACTGGCAAATGGTTAGCATGGCTAAAGGGTTAGAAACCAGAGCATGATACAAACCTTGGATAAGGCAACCAGTCAGTGCAGCTTTAAAGGTTCTTCTCCCTTTCTGTACCTCCTGCTCTCTTTCCTGGGCTTGCTGAATCAAGCCAAACTGGCTGGTATAGGTAAAATGAATATATTAACAAAAAGTTTGCTGTACGTTTGTTTCTCCTCCTTCTTCTTTCCAAGCAACCTGTGGGGCCTGTGGGCAACGTGCCATGCTGTCAAAATATTTTAAGCATTAAGCCATTTCTTTGGGAGTTGGTATTTATCTGAAGCTATATGCACTTAATCTCTAAGTGCTGTAAATTTATTTTTTACCTTTTATTACATAAACATACTTTCAAATCTGAGACCTGCCTTGCATAAATGTGCAATAATACACTTAGTCTTGGCCCCTGAGAGGATTTGACTGTAGTCAGGTGGTTGTTCAACAACTTACCAAGGGTAAATTGAGCTCCAGTGCAAGGTGAAGGCCCAAGCTGGCTGGGGGAGCTGTACTGTGGCTGCTGCTATTTCTCTCCTGTGTGTTTCCTGCAGCAACTCTGCTCCGTGCCTTTTCCTGCAGGGGACATGTCAAGGACACAGTGCATGGAGGCAGAAAGGGGAAAAGCAAAGCTTATGCTACTTATGCTGTTCCTTGGCAAAGCAAACTGGTGTTTTCAGGAGGCTCTGTGCTTAGTCACTTTGAAGTCAGGTACAATATAATTGTCCTCATAATCTGGGATCCTTGATGGCTTCATTTCAGATCCTATGTTTCTGTGAGAAACCAGGTGTATGTAACTCCTTTATCTCAACATCCTCTGATGCTGGTCATGCACATGGGATGCAGCACATGTACATCTCGAGCTGTGGTCTCTTTGCTCTGTACCCCTTCATGTCTCCTCTGCTTGCCCTCAGTTATGTCAGTAATGATAAAATGAGGGTGATGACAGTTATTCAGGATTCCTCACTATGCATGTGTGTCAAAGCCTACCACAATTATCCATCCCCTATGATCCCAGGCATCAGGATGACATCATTGCCATGAAATCATTGAGCTGCAATACCATATGGGTCCAGCTCCAGGATATTCGAGCTGTGTGTGGCTTATTGTTACATATGTGGGTAATTGCTAACTGCATCTTCAAGTGGTGGTGCCCCAAAAATGAGTTGCTGTCATTTTCTTTTTGATTAGTCTCCTCTAATTGAAAAGAAGTCTTCCCTTGAGGAAGGTTTTTCTTCATATATTTTGTTAGTGGATACTTCCTTTGATTTATAAACTTACTTCCCTAAAGAGATCCTAGAAAAAAGAAGTGGACTGACAAAGATTAAATATTCTTACTAAACATGAGGTTGACAATGTTCAAGTTTAAAAAAAAAAATTAAAAAAACTTAAAATCAACCTTGTTTCTGGTCTTTCTTGCAGCTTTTTAAATGTCACTGCCAAGAGAAATGGCTGCAGTAGTGTATGAAGTTATGGAAAAAACAGAGCTGAATCTCTTTTTTTTATGTTATTGTTATTATACTATCTAGTCCCTTCTTTTGAAAACATAAGTCAGAGAAATGTGTGCATGGAAGTTCAGAAATAAACACCCGGACTCCTTTTAACATTAAAATACTTGGAATATATAAAGATTACCTCGATAGACATGCTTTGTTCATTAAATGAATCAATGAAATTTGGCATGCTTCTTAAAGAGGCCTTTTGCCAGTCATTTCTCATATTCTTAGCTCATGCCTTTGCATAATGATTTAATCCATGGTGGGCAGGAATAATTCAGCCCAATGATGAATAATGGTAGCATTTGTGGTCAACTGGTCATGACATTCTCATTTGAGCCTTTCTCTTTGGGAATTGCGTCTTCGAGTCATGAGATTTGCAGTAATGTCAGGAGCGAGAGCAGCACAGAGTCAGCCTGCATGAGGGAGAAAAGGGACACTTGTTTTACAGGGTCCACTCTGTGTGTGTGTGTGTGTGGGGTAATTAAAAAAAAAAAGCTTTGCTTAAAATACTGGTAGCTTTACAATCATCTCTTTGTGACACTCCCTCCACCCCAAGTACTTCTGTGCTTTAATCAACGTATGTCTGTGCACAAGACCCACTGGAATCTCAGTGAGGGAAAAACAACCTGTAGGAAAGGAGGTGGTGTGAGTACAGTAGGACAGGGAAAGGAGGAATTTTTTTGTAGCCTAAAATAAGCAAATGCAAAAAAGAGCAGATGATTTAAACATGTTGGAATCAGACATGCTACCCCAGATTTGGATCCTCCTGTGCAGAGGAGGAAGGTGAGCACGTTGGTAAACCTGGGGATCATGTTTAAATTGGGACATGATGTAAACACTGTCATGCCAGAATGACCTACTTTCATCATGCCTCATCTGTGTCTGTTGTTTCTAAGTCCTAAGTATTAGGTATATATGAAGGTTAAATATATAGAGAAAAATTATTCATTGGTAAGTAGAAAGGGATGTGTGAAAAATGCAACTTTCCCCACTACAACTGAAAACGGCAAAGATACTCCTGTGGGTATGTACTTGTGGTAGGTGCATATAAAAATAGTCTGGACATTATAGTTTTGATTAAAGGTGGGTTTGAAGTACTGTGATCATGCTAATTAGATGTGTGGGATGTATCTGCTTTGTATTGAAACAAAAAATGCGTTCACAGGAAGACGAATAAATGGCAAAGGAGTATCTGTGGTTAGAGGGAGAAGTATTATTAACATTCTGATGACTTTTGCAAACTGAAAGTCTGGGAAGTTGGTTGTGGGCTAAGAAAACCACAAGTACTCAGGTTTGTTTTAATTTAAGTCTCTCAGAGTTTGTTTAAATGTGTGAGTAGATTTCTAAATATTGTGGCAATAGAAGAGCTGACACTATTTCCATCCTTCAGATGTCATTTACAGGACACTGGAGATGGTTGAAGAATCAGAAATCTACACTGTTCTTCTGTAGTGTAACCTACTGCTGAAAATCATAAGGAAGAACAAGAAACTTGATTTACAGTATTGAATAAAGTGACATTAAGAGAGCATATGCCACCTTGTCACATGTTACTTAAGAGATTCTGACAATATACCCAAAGCAACTCCATCTTAAAAACTGACGAAAGAAAATCATGTCACATCTGATAGTGTTCTGATGTGTTCCATTACTTGTGAATTTCTACATGGATTCTTCACACACAAAATAAATTATTATAAGCAGCAATGGCCTTATTCAAGATGCCACAAATAAGGTAACAGAAACATGTCAAAATTGTACAGTTTGTGCTGAAGTGTAACTATTCTACAGCAGCTGAAAGGGTTGAAGCTAACTTTGTGCATCGGAGGTATGTTATAAATTCTTAGTAATAGCAACTCCAGTATTTGACCTATGGTTTCAGAGCAGTTTGGAAAAGTATTTTCACACAGTACATGCCCAATTTTTTTTTTAAACTATCCTTTGCATTTCTTTAAGTCATGTAAAAGTTTGTAACCAGAGACTATAGACCAATCACTCATCCAAAGTAAGCAGCAAAGTCAGCTGGAACACCAGATTAAACTGCTAAAATATTTTCTTTCATTCATTTGTACGGCAGTGCTATATAGAAGTTCCAAGTGAAAGTGAGGACCCATGTTGTTTTATTTTGTAGAAAAGCAGAGTGCAGTGTATGGAGAGAGCAGAGAGCATACAAAGATTGCACACAGTAAAAATTTGACCTGAGAAGAGTTTGGGGAAGAAGGAGTAGGAGTAAAGGTGTTTATTCTGTTATGGTTAAAACAAAATTACATGGAGTTTTCCTTCAATTCCTCTGACTTTGCTTTTTATTTGAGGAGAAGAGTGTGAGAAGCTTGATTTTAGTCTGGACTAGCCTAAAGGAGCTATTATTTTGAGATTCTTTTACTTTTAGGCTCTGTAATTTGGTAGTCTATGATTAGAGAATTTTGCTGAATCATACCCTAGAAATAGCAAACATTCCCTTGACAAACACCATCAAAATCTTTATTGACACCATGAAGCACTTTTCTTAAGCAGGTAATTTGACTTCTCAGAATAATATCCACCATGTTGGACAGCAATATCAACATGCACACAATGGGTAATTCAACATTTAGGATGAATTCAGAGCTGCTGTAGTGGGTTTAACTTCTTTGAAGTCAAATGATTTGCACATGCCTGCGTCATGGGCAAGTGTAATCTCTTCAGCTTTCCAAAGCTGGGTTGCTGAAGATACTAAGGCAACTGTTTTGGAAACATACTTCCTAATCATAGCATTCCTTTTCCAGTAAGGATGTGGCTTTGATCAATTATTTACTTGACCTCAAACATATTTACACTTTTCAAAACCTTTCTTTGTTAAGTTTGAGCCCAAACTGCACGTCCTTGGTACTGGCATCTGCAGAAAGTCTGAGAAAAGTGACTGCTGCAATTCTGTGCAGCTCTGCAAGATGAAACAACACGAAGCAAACAATCATGATATTTGAATTTTCTGTCTCCTTTTCTTTTGTGAGTGCTCACTGCATTAAAATACCCTCACCAGCAACCCCCCTGAAGTTGTCAAATGTCTCAGCTTTGTTTCAGTGTTTAACCAGCAGTAAAATATGTTTTATTGCCTTATATATTCTTCCACCATAAAGCTCACCATTTAAGTAGAACACTTCAGTGTTGGTTTATAGATGACTCTAAAAAGGAGAGGTGCATTTTTTTTGTTGTTTTGTTGGGTTTTTAAAATTTTTTTATTTTATTTTATTTTTTAATTACAGTGACTAGTGGCCAGGTATGCACAGGAACATTTGGAACAAGCAGAGACCTGTACTGCAGTTATTTGAGGGGAGGTATGTACCCGTTACCCCATGAGTAATGCAGCAATCCACGTGCCTTGCTGCTGAAGACCAGCTGGCTGCAGTGTGCTATCAGAGCTGCTTGCCAGCAGGCATGGCTCATTAAGAGCCTAGTTGCAGGGTATAACATCTTTGCAGTCAATTAACAATGCTGCTCTTTAAAAAGGTCCAGATCCTTCCTGATTCAGCAAAGCGCTTTAATACATGTTCAAAGTTAAATGCTTGATTAAAGTTTCGTGTAATAAAGATGTGAGGTCTTGTGCTTGAGGTTAAACAGATAGGCACATTCCCAAATCTGGGTTGGACGTGTTATGGTTCTTAGAGGTTTCCAGGAATCTTGAATATCCTGAAATACTGACTATGCTGATTTCCAAGCTGACTGTAACCTACAGCTGAAAAACAAAACCACACCACTTCTAAAATCTGTATCTGGTCATCACTGATGCTTTTCCAGTCAAAGAAATTTTCATAACCGTAATATAAACAAATAAAAAGAAATTACACAACCCTCGTCTTCTGGAAATGGAGAAAAAAGTATATACATTTGATAAAATTAATTTATTATTTGAAGAAAGAAACAGTAAGAGTAATTGAATTATTACGCCCTTCCTGACTAATATTTCTCACTGGACAAGATTGTATTTTGTAGTCTGCTTCCTGTGGTCAAGTAAAGGGATGGGTATTAGGAGAACCAGAATCCCAAACTTTTGCCTTAGTATTTTATATAACAATGAGTACTAATTTCCCACACTTATTTTCTGGTGTATGACATCTGCTCACTTATTGTAATACCCTACTGATAAATCATTGCAATAATAGGCAAATATCTTCGCTCCACTTCAGTGGGTCAACAGAAGAATCAAAGATAATCTCTCACTGATTGTGAGTTGTTTATAAACAACAACTATGCTGCTTGTGGATTGGGTCTAAACACCTTACTATGAGATCTAGGCTTGGTATTTTCTGTAATAGTATGTTGAATTGTCATAGCTCACTGCTTCATCTTCTACAATGCCTGATCTTCTTATTTCCCCACTGATAAAATGCAAAGTTCCAGCTGACTGCAATGAGTGTAGATTCAAGCCCCAAATAATTTTAAATGCAACTTGTTGTGATTAATTGGTGAAGTATGCTATGAATGTGGATTGTTCCATTCTTCCTCCTATTTACTTAGTCCTGTTAGAGAACAAGTTGAAATAAGCTTTCGGGTGTATGTGACACTTTACTTGTGTGTTTTTAATTTTTGTTTTCACTTTGATTTGGATTGGAGTAATATTTTGGTTTTAATTTATTGTTTGAACCTG
Source organism: Pseudopipra pipra (assembly GCF_036250125.1). NCBI lineage: Eukaryota > Metazoa > Chordata > Aves > Passeriformes > Pipridae > Pseudopipra > Pseudopipra pipra. The sequence goes on from NC_087549.1 coordinate 93,859,744, forward strand.
AAACTTAAAGCCAGACAGCCAAAACAAACACATTTCCTGTACAGAGACTGTCTAGAAGTAGCTGTACGGTAGGCATAGCACCTCCTGTTAAGGCACTGAGATGTCATCCATCTCCATGGAGCTAGTGCTAGCTGCCCTGCAGACCTCTGGTCCTGGGGATAGTGTCTTCTGACAACCCAAATGGCAAGGCAGGAGTCAGATCCTAGGGGATCTTTCTTGGTTTCCACTCTCAGATACACCGGATCTGTTCATGGGTAGACTCTGAGGCTTCACGTTTCAGATATGCTGGGGAAGTTTTGAATTTAGTTGGTGTACTGCTTGATCACCCCAGAGGTGCAGGCTCTGGAAGCAGTGAAATCCAAAGAGCTGGGGCAAACTCCACTTCAAGACCAGCCCCCGAATTCCACATCCCTCACAGCCCACCACAAATCTACATGAAAGTTCAGTGAGAGTCCTGCCTTTCTTTGTCTTGCCCCAAATTTTCATGTATCTCGGAGCATTTTGGGTTCGGTGATGGACATCTCTTTCGATGAAAACATTTGCAGCAAAATGTCCAGCCCCTCACAGTCTCCATCAGAAAATGGGCAAACTTTGGAAAAGTTTGGACTACATGTGAACTTTGACACTGACCAAATCTAAATAATTCTTCTCAGACTCTAACAAATGAGTTGAAGCAGGGATTTTGAGAAGATTGAACTTGTATCACAGTTTTATGGCTATCTCTAAAATATTTTATTGCTGGTTTATGACACCAGAGTGTAAATAATGGGGCTTTTAAGAGTTGCAGTGTGAAGGTTTTATCCTTTCCTTATGTACAAAAGATAAGTACTACCATTCAGTGAAATTGAATATGTATTTTTAAAACTGTTGCTTAGGAAGACAAGTGGGCTTTACCTTTTTTTTTTTTTAAAGTGTAAATACTTTATTTTTGTGATTTGGTACCGTGTAATTATTTTCAGTCAACTGATATAGGTTAAACAATTGAAAGGAAGGAGAGAAGAATAAGTGTGTGTTTTATATATGTAAATACCACTAGAATGCAAGTCATGTGTGGAACGCTATATGGATCAGAGCTGAAATGTTTTCTATTAAATGAACTAATGGAGAAAAATATCTTTTGGAAGCACAAGCCATTTCTCAGGTCTGAAGCAAACTTTATACAGTTTGTGTGTAAATGTAATAAATCGGCTTATACTATGCATGTGCAGGTACATACATGCCTATGCAAATACAGTTCTAGAAACAGAACAACTACAGTATTGCCTAATTTTATTGACATTTTGTGGCCGTGTTCTCCATCTTTAGAATAGGAATTGTAACAAATGAAAATGTATAGTCTCCTACTACATTTTTAAAGCTAACTTAAAACTATGTAATTCAAGAAAAGTGTTATATTTTGGAGTCCAGAGTTTAAAGATCAGTTCCTTTTGGTTGTGACTTCATTGGGATTCACCAGTAGCTTACCCTGGTTTTTATCTCTTGGGGTTTATATCCAGTATTCCTTCAGATTTTGCCCCATCCTATGTTGAGATGACTCACCGTCATCTCCTTCCGCTATGCTGAGTGACAATGGGCAGAATAATTGTTTTCGTCTGCTCTTTCTAGTTAACAGTCTTGTTCCAGAAGATTTACTCAGATAATTTTTTTCATAAGTTATGAAACAGTTATTTTATATCTGCGAACTCCATGCTATTCTCCAACCCCCACTTTGGCACCAATGTCCTTTCCGGGCTTTGGGAAAAATGCTGGTTTATGTTGTTGGGGTGAAACTGAGATGTGAGTCTCCTGTTCTCCAAGACTGGAAGGACTGAGTGTCCACAGTGGTGTGGAATACATGTTTTTAATGGCTCTAAACTATTATTGTTCAAATATCTTGTATGTAATGTCTTTATTCTCTTAGGAGAGGCAGATGGATCATTCTTTACCAGCTGCCAAGGCCAATACTGCTGTATAGCCCTTGCTCTCAGCAACGTCCTCAGTGTCCTAGTGATGGGGTGCCTTGTAAGGACTTCAGATCAAGCTTCATACTACCTTTGCACTTCAGGCTCTCTGTGCTGTAAGTACACTGAATAATGTTGTGGCTACCACTTGGCATTTCCAAGTTGGTTAGCTAGGAGTGCTTTAGCTTAATATCTGGAAAATTTATTGTGATTTTGATGATTTTATGCTTTTTAGGTGGATGAAACTATATATCTGCCTCAAATAAATATGAAAGGTGTTTTTAGGTTGATTTATTAGTCCCTGTACTCAATATAAGCTTCCATGATTGTAGGGTAAATGGATATTTTTCCTGTAGTGCATTACAAGCATGCTGCAAACAACACAAAACCTATACTGACAAGCAGCATCTGATAAAAGTAATTCTTTTGCTGCTGTGCCTAACAAGAAAAGGAGGAGATGCTTTTGCTTATTTGAAAGATGTGTTCCCTAGGATCTATAATATGTCTAGTGGTAACTCTGAATATACAGAGAGGGATGTGGAAGCAATGCTGTGTATAGAGGTATACTTTTTCCAACTGTGAAAAAGATGTGTCTGCAACCTAACTGTACTGGCTTCAGCTGAAATAAACACTTTTGGGAAGGATTTGGCTGAATGTTTATTTTTGGTCTGGCAAAGGGGAAACTGACTGAGTGACTGTTATTACTCTGATGCCAATTACTGGAATTTACCAGCTTAAGGGCAATTTGCTGACTTTGTTTAAAAACAAAACTAGTCTTTCTGGGTCCAGATGTGATTTAGAAAGGGAGGAGCTGTAAACTACTTTTTTGTTTTCTTTCCTTTTTTTTCCCCTTTTTTTAAAAACAAATATAAAATATTTTTTTAAAAAGGTTTCCTATCCAAAAACATTATCTGAATCCCACATGGTGGGATTTATGGAATTAACAGGATGATTCAGACACAAAATCTTCACATTCATGCCCACTCCTGAGAATTTTCCTTAAGGAATAAAACTTCTTTCCTGTACTTGGTCAGAAACAAAACCAAACCAAACCCTCTTCACCTTTTTTCTTTTTTTTTTCTTTTTTTGTACTGGAAAGTAGCACAACTAATAAATTTAACATTAAGCTCTATCACATGCTGTAGTCCAGTATGTGATACTGTGATACTCCCCTGCTCCATATGGCACATGTGCCAGCAGGGTAAAGGGTGGTTCAAAGCATTGTCTTTTCATTTTTTTTTCCTTAGGCAGTGGGACAGAAGATGCTGTGAGTGCTGCCATGTGTATTGATTTGCATCTCTGTGAGAAGACAGACCAAGAGCAATGCCTGAGCTCTGATCTTGAGTAATAAAAAGTTGAGATCTTGCAGCCTCACTGTTCTCTTGATGTAACTCTTGTTCCCTTTTCCTATATGGGGAAGGGGAAGGTCACATAAGCTGCAGCAACTCTCTGCAGCAGGAATTCAGGGTGCTCAAATTGTGCTAAATTCCCGAGGTGTGCACCAGAAGGATTTTGTGATGGATCAGTTTCCCACTCCTTCTGCCTTTGTTGCTCCTTTTCAAAACCAAACTCAAACAAAATATATCCTTTCATTTAAACAGGAAATAAAGCAAGTTAGTGAAACTCAGTGATTGTCTATGCTGCAGTTTAGTTTAAATGCCCACTGGCACCTGTATTTTCCTGCTTTCTCCTTCATAGGATTGCTTTCCTTGGTTCTCCTTCTGCAGATTTGTTTTAAAAATTCCTCTGATATAACATTTAATATTTTCTAAATTTATAGTCGGACTTTTTTTCCACCTTGGTAATACTTCCTCAATACCCAGAAACTTCTCCATCCATTCTCTTGATCCTTCTTTTCCTTCTTGATTCAGGAAATGTTGCTCTGTGTATTATCAATATTACGTGATCCACAGTTGAATCACAGAGTACCAAACTTACCTGGTGATTTCTTGATTTTCTTTTATAATGTATTTATATTTTTTTACCCCTAATATTTTTGTTCCATTATTTTTATTGTTGGGCTTTCTTGCCAAATTGAGTCCTTGTTGGTCAATCTGTCTGACCTTTTTCCTCCTCCATCTTAGTTCACAGAGTCTCTATGGGCTTCTTTTAAAATTCACCTGAGTTCATTTGGTTGTTTCAAGCTTATCTGCTCTTCCAATCCTATTTCACACCTGCTTTTCTTACTGTGTTCATTTGGGGGCAGTCTGAAAACAGAAGAAGTTTACTAAATGCCTTGCAGCTTTTTCCCTTTCACTGTCACAATTCTAGGCAACTAGATCAACAGCTGCATTACTTACTGTATTTTAAAGACATCCAACCTCAGAGGAGGATCAGAATGGCCGCTTGCAGTATATTGCCTCTCACCACATGGCTTATGCCCGTTTTGCTATACCAGATGCTGCCAATGTCTTTGTTTCTGAGATGCTTCTGTAGTGCTGTGTCTCTCTTACCTTTCCTCTAGCTGATATTTAGCTCCACATCCAGTTGTGTTTTTATTACACACAGAGATGGAAAACTCAATCATTCCTTTTCATTCTCCAGCTTCCTTTTGTTTTGTCTTAAATATATTCAAGGGGGAAACAGGAGGAGGGATGGAAAAGGAAGGGTTCAGTCTAGACTTCCAAAGCAATTTCCTTTTCCCTACAGAGCACAGCTCATTTCCTTCCAGAGCGATGTGGCTGGGAAGTTGCACATTTCTTCTCAGCACTGACTTTCCTGAAATTTGTTGAGTCAAAGCACAGCTACTGGGTGGGATCCAGAGGACCATAAACAGGAGTATGTGAGTGTTCTTCCCTCTCACTGCCAAAGAGAAGAATAAACAAAGATTAATATAGAAAAGAGAGGGCGGTCTAGATAAGCAGCCACAGGGTGGAAATGTTGAAAAAAAATTTGACAAATATCCACAGGCACACCTGCACTTGGGCGTTTCTACATTGCGGGGCCTCACAGGGCTTAATTTTGCCATAAATGTCTCAAGGACAGAAAACTGAGCAATGTGGAAGCTGATGATTTTCCTTGAGGACAAATTACAAGGTTTTGCCTTTGGAAAAAAAAAAAAAGGTGATAGTTCATTATTGTAACTTTATCTCTTCATATATTAGATTTAGCTGAAGACAGGAAAGATTTGTTTTTTTCTTTAAAATGTGTTTATATTTACTGATTTTGAAAACTATCTCATTTAGTACTGTTACATCTTCTCTTAACATGTTTTTGTGTTTGCCTTAAGTCAAATTAATAAATTGGTTTAAGTCAAATTAAAACCTGGCTGAAAGAGTAGCATGGTCATAACTGAGCAACTTCCCTCCTCCAGAGAGTTCAGGATAGTCCATGTGTAGATTTTTTCAGGTGAATTAAATTCAGTTTGGAAAGAAAATGCCTAGAGAAAAAAAATGACATGATCATAATCTGCTGACTCCATGGAGTTTCTAATTTGCTTGGTTTCTTTATGTGTTTGTTTACTTAAAAAAATGAGATTTCTTCTGTCTTAAGGTGTGTGAAGCCATGAACAGGAAGATAAGCTGGAATCTGACTACGTGTTTGATGTAAGCTATTTATTTCATCCATTCCATTTGGCTTTTACTTAGCCAGAGAAATCATATGGTGCCTGTTGTCCTGCCACCAGTAATTGTAGATTTGTGTCTGATTCACTGATATTTTTTTCTGAGACTGAAAAAGCTCATAACTAATTTCTTGTGCTAATTGTCAAAAAATGCACAGTGAAACTTTAGAGAAGTACTTCCAAACTACTAGGTATCACAGTGATGCAGAAACATGATCCTTTATTAGCAGATGAATAGATGATGAAACTGCCTTTGCATTTTGTCTCAAAAATGGAAATTCAGCAAACTATAGGCAGAGGAGCTTTAAAAGATCTCCTGCTTCTTAGACCCTTAGCCTTGAAATCCCAACTACAGAAAACCTTTCTGGTATTAACCACAAGGCAAAACAACGCAGTGTTTGCTACTTTCCAGCTTAATGGCATTTTTTCATGTGAAGGAAAACACCCAGCTTAGGAAGAGGTTGTGTAGGGCTGGTGGGCACTGGTTACTACATTCACTCAATCATCCTTCACTTGATAGTGCCAAGATATTGAGGCCTCAAAATTTGTCATTGCTGTCTGGCATGGGAGACTTTATAAGGGCAGGAAAAAGATGTTATGATGTGAGATGTAATGCAAAGACCTTGTTATGGAGCTCACACTGCAAATTATAGACCTTTTTTGTGAGAGTAAAGGATGCTGCTTCTTGCTTGCTTCAGCCAGATTGCAGGTGGCCATACTTGTACAGGGAGGTACAACTTTTCCATTTGCAGAGGTACCTGTGCAGTGAAAAGATGTGTAACTGGTAGGTGAAGATCCTTGGATTAGTTATAACCTTATAATCAATCCAGTTGGATTGGAGTGGTTGGCTTAAGTTTTTGAGAGCTGTAGCTGGCAGGGAAATTACTGCTCTGTTAAAGCAAGTTCTGGCAGTGCCAGGTATTCAAAATGAAGTGGAGGTGGGGGATAAAAAGATCGTCTGCCACTGAGCAATCACTATGGGTTTTTTTCCTTCCTAAAAAGTGTAACTCTGTATGGGTTGGATTTATTTTATTTTTTTTTTTTTTACCTGTTTGCTGTCTTCTGTCAGTGCAAAAGGCTGAATTTATTAGACCAGGTGAGGGTGAGAGGTAAAGGTGCTGCTTAGAGGATACACAATGGATACATAACAAATACAAATTATTTAGAAAATGTTACTTTTGTAGCTATGATGCTGATATTATGCACTCTGACCAAGAGAAGAAACTGCAATAGTAGGTAAAACTTTTATCCTGCCAGAAACAGACAGGGCAGTATCTCAAGTTTTGGAGTAATTTTTTGTCTCATTTTTCCAGATATACACTTTATTGGTACTTGGGGGACAGCAGGGAGAGGATGACTCTTCACACACAAATTGAGGTTAAGTGTGTTTGTTCGTGTAGTTGCTCGGTCTTGCATGAAGAGCAGCAGTTCCAGATAAAAAACAGTTGTGTTCCTGGAAAGTCAGGATTTGAAGCAGTGCTATGCTAAATGCTGAATGAGGCAGATCAAAATACATGGAGGAATAGATGGAAATTAAAAGAAGTTAAAAATCAAGGTGTCTAGTTTTGTTGCCTACCATCTGGTAGGATTGCAAGGCCTAAGTTGTGTCCCTGAGTCTGTCACGTTGTATGACCTCAAGAAAGACTGCATCTCAAAGTTCCCAAGGTCTTATATTTGTGAAATGGGGACAATAAGCAAGGTTCCCTGAGTTCTGTGAATAAAAAGGTGTTACTTAAAAATTAAGTTTGAGCACTGCTAATGATAATAATAATATGTATGAAAATTATTTATGCTCAACATAATTTTACTTTGGACATAATTACATGTTTTTCTGTGAACAACGTTAAGATGCATAATGGTGCAAAAGTATTGCATTTTTTTCTGAAGGTATTACATAGGCACAACCTGCAAAGATTTTGGAATTCTTTGCTTTGTCCTGGTATGTAACACAGCTCATAGCAGTAAAGTATTTTCAGACCAATGCATTTCAGCAGAATTGTTTAGTACTTTCCCAGTAAATGATCAACAAATAAAACACACTCAAAAAGAAACTATGATTTACTTTCTATTTTTGAAGTTGTCTCGTATTTTGCGTAACAAGATAGAAGGGGCTATAGAACTCATATGGCATCCACATCTAAAGAACAATGTGTCTTACACTGAACTGACATTGGTAGAATATAATAGATAAGAAGAGTTACATTTGTTACCCATACCATTGCATCTCAATTACTGTTGTTGCAGCTGACTCTTAGGCAGAAGGTGCATAAGAATGAGGGGCCATCTCTTTGCATCAGAAGTGGCAGTGTTCAGGTCTTATCTTTAGACTAGTAATACCTTTCCTGTCAGTGTCTCTTTTTCAATTTCACTGGCCCAAATAAAATGAAGTGCATTCATATTGAAAAACTTGTGTGTTCTTAGCAGTCTCTAGATTTGGAAAAAACCTGGTAGCTAACTTGTTTAATGAACAACCCTTGATTGCAATCTCTAACTTCGATGCTCGGTGGAACTGGAAATGTGCATGTAAATGATATTTCTGCCTAGCATTTTTTATTCCTTCTTTGTTACAAATCTGATGAATACTCACTGTCACTAAGCTGGTAGAAGCAAGTGAAATAACAGGAGACAGAAAGTGTTTTCAATGGGAAAGAAATTTTGGAGTTTCCAAAATGCTTGCAGGGGAAATACTTTCTTCCTGAAACTTCGGGAGGTAGATAAAGACTTACAGGGCTGTGTATCCCTTGACTCTTGTTAACTTTACATAAGTATTTAATAGGTGCTACAGAAATAAGTGTGACCAGAGATCCACAATGCTTCACAGAAAGTAGCTTTTTGAGATGTGACACTGTCTATTTTGTGCCATGCTAGGAGCTCTGCTAAAGCAGTGCAGAGCAAATCCTTCCATCACAAATGCATAAAATGAGCTGAGGATGGATTATAAAAGTATGTCTTCCACATCACAAAATTATTTTCCTCTTTCCTATCCACTGCCTTTATATCAGAAACATTACCGAATATACATCTGGGAATTTAGCAGAATGTTTGTTTTACTTCTTTTCGAAGTGTTTTCATCATTTTAGGTGAGTGTTTGACTTATGTTCATTGGCCCTTGCACAAGAAACTGAAAGCTATTTCCTTTTTCCTTAATTAGAGCATGAGGAATATCAGGTTTCTGAGCAGTGAATTTCCTCTCAGGAGATAGGTGAGCATATGTGGTAGTGGTGGTTGTTTTTGCAAACTTGAGAAGTTGGTCCTTCTGTACTTTGTAGATACTTTCTTAAGCCGAACTTTTACTTTTCATACAGACAGAAGTGCAATTTTTTTTCTCCCCTCCCCCCCCCCCCTTTTTCTTTTTGGAATTAAAGAGAGAAGTGGGAAGTTAGAAATATCTGAGGGAAATTCTAGGAGGGTGGCCATAGTAATGTAGTAGCAAATGTGGTGAAGGCAACAGGCCAACTCTGTTTGTGTGTGTAACTTGATTTCTAGTCTGCAGGGCTCCACAGTCCTCTGTTTTTATGCTGGTATTTTAATGCATGACTTATTTGTGGAGCTGGTAAGAAAGGGAAGAAAACTTAAAATGTGCCCTGGTTTTTAAGGTCATGTATTTTTACATCTGCTGGCTTGTTTGTGTGGGTGGGCAGGTATGAGTCTCCGTCTGTCTTTTCCTTGTGCAATGTCAGAGGGAAGTTCAGGTCGGTGTGCTGCCGGGGCCAGCCCACATCCTCCACCCACGCAGCCTCATGAAGCAGTTGCACACATCAATCAGGGAAAACCCTCATCTCTTGGCACCGTTGGAGCAGGTGTGTGAGCTCACAGTGACATCGGGTGACCGTCACGTGTCCATGGGGCAACCACCGGTGCCTGACGCACAGTCTGTGTACATCAGGTCTATCTCCTGAAATGAATGATAGTCTTTGGTTCAAAACATGCAGCTCCAACACTCAGACCACCAATAACCATCCTTTTCTCTCACGGGTGCTCTGGGGTAGAGCAGATGAAAGAAGAGTGAAGAGAATGATTTTGTAAAAAATTGCAGGTCTCCATATGTCCCTCCTCTGCAAAATGCCATGCTCTTTAAATTGTCAACCAGTTATAAGCATTGTAGAGGGAAGTAGGAAAGACCATGGCTGTATTCACTCTAAAGCAAAGCTGGCTAGATCAGTCATGACCAAAGGGTTGGACAGAGAGATGAAGCATGAACAGATTGTGCTGTGGGGAAAAGTTCTTGAAAAGGTGCTGCTTTCATGTCCATTTAATGTTAGGGGTTTTTAAGCACCAGTACTGCACCTTGTTTTCGTTCCTTAAAAGATGAAACCAGAATAAATGCAGACTCACCCTACTCAACCCTCTTTATTTGGGTGTCTCAGTGTTTGTACTATACCAACACCTGTAAATAAATTGAATGTATGTAGTGAAAATATTCTGCACTTCCCCAAGTGGAGCTATTGGCTTTTTCCAAGCCCTATCCACTTGGACCATTTCTGTTACAGAGTATGAGGCAAGTTCTTTCTCTCTGTGCCCTGGGTAAGTGTGGAAGGGCATCACAGACTTAATTTGCCCCTGGGAATTCAGTGGAATGTGTCTGTGTTGTATGAGTACATATGAGAGACAAATTTAGTGTCAGCTTCTGGCAGTGCAAATAGGATATACATGCACATAGCCTTTATTTTGCTAAATAGATGTAATATATTGGATCAAGTTATTGGAACATATGCCAGTGGGCAGAGGAGGAGATCCAAAGAGTGCTGAGATGGTAAGTGCCTCCAGTCATGGACATACTCTTAGTTGGAAGAGAGATGTCTCCACCATTTGTGGGTGGGGTGGAGTCTCAAAAGTTTAATATCTCAAAAATGCAGCTTAAGGTGTCTTTCATTTTGCCTGTACCACTCTACCCTCTCAGTGCCTTGGGGACAGAATGCATGCACACTATCCTTCGAGCTGCAGTCTAAACCTTGTTTATGAAAAAGCGTATGAGGAAACTCAGAGAATTTGACTTTTAAGTTAAACAGCTTATTCAATTATTTTATATTCACATGTAAGCAGAATTTTAAGAAGTGATGTTAATCATTATAGCAATCCTATATAAGAAAAAAAAGCAATTTTTTGTCCATTAAAATACTGTAGCCTTCCTGTTTCAGTGTATTCACAAATATACAAAATTACAGGGTAAGGGCCTAGTTGGGAACAAATTCCTCCTATATTGCCATGTTAACAGTGTTCACGTTACTTTGTTTCACCTACAGATAATAATAGACATAGGTACCTAGACCCAGGAAAAGAGGTAGCTTCAGTTCTGCTGTGCACAGTTATTAGATACAATAGAGCAATTCTGAATTCTGCGTGGTATTTCCAGCTTTGAAACAGTGTTTTATTTGGTGATGAAAAGTAATGACTTAGCAAGTGTATAATTGAATATTGACATGAGTATAGTTTACATAGATAATGAGACCATCTTCAGCTGCATTACATAAGTTTGGGTTGGTGTGACATCTGTGAAAAGGATCTGAGTCTTCCTGGTTTAGGATGTGAACTCCACCAATGAACTGTTAAGAAGAATCTTCCTTTATGGAAGAATCTTCTCTTCACCCACTCCTCTGTGTTTCTTTCCTACTTCCCTTGAAAACAAATTCCTAGACCAGCTGCTTCGGTGTTAATTTTTTCTACCTTTCCCATAAAAGCTGATCCCTCCTTGTTTCACACTCAGGAGCCACAGGGGTAGTGGAGGCTCAAAGTTGCAGGAACTGCTTTCCATGCACTTGGAAAGTGCATCCATTGCACGGATGTTGATTCACATGCTGAAGTACAGGAGAATGACCATGCTATGCTTACAGAGTCATTGCAATACGATTGGCTTTACCAGCTCTGTTTTGCTTCTTTATCATACAAATGAGCTCGCTCTCTTAATCTGGTGTTCACAGGGTGAGGGTGGAACTGCCTAGTACAGATGATGGAAGAACTGGGGGGCAACAGGGAGATGGGGAAAGAAAGGAAGAAAAGAATGAAAATATTTGTCAGACTTAATAGTGTTAATGAAAACATAAAGAAAGAAAGGAGTAAGGCAATGTTTGGAGAGCAAAGAGTGATCTGACAAATGTGACCTCTGTTTTTGCCAAGGGCTTCTGACTTTGAAACCAAAGCTGCCTTTAATGTTCACCAGGTGCCATCAGGGTGTTTTGATTACCTTTATGAAAGGGAATTAGCCTTATAGTTTCAGCATCTGCACTTCAGTGAACTTCAGGGGCAGGGTGTATTCTTGCTCAGATCATAACCATTAAGGTTCAAAGGCCATGAGCAGCTCAGTAATTAATTCTGTTACTTCCACAGGAGGCAATGAAGAGACACCTGTACTTCTCCCCAGTTTTGTCACAGAAGTCTTTCCAGTCCTGTCCCCTGCTCAAACAGATTCTGCCTGAGCATGTCCGAACAGTCGGCTAGAGCAACCAGAAAGCAAGACAGACGCAGCACAGAAGCAATGCTGACAGCAAGATTATTCCTCATGCTAAAATAATACTTTGAAGTTCATATTTTGTCAGCTGAGATTATAGTTTAATTTCTTGGAAGAAGTGAGATGTTATTTTGCTCAAGATATATGGCTCTCTGTCCCCTATTGTTATATAAGCAAATTGTTGCTACTTATCATCCTCTTTCTGGCTGCTTGCTCTCTGTGGGTAATTGTGCCTCTGATATTACCTAGATATCTCAACCTTGTTTGTGACCTCAGTGTAGACTTTATCTCTTCAGGTAATTGTCTTGTCCTGCAGATGACGGATTTATAACAATATTACATATTGTCAACAAGAGGAAACAACTTACTGATCGGTGGGGTTTCTACTCCCTCTGCCCCTTTCCACTTTCCTCTGAGAGACCCAAGAGCCAACCATTTCTGCACAGCTCGCTCTTCCCTCGTGAGGCTCAGGAAATTCAAGAAGCTTGTCTAATTCCCCTGGTGCAGAGGCAGTGCTGCAGCTGGGAGGAAGGTAGGGTAGGTAACGTCCTCAACAGAAGAGTTTTTCTGGGAGGAGGACCTGGGGCTATCCAAGGGCCAACTCAGAATCATTGAATTGCTTGGGCACTGGAGTACAGGGGTAAGTTTGCCTTGAGAGGTCATGTCCAGAGATGACTCTTCAATATCTGTGGTTCTTTCAGCCTTAGTACTATAGCAAATACATGCTTTAGGAAGAGAATATAATAGCATCTCTAACATATCTAGTTGCACAGCAGGACATCATGGGTCCAGATGTGCATAGGTTGACCACTGCTTCTGCTCATCAGTCACCTTCTGCAGCCACTATCTGTTTGTTCTACCATCACATCCTGTACTGAATTATCTATTTTACAATCCATGAATTTAAAGTGTAAGAACAGAGCAATTTCAACAAGAGATTGGGAAGGGAAGGGGTTTAAAAGGTCCTGTCAAATCTGGCAAATCAACAAATGATTACAAATGGTCATCAAATTTGAAAAGTCATGGCAGTCCAGTTGAGTTCTCACTGACTGGTAAAGGGGAAACATAACCCCCATTTTTAAAAAAGGAAAAAAGGAAGATGCAGGAAAGTACAGGCTGTTAGTCTCACCTAGGTGCCTGGCAAGATCATGGAACAGATCCTCCTGGAAACTATGAAAAGACATGTGGAAAATAAGGAGGTGATTGGTTACAGCCAACATAGCTTGACTAAGGGAAAATTATGTCTAATAAGTTTGGTGGCCTTCTGTGATAGGTTCACCATGTTGGTGGAAAAGGGAAGAACAACTCATGTCGTCTACCTGGACTTGTGCAAAGCATTTCACAGTCCCATATCCTTGTCTCTGAACTGGAGAGGCACAGATTTGATGGATGTATCACTTGATGAATAAGGAATTGGCTGGATGGTTGTGCTCAAAGAGTTGCAATCAATGGCTTGGTGTCCAAGTGGAGGACAGCAATGAATGGTGTTCCTCAAGGGTCAGTATTGGGACTGATGCTGTTTAACATCTTTGTTGGTGACATGGGCATTGGGATTGAGTGCACCCTCAGCAAGTTTGCCAGCAATACCAAGCTGTGTGGTGCAGTTGACACGCTGGAGGGAAGGAATGCCATCTAGAGGGACCTTGACCGGCTTAGAAGATGGGCCTTTGCTAACCTCAAGAAATTCAACAAGGCCAAGTGCAAGGTTCTGCATCTGGATCAAGGCAATCCCAAGCACAAATACAGGCTAAGTTGTTGGAGAATGGATTGAGAGCAGCCCCGAGGAGAAGGACTTGGAGGTGTTGATTGATGAGAAGCTCAACATGAGCCAGCAATGTGCACATGCAGCCCAGAAAACTGTATTCTGGGCTGCAGCTAAAGAAGCATGGGCAGCAGGTTAAGGGAGGTGATTCTGTCCCTCTCCTCTGCTCTGGTGAGACCCCACCTGGAGTACTGCACCCAGCTCTGGGGTTCCCAACATAAGAAGGATGTGGACCTGTTTGAGCAAGTGCAGAGGAGGGCCACGATATGAGAAGAGGGCTGGAGCACCTCTTCTATGAAGACAGGCTGAGAGAGTTGGGGTGTTCAGGCTGGAGAAGAGAAGGCTCTGGAGAGACCTTATAGCAGCTTTCCAGTACCTAAAGGGGGCCTACAAGAGAGCTGGAGAAGGACTTTGTACAAGGACCTGTAGTGATTGGACAAGGGGGAAGGCTTCAAACTGAAGGAGGGTGGGTTTAGATTAGATATTAGGAAGAAATTTTTTAATGAGAGTGGTGAGACACTGGAACAAGTTAGCCAGGGAGGTGGTAGATGCCTCATCTCTGGAAACACTCGAGGTCATGCTGAATGGGTCTTTGAGCAAACTGGTCTAGTGTAAGGTGCCCTTGCCCATGGCAGGGTGTTGGAACTAGATGATCTTTAGGGACCCTTGAAACCCAAATTGCTTTATGATTCTGTTATCTGGGATGCTGTTGTGTACCGAAGATCCAAGGCTGCTAGCATTTGCTGAACAGAACATGAATGGTGTTCACATTTCATATTGTGGCACAAAATGCATCATGTCTTTATCTTTTTGTAAAAGTGTTCACTTTATACTGTAGTAATGTATCTTACTTAAAGTGTAAAATGACTACATAAAGTTGTATTTGAATCCAGAGGGAACATTTTATTAATTAGTAAATATGATGAAATTTAATCATAGTGCCTCTTTTTTTCCCATCTGTCTTTGAGGAGTGCATGCTATAAAAGTGTGTGCACAAAAAAATTGTTTTCCTGTGTCCCTAAAAACATGTTGTAGTAAAAGTTTAATTTAATTTAATTTTAATGATAATGCCAGTTTAGAAAGTAAATGCTGTTTAAATACAGGACTAGAGGAATATGACTGTAATTTTATGAGTTTTAATTAGAATATTAGCAGCATATTCTGAAGTAACAATATTAACATGCATATATATATATATATACATATATATTTGTCTTGTTAGCATTAAAATATGTTTGGAAATTACCTTGAAAATCTAGGTACCTGTTCTTTTTACTTCATATTAGGATTAAAAACCTTGCAGTTGGTGAGTGGGATTTAGCAATGCTACAAGCATTGCTCTGCATTTTGGGGCTGATTATAATCACTAGGGAGATTGAAGTGTATTGAAAACCAGAAAATCTCGACAAGCCTTTTAAATGAATTGTTGAAGTCCTCTAGGAGGATTTCAGAATAAAGGTATCTGAATGCATTCACATTCCCCATATGTGTGGGAAAACCTGAGCACATATGTACATCCCTGGGTCCTGGAGTAATTTTGTGTAATACTAGCACAAACTAGGCCTGTGTTACTGTAAAGTGCATGTTGACTTTGATAGTGCCTTCCAAATCCATTCAGAGCCATTATTAGTGTAAGGACACTTCTGCTGGAGAATGTGGACCTTCTTCAATTGCACTGAGTGATTTTTAAGGATTCTTCAGCATTGGGGCCTAGATAATAGAGTCTGGAAGAGTCTGTTTCAAAGTGGATTTGAATGAATAAGAACAACTGGACCATCTTGGAAATAATACTCACATGATTTTTTGTATTTAAGTTGTTTCTCATGTAGTTAAAAATAATATTTTAGTATTTCTGAAGTCATCTCTATTTTGTGTTCAAGAGGAAGCTGCCTCAATATTTGCAGATTAAAGTTTCTCCTGCTGCATTCCCAAATTTAACCTTCACTTTCCTGTAGCATAGTTCTGATTGCATTGGGAAATGAACAACATCTCATATCATCTTTACTACCTTTATTTCTTTTTACAGAAAGAATTTTGTTTTTATGGTAGAAGGAAAACAACATTTTGAAGTGTTTCCACCAAGGCACAGCTAGAAAACAATAGAAGGTAGAAAAAAATTCTCATTATTTGCATTAAGAAAACATCATATAATTCAAATAAACATGTGGTGAACAAGTTTCTGAGACTTTGACTGGGCTTCTAATTTTCAGTCTTATGAGTTATTGATGGTGAATCTCTCTATGTTTGTATGAGTGAACAGAGGAAAGCTTACTTTGAGATGTTCCGAAATTAGTGTTCTGAATGTGTTTCATCCAGCTGTTTTTACATTTTGCTACTCTTGCAAGTCAGCCTGCAAGGTTATGAAGACATAAGCAAGACGATGAGTTCATGAGTTTGAGGTGCTATACCCATAGATGACTACACAATTTTTTCATGTTGTAAAGTGGATATAAAATAGAATTATAGAATGGTTAGGGTTGGAAGGGACCTTAAAGATCATCTAGTCCCAGCCTCCCTGTCTATGGGCAGAGACACCTTTCACTAAACTAGGTTGCTCAAGGCCCCATCCAACCTGTCCTTGAACATTTCTATGGATGGGGCATCCATAACTCCTCTAGGCAACCTGTTCCAGTGCTTCACTACCCTCTGAGTAATGAATTTCTTCCCAATACCTAGTCTAAACTTTCTTTTTTAGTTTAAAACTGTTGTCCCTTGTCCTGTCACTATCTGCCTGTATAAAAAGTCCCTTCTATAAGCCCCCTTAATGTATTGGAAGGCTGCAAAAGGATCTCCCTGGAGCATCCTCTTCTCCAGGCTGAACTACCCCAGGTCTCAACCATTCCTCATAGAGAGGTGCTCCACCTTTCTCATCAATATGAATTGCCAATGAGTGTTACACTAGGTCAAGTTTGTACCATCAATTATTTTGTGTCTTTGAGATATTGTGAATATCACATGTATTTAATATATATAAAACAGTTTATTTGAAGAGGTCTGTGGTGATTTTCCGTGCACATATATGATATGAAAACTTTGTTTGCAAACAACAGCTCTTTCTGAATCATCCAGCTACCCACAAAAAAAGCAAAATGCGAGAGGGTGTTGATCATTATTTATGAAATTCAGCATGTTTGCTGAATGTTCAAGTGACCAATTCACTACTAGTGACAACTTGCTCCCTGACCAATATTCCACCCACAATCTTAAGTGTGAAAAAGAAGATACTGGGATAGATGTAATTAAACTCGTGGAACAATCGTTCATTTTTGTGCCTGCTTCCTTTGAGAATTCCTTTAAGATTAGTGCAATGTTAAGACCTACGCAAGTGAAAATGCATTTGATGACAAGATAAGACAGGGTAGTGTACTGTTTACAGCAGAAACGGGTGACATGGGAGATGACAGAGCTCTTAGGGAGATATCTATGCCATAATTGCTGCATTCCAGGTGCAGCAGCTCAAGAAAATAAATCTCCTTTGGATCATCCCTTTAAAAAAAAGAAACTTGTGGTGCTGAATCACAGAGTGATTTTTTTAAACTCGACTATTGACCTCTGAGTTTCAAAAGGAGGAGGAAAAAAAGAGGTTGGATTGTGAAATGCTGGCACACCTTTGACTAGAGCGTGCCGACAGGCCTAGATGTAATAATATTGTAGCATGCCATATGAAGAAGGGGTAGAGTAGATGGGTACATCTGCTGATAATATTTCTTTTTAATTTAGAGTCACCTGAAGGCAGTAAGTAGCAAGATCCCCATACGCCTTCCAGTCTTTCAGAGTAATAGTGTGCAGTGGTGGAAGGGAAAAAAGAATCTACTTTTAGCTCTGGCTTCTGTTTGCTTTTTTGTGAACTTGAGAACATTTCCTGTCTGCTTGGTGATGGGCAATGTAACTAAGACAGCCATTGCTGAGTGACATTTCTCATGGCTGGCTTTTGACATTGGGTTTTCTGTACCACCTTAGAGATGTTGTAACATGCATGAATGGGGAAGTAGGCCAGATCTTTAGCATGCTGTCATGGTTTGAGATAGTCCCAAAATCCAATTCCCTAGCTCCATCCCCCCTCCCACATCTCAACCTAATGTGAGATGGGCTTTTCCAGACAAAACACACCAGACTCAAAGTGGGGGGAAAGGGAATATATTACAATGACTGTACAAATAAATATAACATCACATTATACACATGATCACAACTATCTCTACCATGACATATAGTATTTACAATGGATCAGATCTCTTCTCCCCTCCAAATAAAAGTCCAGGAGGGAAAGAAGGACAGATCCCTTTTCTCTGGTGCTGCATGTTGCTTCTGCTGCTCCTTCAGTTCAGGTCCTTATCTCTGGCTCTCTGCCACCGTTTCTCTGGTCAGTCCCGGCTGCTGCTCTCTGCTCATGGAGAAAAACATCTCCCAGCATAACTACAGGCACCTAGCCCAGCTTTATGCTGTTCCAGGTCCCTGCAGCCCCCAGCCGGGGCTGGGAGGCCCCAGAGGGCCCAAGGGGCTGAAAGCCCCTTCCTCGTGGCTCACAACATGGCCACCTCTCCTACAACAGCAACCAAACTACAACTCATCTCTTCCGGTCTGGTTGTGATATGTTTACATTTCTGCAGGAGTGCCCATTGGGCAGAATTTCAAAACTTCCAGAGGTTTCCACCCCTTGGGGTCTACCACTTCTTTTAGCCTCTGGGGGAAAACAAAGTCCAAACCACTACACATGCTTTTCGGCTAACTTGCTTTAATGTTTTACCCTGTTGGCTTCTGAGTATATATTGCAATGCGTCTAAAATAAGTTTCCCAATTATAATGTCTTAGAGTCCAGTATTGCAAAGAGCAGGTGAATATTGTGCTATAACATATATGTACTTTTGTGAGAGACATATTTTGAAATAGTGAGTTTTTGTTTGGTCTAGAATTTATATGGAGACTCTCTACTTATAGTTTACTCATTTTTGTTTCTGTATCTTCCCATACTTTCCTTCCTTTCTGTGTTCTCATATTTCCTCTCTAAATTATATGTATGAGGGAACAACCATTTTCCTTGAAAAGGGCTTCACTTTTGGGGATAATCTATGGCTGTTTTAAGAAAGGTCAGCAGTTCACAAGGGTGTTGCCGAACATGGGATTAAATGAAGTGGGACTTTAAGAAAAACATACCAAAACCAACAGCCCTCAGCACTCTGCAATCTTGAGATGGATAGTACTAGGGAAAAATGCCCATCCCGCTTGTTTTTCTAGGAAGGTTTTGTGACAAATTATAGTCCTTGCCTTGTCTCTGTCAAAGTAAGTTTTGCAATGCACAGTCACCCACCACGTAAAGGGCGAGGTGAGGAAAGGAGGATCACTTAGTAAAGAAAGGAACAATAGTGAGAGAATTTGTACTTTGGCTGTGTTTAGTATTGATGCTACACTAAATCACTGTAAACACAGGTTAGGATTTCAGACTGGGATACAATATCAATATTGGCAACTTTACTAGTATCTGTTGCTCTACTGAATTGTTTAATTGCTTTAATGAGAGAATGTGAAGATATGCAATTCTTTAGGAAGACTTTGGGAAGGAGACAGTCAAGTCACCTCTTTTTTTGACCTGTGCAAAAAGATATCCTTCTGTTTGTTGGAGATCAGAATTTGAAGTTTTGAGTTTGAAGGGACATAGACATAGACTAGTTAACGCTGGATTTCTGTGAAAAATGGTGGTTTTTTCTCTACTTGGAAAAATGTGAAATACTGAAACATACTTCACTCCCCATTGTTCAGTCCTTTTGTTTACCTCTAGAATTTAAACCCTAGAGAGATTACTGTATCTTCTAGTTCAGCAGTGTGCAGTAGACATAATTACACAATAAAACCCCCTCTTTTCCTCGTTTGGGTGTTAGGGAGAATATGCAGCACTGGTGAACAGGTTCCTGAAATCCAAATCCCAGCATGGAAGCAGCTGAGAACTCCATCCTCTGGACTCTGCCTTAGGACCTTAAGAATGAATCTTTCTTTCCCCCAGTGGGATTTTAGGCCCTAAAGAAGTATATTAGCTGTCCCTACATAGGCAATATGATGTTAACACGGTACAGCTCAGAAGTTTCTATGATGTTGTGAATTCCATGTATGTATGTATGCTTGTCTATCCATAATTATTTTTAAAAGAGAAGCCTTGGTATTGTACTTTTGACATCTTTATTTTCCTCTAGATGTTGTTTCCAGGGTCAGTTTTGCTGTTAATACTTTATGGTTTGAAAATGCTGGCTAAAGAATACGTTTGCTGTGGCAAATTCTTGCTGTTCTATTTATTGTCACATTAAATGTTCTTCATGGGACTGCATGATGGAGCTACGACATAATTTGTTTCACCTGGAAGGGAAAGTAATGAAATTCTAGTCAGAAGTAGTGATACTGTGATGTTGTTCCATGTTTGAGAGAGATTTGGTACCTCTGTTAAACCAAGGCTCTGCTTTGACAGTGGACAGAAAGACAGCATCTGTACTAAGAAGATAAACTCTCCTGGGTGTATTGTCTGGCACTGAGAATACAGACAGCTCATGACAAAATCATGCAACTCTTACTCTCCAAAGTAAGGTGACCGCATCCATACTCTCCTACAGGATTTATCCCTGGGCTGTGTTTTATCTCTGTGGTGCTGGGCAGTCTGCCAAACCTTTGCCGAGAACTTGTCTAATAACTGAACTGCAGAGACAATTAAAATCTGCTGTCTGGGTTTGCTTCTTGGTGCTGTTTAACTTACTGATGTAAAAGAGGCCAAAGAGAAGTGTTTGACTGTATATCTCTGATTATGTTTATTGAGGATCAGCACTCCAATTGATGCATCTCATGCATTTGGAAACTCGTTTTGTCTTATCACTGCTGAAGACTTTGTTATGGTTTTGCATTAAAATTACACCCATCCTACTTCTGCATATCTCTTAGGGGAGAAGAAAAATGAAGAAGCCTTAATCAATTATACCACTGGCTGCTGTACATGTGGCTCTGGGATGATGGAACTGAAAGAACTTGTCTTTTCCCTGAATTATGTTTTGCCCTTCCTGTAAGACTCCAGGGAATAATAGTGATTTCTTTTCACCATAAGATCCATTATGGTTCTTCTGTGTGCTTTGAGTGCATGCCTGGTGTGTGTGTGCGTATGCCTAGACACACACATATATGCATTGCCCATTTATGGAGGAGATCTGTAATATCTGTGTATGGTTTTCAATGATTAGAATTAAGTGACAGTGACAGGTCACGTGAGTGCTGAGGCTTGGACCCAGCAGGAGGTGGTGCATATGCATCTTCAGCATTAACACAATCGACATCTGCTCAAGAGAAGGGTGGCTGGGCCTTTCCTTAGGAAACATATGCCAAAACTATTATCATAGTCTACGTCATAGCCTACGGCAAACAGGACAGGATGTTAATGAGGGGGGAATTGTGGAAGTAATCTGAATGCATCCCATAGTTTCAAAACAGAATGCTGAATAAACAGATTATTTCTATTATGGTGCCCTGTCAGCAATCTCATATTTTGATCTTTATCAGCTGATAAAGGTTTATTTTTCATTACTTAGTTACTACAGGCTTGGGGGTGCTTTAAATACAATAAATAAATAAATAAATAAATAAATAAATAAATAAATAAATGCAAACATCTGGGAGGCTATAAAAGGCACTATGGACCCAGGACAGCTCATTATTTCTCCTTGACGAAGAAATCTGTGGTGCATCCTGAGATGTCTGTGACAGTGTGTAATGAGGCACTCCACTGTGTCAAACCCAGAGTCATAATTCGGTCTTATCTGCTGCAATAAGGAGACTTTTTGAACTACTGAACTCAGCAGAAGTTATAGGTGTGAAGAAAATGGTGTGTGTTTTGCAACCATTTACAACAGGTGGAGGCCAGGGAATTCTAATTGATTGTTTTTTTCATTTGGGGACAGTGCTTCAGAACCTGAACTTGGAATTTAAGTTGTGTTGATGTTCAAACAGTGTCTGGCACTAATTTAATTTCATATTTGGCAATTTTCTTCTATAGTCCTTGATTAGAAGTTCAATATTTCATTGTTTACTTTGCTTTTATTTGTTCTTCCTTTATCTTTTTCTTCCTGTCCCTCTCCCCCTCCCTGAAGGTTTGCCTGAGTAGCAAGAGTGAGATAACTAAAATAAATACCATTGATGATAACAGCGGTCCATTTATAGTAATTTTGCAGGTGTGTTTTAGAAAGCAAAATACCAAAGCAATATCAAAACATGTATTATTTTTTCCAAGATGCCAGCTGTTAAATGATTGCATTCTAATGGATTGATCATAAGTTCAACGTGATCATTAGTTTGAAGTCCCTTGAAATGTTAGGCTGGTACCTCTGTTTATTCATAAAAATTAATTAAATATGGCCAATGTCATAGCAAGTTCACCTTAGCATTAATTTTCAGCTGCCTTGTTTTCACTTGACAATGGATGTATTTTTTCCTACATCTGAGCTAAGATGCAGTAACTAACATGAGGTAACCTGTAGTTGTAATATGTGTTAGCAGGATGACGCAGCTCTTGGCCTCTTGGCAAACTATTCACATACTCCCTTGTCTTTGTTACGGTTTTACCAAATGTCAGCTAATGTGCACTAAGAATAGGTCTTGCTGCCTGCTGCCTCAACAGGAATGACCTCAGCCCTGACCTGGAGCTTCCCTGTCTCGGGTGTAGAGATGGTTCATGTGCCAGAAGCCATTCTAGCTGCAGCCCCTTAACCCCCTGAGGTGCAAATCTGTGCTCTGGTCTGCTCGAAATGAGATGTTTGGTAGCAGTGACTGGAAATCACTGTCACTCATTGTCAACCTGAGCTTGATTTGAGGAACCAGTAAAAGGCTAACGAAAACCTTTGTTGTTTTTTCTTAAATTTTACTTTGCAGGGAAGATACCTCTAAATATCAGGTACTTTAAAAGGGAGAAGTTGGATCTGATCTGTTTGTTTATGTGCCATAGCATCATTCCAGGTGACCTAGTTTAGGACTGTGATGAGATCTGAAGAGCAGAGTATTGAAAATGTTGTTTATGAGAGCCTGTGTGCCAGAACAGTACGGGGTAAAATCATCTTAATGAGATGCTAGATCATCTACAGAATGCATCTCTCAGTAAATACAGTGGGTTTATTTTCCTTAAGAGGAACACAATGAGCCTCTCACTGGAATGCACTTTCATAAGGCTGAAAGGAAGATAAGTTGAGGTTTTGGTTCTTGTAAGGGTTAAGCAAAAGCAATTTTCTGCAGTACCCCACAGCTGTGGCTGTCATGGCAGTTTTTGTAGCCAGGATGCTCTAGATTCACATCTAGTGATGGAACACTGAACAAACTTCTGTGTAAATTTCTCCAGAAATAAAATAATGTTTTCAGTTTATTTGAAAAAATAATCCTGGAGATGTTGTTTTATTATTGTAAATCAAGATCCAGAACCTTAGAGTCCAAAATACTACTGTAGCTTCCATCTGAAAATCAAGGCCTGTCAAGTGGTATCACATCCACTCCCTTTTCAGCTTTATTTGACCCAAGAGAAAATTTGTTGAAATGCTTGCTAACCTTTACTGAACAAGAGGAGTGACTTAATAAACATGATTTTCCCCTGGGGAGTTTTACTGCCTGGCCTAAGTTTAGGCAAGGTTTCCCCCTTGACATTTTCTACCCATGTTTTGAGTCTTCCAAGGAACATAGCAAAGAGACCAGTTGCATTGGTGTTTCTCTGTGAGAAACACAATATTTGTTGACCAGAGCTTCAGTAAAAAAATTACACTATATATAAGCCAATAGGAAGGGCAGACTTTTACTGCTCTGAATTTGCAAGAGTAATGTCATAAAGCACATGAGTTTTCATTATATCATTCTTTAGAGGAAAAAGGTGAAGTATGGGCAATGGTGAGGAAACAGAATGTATTTTGCTTTTCCTGCTAGTAAATTTTTGCTGACTGCAGGTCATGTTATAAAATGAATGAATAAAAGATGAATGAGTAAGGGTTATTTACAGAAGAGCAGTTGCCTTATTTTATGTTTTCCCATCCTGATTCTGGTTGATGACATCCTCTAGTTAATTGGTTAATTTCCATGAGTAAAACTTATTGTAATCTCTCTTATTCAAACTATTAAAAATAAAATAATCCATGTTTCTCACTTTTCTGTTCTTGCTTTAAATCCACATCACTCAAACTGAATACGTGCATGACTCTATTGATTTTTCCTCTCTTAGTCTACATCCATCAACCAGAATAAATTCCATATTGAAATAACAAATGTGTCTTCCCACCAGGAGAATGGCATGGCTTTCCTTTTCACTTCCAGACATGAGGAATTATTTGTGCTTGTTTATTTGCTGTGTCAGCACTGGAGAGCACATTAGCATTTCTTTGCAACTCATGTGTCACCAAAAAACCTCTCTTGATAGAAACCCTTTACTATTTAATTGTCTCACTAATGCCTGAGTCAGTGTAAGCAAATGTCTCATTCCAAGGGTATATACCAGAAATACCACTGATAGCCTATTTAATAGACTCATGGTCTGTATGTAACTAACACAACTTCATCAATAAGAGGTGAAAATTCAGCCACAATTTTAAAGATGGATTGGTCTGGCTGCTGGTAGCATTTTTCTGGTTTTTAAAGCCTATGTTTTGAGAGAGGTATGTATACATGTACATATGCATATGTATGGACATGTGTGTTTAATAGAACAGAATTTTTTTTGACTGGTCAGATATCTAATTCCCTACAGAAAACAACGGTAATGAGCATGACACCATTATTTGTCAAATCATTTTAGTTCAGTTTTGTATTATACCCAGATTTAAGTCTTCTTTGCCTTCTTATGTGTACACCATGTTCTTTTGCACATTACTCCTTACCTGTCATGGAAACAGTACCCATCCTTGTACCATTATTGGACAGGAAATTTATAGAGCAGGGGTCATCGTTATCCAAATAACCCCATTGCTGTGATTTTAATACAGAAAAGTGAAATGTGGTTAATATGGGATGCTTTAGTATTTTTAAATTATTCTTTTGGCTTTCAAAGAGCACAGTTCATTTTTCTGGGCCAAAGGAGTTCCTTCATTCTTAATACTTCATACTTGATTTTTAAGTCTTATCAAACTGTGGAAAGAAGTTTTTTTGTTTTCTTGATTTAATATGCTTTAACTCTATATATAGGATTTTTTTTCCTACTAGTCTTTCTGGGTAGGGTTACTTTACAGATAATAGGAGCATTGTAGTTTAAGTTAACACAGCATGCCTTATTGCTTTAACTTTGATGTAAATAAAATAGGGGATTGTAGCTGATCACTTGCATAAATAGTACTTAACTTTCTCCTCCATATCTTTTTCTGGTTAATGACTTGAAGGTGGACACAGAAAAACCTTCAGCTATCAAGTTCTGACTAAAGCATTTTAGAATTCTGGTTTGCATCCCCTAGTGTACATCTTCTTACTTTAAATAAGATTCATTTTCCACCATGCTACATTTTGATCAGCTTAAGGTGTATTGAAGTATATATGTACAACAATAAAAGACTTTTAACATATGTGTTAGCTAGGACATGTTAACAGTTCAATTTTAAATCTTCATCTAGATAAAACCTATGGCACCATTCCACATTGACTTGTGTAAAAAAACTTTTAACTCCATCCTTGGATGCTCAGCCAGGCATCTGTCTATTTTTAAGATTCATAGTCCAATGAATAATTTTCTGCCCTATGTGTTAACCGGAAGAACTGAGTCTGCTCTTTTAGAGCAGTATAGCAGTATTGGTAAGTGGAAAGTCATAAAACTGAGATGTTTGCAGGTGAATTACTGCTGAAAATATACTAAGGTTTAAATCAAAATATGAATTTGCTTGCTTGCAAAGATACAGTTACAAAATTTTCCTGGCGAATTGTTCTGTGCTTATTGTGTCTTGGTATCTATACTGTTCACAATGCACACTTGTTTTCATTAATTATACATACCTAGTGTGTGCATGATTTTTATTGTGGAAGAGCATACATACTACACACAGATTTTGTATGACCAAAATTGACATGGTAACAGTGTATTCTTCCATAGTTTGTTATAATTTTACATTGGTACAAAATATTGCTGCTTCAACCTGGAATTCGTTTCTTGCAAAGGATATTTCTGTCCCCCACCCTGTTTGTTTGAATGATATTTAAAGGCCTCTATAATTATATGGAGATACAAAACACCTTAGAAGAGAAAATGAAGCAGGAGATGATGCTGGCTCTTACCAATGGCTGATTATGCTTCTGAGAGGTGGATCTTGGGCAGTAAAATACCTTAAGCCCTGAGGAAAGTTTCTTTCATAGATGTTGTTGATTTATAATATTTTATATACTGTAAAGAACAATTCCTGGCTTATATAGCATAAGTCTTGTCAGTAATCCTTTACAAATCAAAACATAATGTATGTTAAGATCTGAGAATTGAGATGTTTTGATCAAAACCAGTGTGAACGCATTGTTATTGAGTAACAGTAATAATGAACAAAACAAGAGCAAGGGCAGCTGAAGAAAAAATATGTCTCTTTTTTTTTTTCCCAAAGAGCAATATTTGAATACACTTATTGCTCATAAAGCATTGTTGATATGACTTTTATTAACAGTGAGAATCACTTCCTGCTCTGGTCCTGGAAGACCATGATTTTAAAAAGCCATCTCCCCTTCCAGATTCCTGAAGTAGGAAGGAATCCATATATGGTACATGACACTAGAAATATTATTTATAGGGCTGAAGAAGAGCTCTTTTACACAGAGATAATCTGTTAAACTGGGTAAGAGATTTTGATCGGTTAAATTGCTTTTGGCTTTTCCATCATGCTGAGTTTCTTAGTTAATATTAGGAGAGAAAAGAGTTGAGTTGTAATGGCGACAAACCAGAAGTAAGTAAAAGATTTAGTCTGCTGTAACTGGAGAATATTATACAAATTGTGAAAAGGAAGCACATAGGGGCTTTCCATTGAACAATGTCCTTAAAATATTATAGGAGCAAAACCAAAGGATATATAAGTCACTGATAAACCATATGGTTGCCCATATGTCTGAGATACTGTCCTGTCCCTTGAGGAGATCCAGTAATTTGAGTTGAGCCCAAGTACCTAATAACAATATATCTTTAAGTGGCTCATCAGTGCTCTGAGAAAACGCAGGATATGGGTATCACAGCAAGAGAAAATAAGGCAGTAAACTTGTACAGTATTCTTAAGCCTTCAGATAAGTTTTGAGTCAAATATTCCATTCTTCACATTCTGTTCTCTATAACCAGGCTTGGTTTATTTCTTTACTTCTTTTATTGTATTGACAGGACTAAGGAATAAATTTCAAGCTGTTTTCACACACATTTTGAAATAAGTGTTATTATAAAAAATGTTTAAGTAAAATGCTGAGAAAACATTTTTTATGTACTTAAGAAAAGACATAAAATAGAGTTTATTCCTACACTCTCTGTCATGCAACGGAACACACCTTGAGACTATTTAGTCTTCCGTTATTGAGACTCAGCCTAAAACCTTTGAGCAGTGCAATCTGTGGAAGTCTGAGGAGGCTGGAATTAAGGCCGGACCAACATGTCTGACTGTGAAAAGAAAGGAGAAGACAAATCAGCATTCTGATATTTGGAGGCAGGTAAAGATGTTTGGAGGAACCTCTGCCTTCCTCAGTTTTCTCTTTCACCAGCCTCTGATGTGTGCCACAACTTAGAGCTGGAGCTGTTTGTGAGCAAGACTCTCTGTCTGACCAAATAGCATAAATATGCAAATAAAGTAGTAGTCCTCACTTAATTTGGAGTAGATAAGGTGTCTCCCTACTAAATTTTATTGCTAAAGTATGTTTTATTGGTGGAAGGGCCACCCTTTACTAGCTGATGTTGTGCTGATTGGAAGTGTGAGTGCAAGGTTTATGCTGGGTAGCGTGGCTCTTTGATTTGTATCTATTCCACCTTTGGAAAATGGGTTTGAAACTCCTGGATCATTAGGACTTCTAAAACTGGCATAAGAAAAAACATTTCACCCTGTATTGGTAGCGTTATTTTTCACTTGTAGCCCATGTTGGTATTTTAATCGGGAAAGATGAGCCTGATTTTTTGTGGAATTCAAGCACTACCTTGAATAAGGATGGATTTTAATGCATGCTTAAGCATGTGTCAAGGATACACATCTGAATGAAGCCTGTAATTTAATATTTTACATATATATATGTGAATTCATTAAGCAAATAAAACTTAGGCAATTTTTGCAGTTGCTGGGCAATGGCTAGGAAGTTGTGTTTTCTTCTGTCCTGCCAGTTGCAAGGAATGATGGGGCTAGAAATAGGAAAATCATGTGGATGAGTACCTGCCTTCAAGACTGGTGTTACCATCGGAATTTTGGGGGTTTTGTTCATGTATCAGTTTATACAGCACTGAGCCTTCTGGCAACAAATAGAGTCCACCTGTCTCAAAGGGGAAAAGGGATCTTAGTTTAGGAGTTAGCCAGGGTTGTTGAGAGAGCTTTAAACTAGATTTGAAGGGAGATGGGAACATAGCCAGGCTTGACAGAGATAAGTCATGGGAAGAGAGGAACTATAGCGACCACCCTAGTAGCAAAAGGAGGCTTAAAAGGGAATACCTCAAGCAAGTACAATGAATCTTGTAACCACAAGACAGGATTATTGGGCATCCCTTTGCACCCCCACTGGGATATTGACACTATCAAATACTTCTATAAAGTGCCTGTACACCAATGCACAGAATATGTGGAACAAATGTGCTCTAGGATGACCCAGCTGGAGCTAGGAGCTTGGACCAGATGATGCACTGTGGTCCCTTCTAACCTTACTCATTCTGTGACTCTGTAAAATACAAAATTTAGTAGCTGTAGTAAATGAAGAGTGGAAAGATACTCCTAACTTTAAAGTAATCTTAAACTGAATGTGGCATTCCTATGTGGATATCTAGGAACTGGACATTAAATATCTAAACAATGTATTTCTTCTCAGCTTTCAGTTAAAATTAAAGACTTTGCCTCACTCTCAGTTATTTTTAAACTGCAGATTATTGAGCTGAAATGGGGAGAAACTATTGCAGAGCAACAAAAACCTCACTGTAATGTAAAATGAAGAAAATCTCACTTCTTGATAACCTGCACGCCATGTTTGTAGGGTTTTGTTTGATATTTTGGGAAAAGTTTTTCTACCCCTAAGCTCTTTTGTTTTGTGTTTTTTACTCTGACATGATTTTGTGAGCTGGTGAAAGGTATTACCTCCTGATTAGGTGCTCAGTTAATCTCAGTCACAACAGCACAGTATCTGTAATCTTTTGAAATTCAAATGCTGGTTACTGCAGAGCCCTATTAACAATGCTATGTAGTATTCTTTATTTATACCATAAACTTTATTTTATAGAAGGAAAGTGGGAAGTTTAAGGGGACTTTTTGTGGTTTTTTTTTTCTACCCACTTTGAATTGGATGTTGGTGTCCTTAGAAGTCAGGAATGACTGCTTTACAAGTGAAAATGCAAAAGTGGCTGTAGTTCTGTTTGTCTGTCTAGTCTCCTTTAAATCTTCAGTCCTGTGGGTGATACATTATCAGACCCATTCCAGTTTCCTGTTTATATAGGGTCTGGCTTTGATGCGAGTACAACAGATTAAGAAGCAGAAGCAGAGTTCCTGTTTTAGTACTTTCTCATCAAGATGTATATAAGTCCAATGACACTGTGCTGAAAATTATTAAAAACATGAGATCAGTGAGCACATACTTTCACATCAGCACCAAAGATTTAAAGGCATACCACCTCAGCAGCAGCTCCACTGCTTCATCTTTGATCAAAGCTACAGATTGGGAAGAAATTGCGCATGTCGGTTTACACGTGTTTTAAGCTAAGGAAAATCATTCTGAAAAGACTGATTTGTCTATACAAGAGAATTTAAGTAAATAATTCCTGCATTAAATGAAATCAACATTCTTTATCTGAAATTCATTTATGAACCAAAGGGATATGAAAACTGTTGATTGGCTTTTCTAGCAATTTCTTAGTTGCATTTTGCATTAAGAAGTCATGCTTTACTTGCATTTTTAATGTCTTTAGCAAAGCTTCTTGCCATTATCTCTTACTATGCGTTTTTTTCTGATAAATTAAAATTCTCCTCAATAAAGAACTCCTCCTCTCTGGGATTGGGATAGAGTAACGTGATGCCCTGACTCTTGCCACTATGCTAATTATTTGTTTGGCAGCCCAGAATTTTGGTTTCAATGTGGTTATTCCTTGCATGATTTTCTGTTATGTGTTGCCTAGTACAGCAATACACCTCTACCTGAGTGGTCTGCAAATCACATACTCTTCTTGTTCAAAGACAGACTTTGAAACATACTTATGGTGAAATAATAGTAATAAAAAAAGCATTATATAATTTTTGTGTTTGTAAATAGACCTAATTTAAGTGTTAAGCCTATTGTTGCAAAGATGATGTAATAATTTGGAGTAAACTTGTGAAAAACTCAATAAGAAAGTGAACTCTAAACAGAGTCCCAGCTACTTGGAAGCTCATGCAGGCAGGCCGGGACACATTTTTCCCTTGGTCTGTAGCTTCTCTTGGGAAAAGCTTTGTGATGACCCTGCTTCACATTACCTTTTCCTGAGTTAACTTTCCAAGATCATAATGAATACCAAACTGTGTAACCCTGGAAAACTAACTCAGTTCTTTCCCCCAGCAACACTGCGTGTAAAAATCACAGCAAAAACCGATGCTTAGGGTAGCCTTTTCAAGCTACATTTTGTGTTAGCATGTTTACCAGTCTTCTAGTTTAATTGGTATGTGGACCTAACACACCATTTTCTCTTTATGAGTTGGCGATGTGTTACAAACTCCTGTTATTTTCTATTTGCCTCCTTTGGGAGTTTCATCAACAAATGATAAATATGTCTATACATATGGATTCCATAATATGCAATATAATCTGGTAACACTGTCTATGATAACTGTAGCATAATACCAGTAAGAGAAAGCTTATACTTACAGTCCTTTGAATAATCACTTTGCTGCCTATTTACATGTTAAGTACAGAACTGGCTAGATTTAATTTCTGCTCTGGTGTATGTTTATCCTGTTATTGACTATGTGTTCCTTTCTGCTACTTATGGTTGTGTAACTTAAATTTACTTAATGATTCAGAATGTTTAGAAAATAGAAAAAGCATAGTATGCTATAAAAGTATTCCCCTCAGAAAAGGGTTAGTTGTCAAACATTAAAACTAAATAAGCTCCAATTGTGCATAATTAAACCAGGACTTGCAGTCACTAAGGTGCATACATGCATGCACATTGGAGCTTCTGAATTCAGAGGTGGACCAGGCTATTCTTATATTAGTTTTGAACTTACTAGGTCTTGAAAAAAGGAACTTAAATTGAAGATCTTATTAGACTGAGCCTTGTTATCTTTACGGAGGCATCATGACACTTTTCCTGAAATCTTCCTTCTCCCCTCCCGTCCTCAGTAAAATCAGTGTAATTTAGCTTTTCTTTTTTTTAAACACAGATTTATTTTTTTTAACATGTTTACTGCATGTCCCTGTGGAACAATAGACTTTGAATGGGGGTTTTTTAGGTATGTGATGTGAAAGCTGATCTTGTCATAGTAAATTCAGGTGAAATCTTATGTCTGCTTATGTAATCTCCCTACCAGTGAAGTAAATGTAAGGAAACTCTGTGAACACATCAGATTTTTATGGTGTTTATGTGTTGTCGGTCAATGGACTTGAGAAAATAATCTATTTGTCAGTATAATTCCTAAATTTATTATTGCTGAAGTATCAGGATTTTGCTTTTACTTTGGATGTTACATTGCTGAACTGACATGTTCTTGAACTTCCAGGGTGACTGAATAACCAAATTCTTCTTCAGACAAATCCTTATACCTTCCGTGCGTTACACAAATATATTCATGGGATAAATGCCTTAGAGGGGCTTTAAACTGTATAAGGGAGCCTAATAGGATTTAAAAGCTGTAAAGTTGGTTAGCATGGTTTAGAGCCTACTTGTATGGCTATGGTCTATATTTTTTTTTCAGGCCAAGGTCAATGGTAGAACTGGTGCTGTAAAAACTGCCTGTGACACTGCAAAACATACCACTGACCGAGCCAAGGCACTTTAAACAAAAATCTGTGTTTCAAAAGTAAATTTTTAGAGCTTGAGAAGAAAAGTGGAAGACAACTTTTGCCAGATCTAGACTATAGCTCTTGAGCTTGAGTTGAATTTTAATTTTTTCTTAAATTGCTTTCTCATAATATCACTTTTTTGAGGTTTCTTTGGTTTTTTTCACCTGCCTGGGAACTGTAGTTGGTGATGAAAAGAGGACATTCACTTTCCTGAATTGTTTGGGTTAATGTCTCTGTGTGAAAAATGAGACTTCTTTTTCTGAAGTGGATTGAACAAAAATTTCCACTTGCTGCCACCTACTTGCCATAGTCATGAGGCCACTTAAACACACAGCTTGTGACCATCTGCTTTCAAAAAGAATGGAAATGTCACAAGCCAATTATTGCAACATATAAATGACATTGAAACAAGACCACACCCATGTTCCATGAGTGTAATGAGGTGGGGGCTTCCACTTTGAAACCCTGTGATTACTTTACTTAATTACCTGTTGTCGGTCTTTGGCAAGAGGAGCCTTGGTCTTGGTTGGTCTTCATGGGATGTCTATGTGCAGCCACCGGCAACAGCCATTGCCAGTGTGTTGCTGCCACTGTTTAAAAACTGTAGTACCACCACTTGGGACTGGGTAAACTGAGCCTTCAGTTATGTATCTGAACACTGCAGCAGTCTAACTCTGCTACTTAGGTGCTCTTTATCCTCTTAACACAAGCGCATGTTTAATT
Organism: Pseudopipra pipra; assembly: GCF_036250125.1. Classification (NCBI taxonomy): domain Eukaryota; kingdom Metazoa; phylum Chordata; class Aves; order Passeriformes; family Pipridae; genus Pseudopipra; species Pseudopipra pipra. Next base: position 93,892,317 of record NC_087549.1, read on the forward strand.
TCAGTCAGACAAGAAATGTAGACGTGTGAGTCTGGGCCTGTGCCAAGGCTTGTTTGGCATGCCGGAGGGTCAGGCTGTTACAGGGGTGCCCTCGGCTGATGGGGAGTGGCTGGAATGGTAAGTAAATGTAGTCAGCGTACTATATTTAATAGCAGGTAGTGTTTGTACCTGGTTTGCTTTATTCCAGTATTTATTTCCAACAGGATAGTGTTTTATTCTGCTTTAAATCCAACACGGAAGAGATATGGTGTGCATATAGTGCATGTGTTTGCTGTGTAGCTGGATAGAGAAAGTGCTCAAGAAAACAGAAAAATTGAAGCTTTGCTCATATTTGTACTTCTTTCTGTGCTGGGTGTGATGTTAGGTGCAAAGCTGAGTCTGTAAAACTTACAAAGTGACTCTGCAGTCCTCCATGTGGGAGTTATATGGACAGGTTGTCACAGCAGGTGGCTAATCTGCCTTTCGCAGTGCGTGGTGATGTTTGTATCCCAAACCAGCCTCCGTGAGAGTCTCCAATATTACTTTTTTCCCTCCCTAATATCTGTGAGAGACTTCCTAATGAGAAGGTGGTGGTTCTCAGGTTGATGTGCTATCAGAGTCCTTACAAGAAGTGATGAGTACAGTGGCCTTTCCCTTATCAGAGATGAACTTCTGCTCCTAACTCATGGCCACGCACCACGCTTACTGTTCTCCTTCTTTTCATGTAGAATGTAATAAAACTTGAAGATGATTTAATAGTTTGTATGGCATTATATACACAGAAATGGAGCAGCCAGCAGAACCATAACTATGCCATCACTACCAGTACACTGTTGTGTTAATGGCATGTAAAGCAAGTTATTTCTGCACCAATCAGGCATTGTATCTTGAACACAACAATAGAAAAATAAATAAAACAAGAATTTAGAAAACCCAACCATAACAGCATACCACTTCTGTTTTTAACTGTGAGACAGTAAAAGGTTTTCTACTTGACTGTTGCAGTTACTCAAGCAGAGTTTCAAGACATTGTAATTTTATTGTTTCTGGCAGGAGGAAAAAACCAAGCCAAACAGTCCCAACCAACTGCTCATAGAAAAAGAAAAAAAGTAATTTGAAGTTTAAAATAGCATTTTAAAAGGAGAAAAACAAATCCCAAGGCTTAGCTATCCCTTGCAACATATCTCTAGGCAGAACTATGGCCCTTTTCCCCCCACATAAGCCTCTTTCCAAGCAGATAGGGATGGAGTTGTAGGCAGAGTTTGGCAAGCTGTTACCCTCGGTTTTCTATGCATCATGAGCAGCTTCATTTTTTAAGCTTCAAAGTTTTGTATATGTAATTGGTATTTTAGAAATTAATATGACATAGAATATATTTTATTGGTGATAAGGTACTGGAGTTTGTTATTGTGCAAAGGTATAGATGTAGGGATACAGTTTTGCTTACTATTAAGTATTGAAAGCCTGAGTCACATGAGATAGTTGGGATATAAAGCATGGGATGTTTTTTCATCTTTGCTCTCTTTTACTGTAGGCCAGTGAAAGAACTTGGCAGTATTTGTTTATCGTTTCTGGAATATGTCAGAACTTCCTAACACACGTTTTCCAGATGCTGAAATGAAGACAACTGGGGATTGGGGTTTTTATTTTTATCCAGCAGTGATGGCCTTGGAATGGGTGACATTCAGTCAATAAGCTACATATTGGTTTTTTTCAAGGTAGCTGCAAGAGTACAATATAGGGAAAAGAACTGCAACTATGTAAACTGCAGTTCATATGACAAATAATTGTTACAACTCCTAATGCCAAGTGAAATGGACTGGAATAAGCAGGGCTGGAACAAAATAGAAATTATGAAGAAGAAAAAAAAGTTGACTACCCGCCTTTAACAAGTAAGCAGTACTGTGACCCTTGTAAATATGAAATAACCCATAAAAGAGCTCATGTTGCAAAACTCTTTGGACAACTACATGGAATTAAGATATTTGCATCTCTCAAGAGGCTGTTAATTTATAAGATGTATGTTTTACTCTGCTTGGAGGCATATATGCTGTCTTCAGCTGAGTGTTAACTGTGCTGCATAATATTTGTCATGTTTGTTGGAAATGTTTAATTGAGCAAGTTTGAGCCATGGATAAATATCAAATGTATTCTGTGATTAAGTTTTGGGGTTGTCTTAGATACCAACATTTAAAGTTCTAGACATAAAACTATGTAAAGCTCTCTAATGGCTCTTAAAGGAAACCACAGACTGTTTCTCGAGCTGGTTATACAACGAGTCATTCCAAAGGAGTTGGTCCTGCAGCCCTTGAAGTCAACAGCTGAGCTCCCATAGATTTTTGTGGTGCAGGCATGGTGCACTCTGCCTTGCACAGGAGCCAGCTGAAATCAGCCCTCGTGCTCCGTCAGACAGTTCAAAGCGAGCAAAGCTGTCATCATTGCTGGCAAGCTTGAGGGGTAACGCGAGGACAGGGTGAGGCTGCCAGAGCAGTTCCCGGCGCTGAACTCTCCCAGGTCACTCCTCCAGCACTTGCTCCAGTGGAGGCAAAGGCAGCAGCTGGGATGAGCACCCGTCAGCCCTCTGGGGCTCTGGCTGGTGGGCTCAGAACAACACTGGCCTTTAGGGCTTGTGTGCTATGAGCTGTGATTTGTGCTTGCAAAGGCCAGCTTCTCTTATGTGTGTATTTCATCCAAACTTTGAAACTTATAAGCATGTGCCTATGTGTTAGGGTGTGCAGACACTGCAGAACTGTTGCTGGCCAAAGAGTGCTTGTGGTGCAGATGCAGGGACTGTAATACCATTAATGCAAGGTCTTGTACCTGCATTTGAAGTGAAAGCTCACCATGTGCTCTGTGCACACGTACTGTCTCAAAAGAAACCCTGCTGAAAATTTACCTCTGCTGCTGTCACACGAAGTGACTAAAAACCCAGCTCATGCATTTGCAGTTAAATATAATCTTTCTAGCCCATGTATTATTCAAAGGAAGGCTATCTTATGGAGAGCCCTGTTATTCAACTGATCGCATTAAATGTTGATATAAAAGTCTAAGTTAAAGAAGTACCCATTTTCCTCCACCATGCCTGTGCTATCTAATCATGTATGAAAAAAATAAGTGTGTGTGTGTGCACATGCCTGCCTGGATATATGTGATATCAGCGGCCCACATTAAATCTTGAAGCATTCACTACTGGTTCTGTGATAGGCAGGCTCAGGATGTGCTTTTTCTTTGACAGTGCCATGTAGCAGTGCCTTGATTAATGTTATTACTCTTAGGAATATAATAAAAAAATCCAGCAGAGCAAGAAAATTATTGTTACAATAAAAGCCATTCAAATGAACATGCTTATTAACATGCCTCTCAATTGCACAGAGACTAAAAGACAGAGAGTGTGTTCTCCTCTTCGACGTTGCTCTGCATATTTTGTCATTATGCTGCAGAGCTGTCGCGACTGCTGTCTGCTAGTTATGATTTTCATATTCCAGTTGATGATTAATACTTTGGCTCAGACAATTGTAAAAGGCCCGTGCTGTACCTGCATACATTTTCATGCTGCTCTGGCAGTAGTGATGTGCATTGCAATGGGGAGGGCGTGGAGGGTGGAAGGGAACTGAGAGAGAGGCAGAAAGAGTGTGTCATGCAAGAAATTATTTTTTCCGTATGTTTTCCTTGTTTGTCAGATCAGCACTCAAAGCAAACTAGAAGGCACACAGACTAGAAAGCACATTCCATGAATGCCTTGCATTTCTACAAGACCTCTTATGCTTCCACCTTGTACTTACAAGCATCATAAAGGCTCACGTGAGGAGTTGAAAAAGCTAGGATTCATGGATAAAGTGCGTTTGGTGACCTCAGGTAAAGGGGAAGAGTGGACAAAGTGAAGAATTTCCTCCAGATTCTGCAGGAAACTGCATCTTTGCCGAGGAAAGAGTGTTCCTGGGCTGACTGTGTAGGGTGACACAAAAGATGAAGAGAATGTAGCTTGTGCACTTCCTGGCAACAACAAAGTCAAGTCCTCAAAGCTACTGATGTATGCTTAAGCTATATAAATGTAATTGTGAGTAGAAGTTGAATGGGAAATTAAGGAAAGTATTAAAGGATCCCTGATATTCCTCATTCTGTTTTCTAGCACTGCTCTGGCTATCTCTTCTTTATCCCATCTTCATCTGCTCTCTGCATAGTCATCTTTCCTTTTCGTATTTTCTGTTCCACAGTAACATCCATTCATCCCTTTTACTCTTTCAGACCCAGTGCCTCTTGCCTGGCTATTTGGGCCCCTGTCTCAAATGTAAGCGAAAGCATTTGCAAAGTTTTAGTTCGTAGATGAATGTCCAAAACAAGACTAATGTGCAGGAAAATTAGTTTTGAGAACCTGTATAGGCTGTGGTGCACAACGTGGTGTATTCTGGTGAACATACAATACCTGGTGCTCATGTTATTTATTACATAAATTTATCTGTCTGTGGAAAACACAGTGTCAGCCCCTTTTGGACTGGGATTCTGAGTGAGCTGGATATTTGTCACAATGCCATTATGAGTTGTACCCTTCCCCTTTGTCACTGAGGATGTTTGCTCAGATTTAAGTATTGTTTTGGTTTTGGCAGAGGCCAAAAGCTGGGAGCAGGAAGCGGCTGCACCCTGACGGCTGTCATTTCCCTTGCACACCACTCCTGTTTACTGCCAGCTGCTTTCTTACAGACACGTTGCACGGGCTTTGATATGACCGGGTCTGTCGCTGATTCAGAGTTAGTAAACTTTCTGTGGCTATCTGCTCATTTGTGATGTTCTTTACAAATTATAAGGTCAGCCTGGGAAAATAATAATAGTAATAATTAAAAAAATAATCGTAGGCTCTTTCACAATCCTCTGCTTGGATTAGGGAGCAAGTGTTCACACTGAGTCAGTAAACGACGGCAGCCGGGAATGTCTCAAGTGGACAGTGGGGAGCTGGACAGACCTCTGATGCAGAAGCTGCTTTTCCAGCAGGATGCAAAGGAGATCCTGGTAGACAGATGGCTGGCTGCCCGGTTTGCAATGTGTCCTCTCAGACCTCAGTCTCAATTCCTCCCCCTGTAAAAGCATTCATTATGTTTTGTCACTTGATACATTAGTTTGGTTTAATGCACTGCAACCCCACATACATTTAGCAGCCTCTTTCTGCTTGTTTTATGGGGTTCCACTGTGTTTGGAAATGAATTAAAGCATCTGAAAGGCTTGGCAGTTTCATTAGAGAAGGACGGTCCAATCCAAATTAGTATAACTCATTTAAAATTGAAGTAAAATGTTTTAAGGAGAGTGATCTGATAAATATTGGCTTAAACTAATTGGATTTTCAATAGACAAATTACGGCATTTTTCTCATTACTTAGTGCTCTGTAAGGCTTTCACATGGTATAGGAGAGAGTACAGTTCCCTGCTATGGAGCTGAGAAGGATGAGTGAAATCACTGACTGCTTTCTGAGTTTTTGGCTGCTGCAGAGGCTGAATGGCTCAGGGATGCTTTGCAGCTCAACCCTCCAGGCAGCTCAGCCTGTTATTGAAGGGGTGCTGCTATTTTCCAGTTCACTCACACAGGTTTGCTGATCCTCGTGCTCATTGCACAGGTGAGATGATCCTCAGGCTGTCACTGACCTCTCCAAAGAAAGCGCTCACCAGGATAAGTACAGCATAGAGCCTCTCATGTTACATGCAGAGTAGTCTATTTGGTTTGGTTTGGGTTTTTTTTTTTTTTTGGTTAGTTGGGCTTTTTAAATACACAAAAGCAATGCTTATTTGTACTTAATTTCCAGAGGCTGGGAAATTATGCATGTCCTTTCAAAGGCAACTTCTGTATTCTAATAAGCTACTACTCACAACTAAATAGGATCTAAATAAATATGGAGTTGTTACATTTTTTTCTTTAAAAAGTGTTATTATTCTCATTTGAATAATCAAAAATAGAAAAATATAAATAGGAAAAAACAGGGATTCTTAAACCCTTATCTATTGTTGGGAGCACTATCATTTGATTCTTTCTAAAACATGTTGTCTGAAAAGAAATGATGTGCATTTATTTGAGTCCCAGAATTCTTTTGTTTAAGAATTCTCCTTTAACGAATATCAAAGCCAACATCCTATGGAGAAAGGAGCTGCTTCTCAAAAATATATTCAATAAGGTACAAGAACATAGGGCCTGAGAAGTGGTGTAGAGAAGTGAAACACCTTCTTATTCCTTAGTATCAAAATGTTAGTATGAGTAGCTACAGTAAAAGTGTATTTTAATGTCTGGACGATATGAAATTGTATGTGGATGCAATTAGATAATATTGACAGTCACAATGGTGGATGTGCAAATAATACCTTGACATTCTTCCATCTGTGTAGGGAAAAGTAGAGATGAAGGAGGCAGTGAGCCATTTCTTTTTCTAATGCAAAATACCTTAAATCAGGGCTTGTCTATGGGATGTTTGTTCTCTCAGTTTAGGAGCGTCAGTAGTTGGCTGCATGGCTAAGGCATGCAGATATGTATTTTTACAGGGAAAATTTGATGTATCTCATATGCAAGCCTGACCATCCCAAGTCAAGTATCCCAGCTGAAAATGGTTTCAGTCAGTGCCCTGCATTTCCGTGTGATTATGATGGTGTGCTTATTTTTTTGTTACCTTTTGAATAGATAATTTAAAATTGCTCTCTGTAGGGATGTTCTCTCTGTCTGCCTGCCTATCAATCTTTCTATCTGAATGCAGAAGTATTTGATTAGTGTGTTTAAAGTAATAAAGATGTCAACAATAGTGTCACATTGATTGATGTTAATTATAAGTCTTTAATGGCTGCTCTGGTTTGGCCACTCTCCTTGCAGATTGTGATTTTATGGTTAAAATAATGCCCTACTGTCCGCACACTCGGTCATAAATTGTGGTCTGTCTTTCTTTAATGACTTTGCATGCAGTGGTATAATCCCAATAACATATATTATCTTCGATAAAAGGAAGGCAGTGACTTTCATAGAGGTGATGGATGGATTTATAAGGACTAGCTAACAGACTGGCTGGGATCACACCAAAGGCAAGGCTGATTTTCTTCTTGTGCATTGCCATAAGCAGAAATAGTAGGCAGTCTTGGATAAGTGATGGTTTTCATTGAATCCCTCTCTTTCCACTCCATGCTATGAGTGAAAGTTAAGAAAAGGCTGAGGTGTGAATGCCTCATATGAGAAGACTAACTACTTAGTAGTATGTAAAAAACCTGTAGGCATCTGTTCATTATATTGAACAAAATAATAATGCAGATTCTTTCTTTGTGGGCATTCTCTTTAAAGAAAAGAATGGTCAATGAATGCATGTTCACTTTACTCATTGTACTGCTACAGTGAGGAAAACACTACAGCTCTGAGAGAGGTATCACCATTTCATGCATGTAAAATATTTTCTCATTTTACGTGCATGAGAAAGTGAAATTTCAGGGGACCGTGCGGGGATGTGTTCAGGGATGCTCACATACATGTGGATGTGTGTCAAGTTACATGTGTTTATTTTAAAGTAGAATCACTATAGTTGTTCTGAAACACCACCTTATTGCTTCTGTATTCATAATTGGGTCTGTGAAGCTCCAGCACAGCATGGACAATCCCATCGTGCTCTGTTCATGCAGATGGGTGCACACAGAAACTTTCAGAGCGGTCGGTGCCCTACAGGGCCTGTGATATAACTAGTGAACCTGGTTAAAAAGCTGGATGTTTCCTTAGCACCAAAAAGTTAGGAATAGAAGTTAATTTGGAAAAGATACGGTTAAAGAAAGTAATTTCTTGGAGCCCTTATCCTGGCCTTTGCTGCTTGGTAGCTCACTATAGTCGTACTATGGTGCGTGATTGACAACAGTGAAGTCCAAGGAAATTACTACTACAGAGTAGGGGCTTTTTCGTTTGGTTTTGTTATTTTTAATGGAATAAGATGAGATTCATAAAATTAGTTCTGAGCAGAACTGTAGCACAAACAATGGTAAAAATATATCACAAAATTTTGAAGCATTTGGACTGCAGGCTGCAGTTCCAATACTGCCTTCCATGAGTAGATGTCTTACACAGCTACTGCTTGACCAGTTACTTTTAAAATAAACCTGATTAGTATTTGTTTATTAAGCTAGAAATCTGTGTTACTTTTTCACAGAACAGCAATATGGATATGCTTAAATGTAGCAAGAGGCAATAAATGAAAAACAAAAATTCCCCCAAACTCAGGGCAAAGCAGGATTTGCATAAAGGACTTTTAGTCACTTGCTACCAAATTTGACTAGTATTAATTTTTCTGGCTCTACAAAGCAGCACTTTTCCTTTGCCATTTTGTGAAGTGTGTGCTTTCAGAGGTCACGTCTGGTGGACAACATCTGGCCAGCTGATGAGTTAGGCAGGCAGCCGTACTTGCAGATTTGGAGTTATTTTGGTTTCTGTCGTCAGAGACCCTGTTGATGGGGTGTGTGGAGCACATTGACCATGTGAATCTTTTGGGTTGGTTTTGTTTTGGGGTGGTGGCGTCTTTAAGTTGGTTGTTGGTGGTGCTGTTTTTTACTTGTTCGTAGTTTTGTTTGTTTTGTTTTGGTGGTTTTTTTTAATTTATTCAGTAATTGATCAGAATTTTTACCTCTTCTGTGTGTGCTGGACTTGGGCAATGCATCCATGTGAAGCTTTCTCCCAGGTCCTCAAAGGGCAGCATTCCCTTGTCCTAGCCCCTGCTCTTCATCCTGCTGCTGTCCCACACATGGCTCATTTGCAGCACTGGTGACTCTCTAAGAGTCCAGATGAATGTGATGTGTGCTGGGAAGGGATCAGAGACATATGCTTCATATAAGCACATCCTTTGCTCTCCAAGCAGAGGAGCCCCTTGAGTAGCGTGCATGCCTGTGCACAGAGATCAGCACAGAAACTTGTGCTGACCAAAGGAGGTGGCAGCAGGCTTGTCTGTTCTCTCTCTACTTAAATAATTCCCTTTTTTGTTTATGATAAATTAGCAGTACTTCCTATGTTTGAGATGAACTTAGAAAAGTAAAAAAAGCACCACAAAAACCCCCAACCCCAAGGCTTCTGTTTAAAAATGCAAGTTAATTCTCCACAGCTTTCAGAAGCATTTCTGTAGCATTCTACTAATTAAGATAAGGTTATCATTTTAAGTTATACCAGGAATGCAATTAGAGCTCTTACTAAGAACTGTAGCAATCAATTTTATACAAATTATTCAGACCTGGTAAGGTAGAATGCAGTTTTAATAGGACAAGAGAACATACTGTGGTTTTGTTAAATATAATATAGATTTAAATTACAGCTGAATGCTGCATTGTTGTGCATTCAGGAGGAATCCATGTATCCCTTTCTAAAATCTTTTTTAAGGTAAGAATAATTCAAGCATTTATTTCTCTCCTTTTCCATGTACAGTTTCAATTGATTTTTGATTTTGAAAAAGAGCCATTTAAATGGAGGTACTGTAAAACTATAAATTAATGTAAAGGAATATTTGGCATACTTAGCAAATAATATAAATTTTGCATGTCCAAATGGGTACAAGTTGATGTCAGATGTCAGTTTAGGATCTGTGTAACTCGTAGATGTATGTATTTTCTGCAGATACTGTACACAGGAGATCAAATTCATCCTCTGTTCAGGTAAATGAAGAAGGCAGAGTGGGCAGGAGAGTGAGTTCTACTCCCACCAAGCCCCCTGTGCACTAAATAGGCTGGGATGTTTCCTTATCTTTGAACTATGGCCAAACCTCAAAAAAGGGGAAAAGAAAGGGATGATGTGTTAGTGGAAGAACTAAACTTACCTATTTTCATGTTTGTTTGTTTATTCATTAGGGTATACCCATTTCTGAGAAATAGTGTTCACATAGACATGCTGTTGTGGAAGGATTTCACAGTCTTGGACGTATAATGTGGTATTTTTAAATCTGCATAGTCTCCTTCTGGCTCTATTTTCCAAGCAGCGAATGTTTGCCCTTTAGGTTTTCCTGAAACAATCATCTTGAACGTAATCACTTCTTGTTATCTTGCTCTGGTTGCCTTTTTCTTTTGGAGCTGTGCAAACTTGTATTCCTTGAGTTTTACATGTTTTACAGATTCCCTTTCCTACATTTGTAAAAGTGGACAGAAGAAACTGCAGTTAATCTTGAGTGTCTGCATGGGCTTAATAATTTAGAAGTTGAAATATTAAAACAATGACTATTTCTCAAGTGTGATTAAAAACTCAGCAAATTCAGAAGGAAAGCCTTATCTAAAAGGAAACAGAACACGTGAAATGTGGGTGAATGCACAATTCGCCAACCTTAATTCTCTGATGTGAAAACTTGGTGATCTGTGAATAAAAAACTGTCTGTGTGTAAAGATTAGAAGAAAATTATTTATACAAATGCATTAGATTGTTTCTTATGCATTAGATTGTTTCTTATTTCACTTTTTTTCAAAGAGATGATTTAGTTTTCTATTTTAGGTGTCCTTTATAAAAGAAACTTTTCCTTTGGATTTGTAACTTTGTTTCTCTTTAATGCATACTAGAAGTGTTTCATAGAGAATTGTACAGTCTTCTACAGGGTGGAAAACAAAAGCCTCTAACTTCGGCCTTCAGCATTTTTGCACAAGGCCACCCATCTTAGAAAGAAGTATCTAATTAAATATTTTCTAAAATCTGCAGTATGTGGGGCAGTAGAAAACATATCCAGCTATCTGTGTTTATTGAAGTCACAGTACTGTGCTTCCCAGAAGCCTCTGTACTCTACATTTTTTTACTATTTGGGCTGTACTTACCAGCCCTGACCTTGAGGTAAGGCAGTGCTTCACTGCATGGGTGATGCAGATGTCACTCTTCTGTTTTGGGCTGGTTTTCCTTTCAAATGCAATCCAAGGGAATAAAAATTGCTATTTAATCAGGAATCTTGTTAGTTTTGAAGGAATAATGGATGAAAAGACTAGTTGTTGTGGTTTTGCATTTAATTTGTTTATTGGCATGTGTCATGGTTTAACCCGAGCTGGCAACTAAGCACCACATCCTTCTCCTCCCACTCTGGAGAAGGGGATGTGTGGTATTGCTGCCCTTTTTTATGAGAATAACCCTTGTTTTCAATTTGCTAGCATGGGAAGCTGGGACAGAGAGGTTGAGCTCTTTGGGACTGAAAAAGTGTCTCTGGACAAGCAAAGGCCACTGAAGCAGCATAGGTAAAAGTCTTACCTGCTTGCATATGCATATATACATATATATTTGACAGTGATTGCGGCTTATGCCCAGACTCTGCAACAGAAGTATACATTTTAAATTGGTTATCCTAACAAAAAGAATTAGAGTTAGGATACTGTGGGTCTGCTGAGAGCTGATCTGCAGGATGGTCTGTTGCAGGCACAGTAAATGCAAGTGTGTCTTTCATTCTCCCATTTGTTTAAAAATAGTGGGGATTTGATTTTGTTTACTTCTCAGGACAGTTTTTTGTCATTGTTTGTGTGTTTGTTTTTTTTTTTTAATTCCTTTTAAAAATGTAATTTGAGGAAAGAATGTATCATCTCATTTTGAGACTCGTCTGTCTCCTGTCAGACTGGTAACTGACAAAAAATTTCATGTTACAGGCAAATACCCCTTCATTTTCAAAAAGATGGGATAGAGCGTGATACTTTTCTCTCACAAGAAATTGAGTTTGGACACTGTGCATCAGCAGCTTGGCAGTTGCTTTCAGGATAAGAAAAAAAGCTGTTGCATTACACATGTACAGATGTTTTGATACTATATGTGAAATAAAATCTGTTCAAGTCTGAAGAAGTTTTTTGTTGGTTTAAGGGAGGCAAAGGCAGCAGATAACTTGGGTATACTTTGTTGGAGAAGTACATCCATAAACTGGTGTCTTTTTTGTTTAGGTAATGGGGTGGAGACAGATGAATTAAGAAGGCATAGTTTAGGAAAAAAACCCAACAACCCTGCTTTCATGGAGATTATCCTTTGTAGGTTGGGGGTAGAAAGATGTAATTTAAGACTTGCCGCAATTAGATAATCATTGATACTAGTAATGAATAAAGCAAAGGACACACTACAGGCACTTTATATTGTTCTCATTTTGTTCTTATAGAAATTTCCTTTTTACGTTTGCTTTCAATTAAAGTTATGAGTAGGATTAGGTTCTGACACATATGTGGTTGAGGGTGACCACTGTGGAGCAGAAGCCACCACTACTCAGTGCGACCAGTCTGTCACACTGTTGTTGTTGAAATTTTTCTCCCCTGCACCAGTATTTATACAGGTACTATATTCTGCAAGAATTCTTCAGGCTTATCAAGAGAAGGTTCATGAGCAGGGGTCATAGGCCTTGTTATCATGACTGTAAGTTTACAGGTGAAGGTTATTCTGTCATGCACAGATGTAAAAGAGGGTTTGTGTTTACAGAAGGAATTCCTCTGCACCACGTTGGAGGAAGGTTGGCCTTCATTAGCAACAAAAAAAGTCTGTGGGAGGATAGCATGGATGAGCATCAACTTCATTTATTGTTAAACTTTCAGTACATGTTAGCTCGGTCAAAGTGTCTTTAACAATATCTCATAGTATTTAACATTGTAACTACTTCACAATATCAGTGGAGCACAGCCTGTTTGTTGGGTTCAAATATGATGAATAACAAGTTTTTCTAGTCTGGTTTATAGTGTGGTGGGTCATGCTTTCATATATCATGTTTCACTATTGTAATTCAGTAGGTTTCATTATGAGATGTTTTGAAATGCTCAAAAGCACAAGACGGGATGCTAATGATGAACGAAAACAAATATTCCAAAGCTGAATCTAGTTATGGTTGTCAGAGTCAGAGGGACTGAATCACCTTTAAAATGGCAATTGAATGCAGAGACATTTTCAAATGACTTATTGATATTGTATATAAGACCAGGAAACATTCATCCTGTTGACCATAATTATTTTTAGATCTCCTCAAATTTTTTCACAATTTGTTTACAGTTACACATATCTGTAGGACACAAATTAATAGCATGCACGAGGCTTTTGTGTTGTTCAACCAGTATAACATCTGTAGTCCTGATTCAGAAAATGCTCTCTCCCAGCAAAGACCAGTTAAGTGTGTGCTTCTGTCATACTGAAGACAGTAGAACGTAAGCAAGTGCTTAGTACATGAGCTTAAATAGATCTAATTTTAGGGCTTTTGAATAAATTTGCTTTTCTTCTTTGGTTTGTTCTTCTGGCTTTGTTTTCATTTCTGATAATACTCAGCCAAATCGATGTACACCCACCCCCTTGGTTTTAGCCTTTTGGTTTACTGTGCTAACACATCTCTGCTCCAAAGAGAGATGTGTTTTGTTGTCAGCTAACATGTGCATTATCTTACTGATCCACTGTCTGATTAATCTTTGTCACGCCCTCATGAGATGAAGGGCTGATACTATCCCCATTTTACAGACACACATCAGTAGTTTAGAGTCTCCACCTGTTTACGGTATTCAGTTTGGGATGTACTATCTTGTACTACCAAGACAATTTCTATAGGCTTCAGTTGTGATTGTAAATACTCATTTGCAGAATCTCATCTTGGGGGCCTGGAGATGAAAATACACATATAGTACTCGTGTATAATTGAGCAGTGTTATCATCATCATCATGGGTAGGCTTCACAAACGAAGACCTGGGGAGGGCTCTACCCACGTTTGTTACAGGTGCGCTGGTGGCTAAAAAGGCCAATATGAGATAGACGCGTCTGGTTGCAAAAGACACAGCAGAAAGATTCCTTGGGTGGTATATTCTGCAAGACACAATTATTTCTGCGTTGCCTTTTCTCCTCAAGAGTGATCCTGCGTGCTTTTTCAAAAGCATCAGCAGCATTATAGATGTGTGTCTCCAGGCCTCCCGACTGGAGGCCAGAGTAGACCAGTTATGTTGATCAATATGGCCAAGGCTGAGATGTTGTTTCAGGGAGTCCTTGTATCTTCTCTTTGGGGCTCCTCTCTTGTGGCAGCAAGTGGCAAGTTCACCATAAAGCAAGATCTTAGGGAGGTGGTGGTCCTGCATCCTGGAGACGTGCCCTGCCCAGCTCAGCTGTGTTCTCAGCAACATGGCCTCAATACTTGTGACTGCTGTTTGTTCTAGAACAGATGTATTGGTCACGTAATCTGACCAATGGATGTTTAGGATTGTGCGGAGATGGTGTTGATGGAAGCGTTCTAAGAGATGCAGGTGGTGGCGGTAGATGACCCATGATTCGGATCCATATAAGAGAGCAGACAGCACAATGCTTCTGTAAACACTGATCTTTGTGCTTTTCTTCAAGTGTTTATTACACCATACTCTTCTATGGAGTTTTCCAAAAGCACTATATGCCTTTGCTAGCCTATTGTCTTATCTCTTCGTCAATCTTATCGTCCGAGGAGATGAGGCTACCTAGGTAATTAAACTGCTGGACTGATTTGAGCTCTGATTGTGCAATGGTGATGTGGGGATGATGGAAGACTTCCTGAGGTGCAGGTTGATAGAGAACTTCAGTCTTCTTTAAGCTGACTTCCAGCCCAAAGAGCTCAGCAGCATCTGCAAAGCAGGATGTTAAACGCTGCAGAGCTGCTTCTGTGTGGGCCACAAGGGTGGCATCATGAGCATAAAGCAGCTCCCGGACAAGATGGTTTAAGGTCTTAGTGTGGGCCTTCAGTCGCCTTAGATTGAAAAGGCTTCCATCAGTGCAGTATCGAATGTAGATACCGTCCTGATCCTTGAGGTCTGCCGTGGCCCTTTGGAGCATCATGTTGAAAAAGATCGTGAATAGGGTTGGAGCAAGAACGCAGCCTTGTTTCACACCACTGGTTATTAGAAAGGGGTCAGAAAGTGCATCGCCATATCTGACTTGGCCGTGCTGATCCTCATGGAGTGAGATGATAATTTTAAGGAATTATAAGCCTCACACAAAAGTGAAAGGGGGTGAATTATGTTCAGTAAAATAATGTTTAGAGGTTTAGATGTAACAAAAAAGTAAAAGAAGTTATAACATTAGTAAATTTGGGTTCACACCTGAAGAGAAGCAAAAAGTAACACCTGATGAACAAAAGATATGGTTATAAGGTTATAAATTGTGGCAACAGCTCTTGGAAATGGTAATGTTTTATGAAGAAAATATCAATAGAAATGTTATTATTTGGGCAAAAGGAGTCTTCTTAGAAATGTCTAATATCATTTTACAGAACATTTACAAAATGAGGTAAAATAAAATCAAGTAGAGATGGGAATGAAATTTGACAGAGTTAAAAGTAACTGTTAAAAAGTGAGTAGGAGGCAAGGTTAGTAATAAGTGATGATACTGGCTCTTCTCCCTGTGTCTTTGCTTACCATTTCAACCAGATACACACATTTCATTTATATGTACGTGTGCATGTATGGTATGTATAAGTATATATAAATATACATATACAAAGTACATATATTTATATAGATATATGTATTAAAACCTAGTATATGAAGTTGTATTTGCATGTATTTATTGTACTGTCCAAACAACCAAGTGATGAGAGCAACAAACAGGGTTCGAATGTGTGGTTATTCTCACTTCAACATTATGCTTTTTGTTTGTGGTAGCAGTCTGTCGCACTTGCAGTTTGGTCCTTGACCTTCTATCACTTTTGGAGATGTGCCATGCAATCTTTGTTTACAGTAGCAAGCATGGAAAAACTGACTTCCTGACAGTAATGCTGGAGTCTAAGTTGAAACCACTCACAGGTGGAAAAACACAGTTTTTCCACTTTGAACTTGTAATGTGTTTGATGTAAAATACCCATCTAAAACTGGGCAGCCAATAAAAAGAAATCGGTCTTTTGCCCAAGACCGAATATTAACTGCTTTGTCAGCAATTTCACTAAGGAGTTGGTTGTAACGTGTTTCTATATGTTTTTCCTTAAGTAGCATAAAATTTATAATTAAAAAACCCCAAACATTGGTTATTTAATTTTTATATAGGTATGATATTAATTGACTGAGCAGGTCATGGACTTGTATGTGTATCTCTGATCTCCACGTAACCTGTTCATCACACAGTTTTGTCACAGGCAGGTAAAACACATTAGGGTTTGTAGATTGGTTTGTATGAATCATAGAATCATAGACTGGTTTGGGTTGGAAGGTATCTTAAAGATCATCTAATTCTAACCCCCTCACCTCCTGGGCAGGCACATCTTCCACTAGACCAGGCCACTCAGGACACCATCCAACCTGGCCTTGATCACCTCCAAGGCTGGGGCCTCCACTATGTCTTGGCAATCTGTTCCAGTAAAGAAAAAAAACCTCACAGTAAGGAACTGATAGACTGTGCAATTTCCTCCATTTCTGACAATTGCATCACTTTTCCTAGTGTTTCATGTTCATTAATCCAATACTAATGACTTTGAAACTTTTTAAGGAAATTAGGTATTTACCTGAGGAATTTGTGTGTTCAGAGTAGATTATCTTCTCGAGGTGCTGGTTTAGTAAACAAAGCAACATTTGAGTTTTGGAGTCAAAAGCAAAATTGTCATGCAAAATAAATGTAAATCTAATGGAAGATTTGTGACCCCAGTTCCATGGTAATGTTTTAGGTGATGTAGTTTAGGTGATGTGTTTTGTATAAATTTAATATTTCATAATTATGTCATGGGAGTGTTATTTTACATTTTCAGGAAAATAAAAGGGAATGATAAGATCACTGTAAGTTCAATGACAAGCAAGTTATTAGTGAAGCATTTCTCTTTTTCTACAAGGTGTATATTTTAACACTTTCTTCCAAACACTTGTTCAAATTTTATTTTCTTTTTAGATCATTACAATAATTACAGTCCTCTACAGTAACTTATGGTCTGACCCCTTTTACACTGGCATGTACATCATGAATTTGTGTACATCTTTAAACCAGAAGAGTTTGGCCCTGGGTCTAACTTAACTGTTGGAAACAGATGTTAGTAAGTCAGAAGAATAATGGAAATATTAACCTTAAGAAAATTGCATATTTTTCAGTGTTTTTTGTCATTTGATTGCATTTACATCAATGTATTACATTCTGCTCAGTTGATTCCCCTGTTTCTGCTCCCCTCCAGGACTGCTGCTGAAGTCTTCTTTCTTACACAGTTTACAGAGTTCCAAGAGCACAGAGCTTAAATTATGCAGATTGGGTCCTTTAAAGTTCATGGGCATTTTCTAGCATAAAACAATCAAACATGGGTGAATATTGAGAAAACATTCAAATTTTAAATGTAGCATTCAAATCACATTGGTAACAGATTCTCAAACAAGATTAAGGATCTGGGGAATACAAGCATATGTGATCAGTGTTATCACCTGAAATAGCTGAAACCTTGCAATAAACTTGATTGCAATAAATTGTCCATCACACAGCAGAATTCATGTGGGAAATTCTTCTAGGAGTAGTATTGAATAATAAGTGAATTCAAATAAATTGATCTGGTTTCAGATGACTGCAAGAGAAAAGTGAAGAACTGTGGTGCTTCACCAGTTTCTTGTGATGAAAGTCTCTGTACTGACAAGGCAGAAGCAGTTGCAATCTAATGAAAAGGTGGAATCATGGTTATTTTTTAACTGTTTGGACAACCAAAGCATAACTTTTTTATGAGGCGGTAGTTAGGTCTTCATTCCAGGAGCCATACAGCATGGCAGCGTCAGGAGATGGCTTTGAGAAAGCCCATCACATGCCAAAGGAGTTGAGCTGCGGCCACACAAAAAGGATATCTTTTGTTACTGAAGGGGTACAACATAGACAAACTGCTTTTGGACTCGAGCTCTCAGATGACATTGGCCTAAGTGTCTCTAAACTATGGCAGTGCGTGTCCAGACATACCCTGTGGTCACTAAACATCTACTGGTATTTTGTGCAAAGTGTAGGGCACTTCATGCATTGGCCAGCAGCCAGCATGGCTCAGTACTTAGATCCATGTGCAGCTCTGTGGTTTTTGTTCACTGACATATGTTTGTTTTGATTTGAGTCCATAAGCTTTGCACACTTGAGGTTCACTTTGAGGTTTCAAGTTCAGTGAAACATCAAGTTTTGCCTGGCTTTCAGGCTGAAACCTCAAGCCTAATGATAATGCTTTCTCTATCTGCAAATTACAAAGGGAAAGGTCATTGAAAAATGAACCCCAAAGACTGATACTTGCTGAGAACCATCAAATATTCAAATGGACCATTCCTTGCAATTATATGTTCAAATCAAAATTAGCAACTCCACATTTTACTGATATGTACAAGTATACTAGTGGCATTCTGCCTCAATTGAAACTATAACATTTCTCCAAGTTTCTGCTATTTTTCAGTTCCTTCTTCCTAGGTAGCACTGTTTAGTGCTACACAAGGATGGCAATTTTTGGCTATAATAAGCAAAAAGTTAAATTTATGGTTTGTTCTGTTACTTCTGTCCAGTCTCTGCAGTGCCTGTGCTATGCTTAACCAACGTGAAGTTCTGCTTCCTTTAACTTCAGGGGTAAGACCCAAAATGGACTTTTCCCAAAAGGAAAAGCTGATGCCCTATAGGTGCCTGGGTTGCTTTCCTCTTTTGAATCCTAACAACTCCTCTGGTGTTGAAAGGAATTTAGCTCTTGTTCTCTGTAACACTGCAACTATCTTGATGCTGGGATCCAAAGTTTCATTTTCCGTGATGTTCAGTGCATCAGTCTTGCAGGAATCCATGTTGCATTGGAGTACTCTACCAAGCAGAAAATTAACTATACAAAGAAGCATTTGGTTGAAAAATATTTGAAAAATCACTCCACAGTGATTTTCAGTAGCCTTTAAGGAGTCATGAATTAAGATTATTTTGGGCTCTCTCTATATTACTCTAATTCTTCATTTTCATCTAAAGTCTACTCAGCTGCTAAATCTTTGCTCCGAAGCCTGTCCCCTGCGGACAGTTACATCAAATCTAAGGTAGCTAGTGTATCCCTAAGGCAGCACAAAGCTGCACTAATATGAAGCAGGATTTGTGATCAAATGTTTGAGAACAAATCTTCAAATGCTGACACGAAACTGATGTTAGAAAAATTTGTATTGATGACCTCTCAAGGTGGCATCCAAAATAATCCCAATTATTTCTGTGTGTTCCAGTCTAAAAGCTTTCATGTGAACTCAGGAAGTAATATTATCCACCAAAAATTCTTACCTGTACCCTCAGTTGTTCTGTTTGGACAACTTCCTACTTCTCAATTTTCTGTATGGAGGCGAAAAATATATGCTATGGAGCTAAACTGAGAAAGTAATTTTAGACAGGTTAATCTAGAGTCTGCCAATGAATTACTTTGAGAGCTAACACTATCTAATAAAGTAACTATGTTAGAGATTTGGAAAGGGATGAAAGTTACCCATGCTCTTAACAAAGGAGTTAGTGGGGAGGTTATCCAAAGCATAAGAATTAGATTTGTAAGCACTATGTGCATAGGGCTGTCTCGCACATAAAGCCTTTCTTCACCTAAGTCTTTCACACTTCTGAAGGAATTATTACTGGTCTTTCTCTTTGTAATTCTTATCTCTTTCCATCCCTCCCTCTTCATTTACACCTAACATGACTGTGTATCTCTGGGTACTGCTTAAACGTTTGTACATCAGGTACCTGCATAGGAGGTTTTTCATAAACTTCTGAAAAAGTTTTTACAGATACTTTAGGGCCTTTTTCAGGTCTGTTTGAAAAAGGTGTCTTGTTTATTCTGAATAAACCAGCATCCTCCATGTACCATGTCAGTTCAGCCCTACTTCAGACTTCAGATTTCATATTCATATAATCTTTGTTTTTTCTCCTGTTTCTCATAGGTAACATGTGGTAGAATGCTGGAATTGTTATCAGGGTGTTCGCTAGGGTTGTAGTGATTTGGCTAATAATTGAACTGGAAGCATTTAGCGATTAAATGATGATCAGGAGTTAGTAATTTGAGCTGAACTTGGTTAAATTAGTATGAAAAGTCTTTTCATTCCTTGACTCCTTCACTTTTCTTTCACTGGCAGATCTAGGAAAATGTATGCAATACAGTAGTGCAGGGAAGGCTGCCTATGTAGTAAATACAGAAAGAACACTTATTTCCTGCACATTTATTTTCCCACGGAGGGAAGTGCAGCACTAGAAAAGTTACAGAATCTCCATCTCTGAGGGTTTTCAGGATGAAGTCGCAGTTGACCTGATGGAATGTTGATGATATCCAGAGGTTTCACTAAGTTACCTCCAGATGACCCTTCCAACCAACATCGCTCTAGGTCAGAACAGATAAATGAGTTACTGGTATCAAGTGGGAAAGATCATCAGCTCACAGAGTCAAGAACTGCTGCAAATCTGTCTTAGAAACTAATGAGAACAGACTAGAAGCCAGTCAGAGCCATGTTATTATGATATAGGTTAAAAAAATGGGACTGATCACCAGGACTGCTCCTCTTATCTTGTACTCCAAAGCCCTGAAGATGCATATTTTGCTGCACTCAGTTCCTGACTCACTAATGTTTGTCTTTTGGATCGAGAAAGTCATCTATAACCTGGATTCTCCATATTAGCTGACACTCCATCTGAAAATAGAGTATTCTATTGGTTAGCTGTAGTCAGTTTGGGTTTACCAATACCATTTTCCAGTAAAGACTTGCCAATGTTGAAATTATTAGCCCCACAGGTGAAAATGCCCTGGGATGACTGTGGTAATCTTGTGATTTCTGTACATGCAACCCTGTAGCTCCCCTGAACACTAACAGCATGCTGAGACTGAATGCTACAACTGGATTTTATGTGGAATTTAGGAAACTCCTAGGTGCAGCCCACTGAAAAAACCTCTTTCTGAGAGGAGCCAATAAGAAGAAGTTAAAACTGCCTTGTGCAAATTTTTGCAATCTGCTATTGCGTGAACAGTCGGGAAGGTTGAAATCGGCATGAAAGAGCACTTGGATTTTGCTCCGATGGCGCGTTCCTGCGTAAGGGCTGGCTAAACATCTCTCTTCTGGGGGAATTCTGTGCTTGATCTCCATTATGTAACTTCGGAGATTGCAGTGGGATCCTTTGCAAAACAGCTGTGCAGATTCACGGCAGCTCTCTTCCTAGATTTCCCTGACACTGCGCACAGTTTCAGTGTAAAGAGCCAGGGAGTGCAGCGTCACGAGGTGGTGCCCAGCTTTTACAAACAAAGGGGATGGAAGACTCTGTACCACCTGCTCTGTCACTTGAACAAATGTTAGGCGTAAAACAAGCTACAAACCGCTAACTGTTTGTTGGATGATAACTTTGTGAGCAGCAATTCCATCAATTGTCAAGGTCAGCTTTTTTGCTTTTGTTTCTTGAGCGAACCAGTCCCTCGGTTCCATGCTCCTATAGGTAAAGCAAGATGGTAAAGCAGCCAAGATGTTAACTGCTTGGTGCCCTGACAGTTAACAGCATTACAGAGCTGCACGCTCTTATTCGGGGGCTGCCAGGGGTGTCCAGATGTTTCTGCATGTTAAACAGTGTGGCACAACACCTCTGCAGGAATCGGCAGGCAAGAACGTTTGCTTCTTGACTTGGACTGAAAGCTTTTAGTCGGCAATATCAGGAAAACATTGACACCATCTGCAAACCCTGTTGTGTCCATACATGAGGAAAAAACCCTTCTGCTCATTCTCCCTGATTATTTTGTGGGACATTGCATTCACTGAAATTACCAGTTAAGGAAACCGTAAATGCCTCTGTGTTTCTTGCTGTAGTCGCTTGTTGAGTGTGGGGCTGAGTGGGAAAAGGAGTGGTCTTGGCAAACAGCTTATTAGCCTAAAATAAATTATTCAGAACACAGGTTTGGATACAGATTGCAGGGAATGATAATGGAGATGGTTTTCTGAGTCTGTTCGTGTTAGGGAGACATGGAGTATGCTTTTCAGGAATTCACTTAAGTAGAATCACTTTGAATAACGCAGCCTGGAAGTAATATTGCTGCCATCCAGCTAGTGTCTGTGGAACAGCATTCTCCTGCCTCCTGAAGCATTGGCATTGAAGATGGATAGATATGGAGATATTTTTTTGGGGGGCTTTTTCTTTTTTTTTTTTTTTTTAATGGGGAATTTTTCTAACCAGTAAAGAGGGCGATGTTTCGGTTGAGATTTTTTCCCCCCGAGTGAAATAGTGGACCACATCAGCATCCGATTTGGGTGCGTCATGTGGTTTCTCATGTGATGCTGGTCTCACTGTGCTTTGGAGAGTGAGCCTTTGTGACTCCGCACTCTTGGACAGTAGCATCCAGCAACACAGGAGACTTTGGGGAGGGAGAGGAAAAGACACAGCCTCCCAGAAAGCCCCAAAACCCAGAAAAAATAAAGTTATGATAATTTATTATAGTTATTGTTTCTTCATAACTGTTTTGGCTTTAATTTTTAATTCTGGGTCTTCCCTTTTCTACGTTCCTGCAGGCATAAAGCTGCACCGTTCAGAAGAAGCAAGACTGTCTTTCCTTACAGCTACGATGCTGCACCGCTTTCGACACAGCGTGCTTTTCCCCGCGTTTACCTGGGCGGCTGCTGCTCTTTCTGCTGCTGCTGGGGCTGCTGCAGTCTTGCTGCCTGCGCTTCACCCTGGCTTGACTGAGTCGAAACTCTCTCGTCTGCACATTGCTAAGGAAGAAGAACGATGGAGCCGCATTTTTTTTTTGTTGGCTCTGGAAGCAAAGGGTTGCGATATGTGATGATTTTGGGATTTTCTTTGGTGGGGGGGAAGGAGGAGAAAAGAAGGGTGTTAATCTAGGATGGGGTGGGTGAAAGCTTAAAGAAATATTATGTAAAGTAATCCAGTGCTCGACAAGGGCATCAGCAACAAGAATCCAGCCTCTGCTGCTCCAGAGGATTAACATGGGGAAGCCACAGTACTGCAGTCAGGTTTCACCTCAGTGTTGTGCTGGAGACGGATAAATAAGGTATCGGTTGCATCTGCCTGATAAGGCAAAGCCAAAGGGAGAAGGAGAGAGCGAACAAATGCAAATGCAAAGGAAGAAGAAACGCTACGTGCCGTTTGTCTGATTCTGTGGATTCTCATTGCAGAGAGGATGGCTTGATTAACAAAGCAATGTATGGACCGAGGGACTGTAAATCGTAGCTTGAACATTCCTGGTGCTGTCAAGGAGTGAACTGATGAGTTAGGTGGCTGCAGGAATATCCCCAGGGAAAACAGCAGCCACTGACTCCGTGTATATCTGTGTATGTATGTGCTTTTGTGTGTGTGTGAACATGTATGGAAATGAAAGCAAGACATTTCTGACCAATTTACAGAGGACGTTTGTCACTTTGCTGGGTCAGACCTGATTGCAGCTTGTATTTTCAGCTATAGCTTTACACCCATTTCCTGACTGAGGTGGCACTTTGTGAAAACAGATGGTAGGCAGTATTCTTTTAAGAAATATGAAAGCAGATCCTTTCTGCTTAACACCTTAAAGCACTGAATCTTCTGCACTGTGCTGAGAAAAACCATGGGGCTTCGTTTTCTCCGTCTTAAAATCTCTATAAACACAGCTGTATTCAGTATGGTGAAAAGTTCTATACTGTAAATAGAAATGTGATCAATCTAATCAAAATAAATGCATCCCAGATGACTTCTAGACCAGCTGGCTACCACAGTCATCAGATGACTAAATCCTCAACTGAGCATTTATATTCAGTGTTATATTTGCATCTTTTTCTTTTCTTTTTTTTTAGATTTTCAAAATCAGCCTCTAATTGAAAAAGATTCTTCATATATTGAGAAAAGGCAATGCTTACATTTAGCAATCAATTTCTGTGAAATGTAGCTGGGTGTATTTTTTACTGCCAAACCTGCATGAGGAAGACTGTGTTTTTAGGGCAGGTAGACTTGTCACGGTAGAGGCATATTTCATTTGGTAGGCAGCTCAGCTTGGCCATGTCTGAACAATGCAGAAATAGGGGAAACAAGTGCTGCAGTCAGCTAGCAAGGCTTGGCATGGCTGCTAGCAGCTGCATACCGAGAAAGAGGTTTTTTTTCCCTTTCCTTTTTTTCCCTTTTGTACAAAGCCATAGACCATAATGTCAACCTAAAATATGTACGAGGGGATTTTCCAATAGTCATGGTGAGCTACCCTGCAAGATGCCGGTCTGGTCCTTCCACTGTTTGTTCCCCCGCCTACAAAGGCAGCCCTCTGTGTTGGATTATATTTAGCCAGCTGTTGGATAACATTCTTGTGCTGGGGGCAAAGGAGTCTTATTACTCCCAAACTGTAGTTTTCTGTTTGCTTAAAGAAAAATAACTTTGGCAATACAGCAGGCTCTGCAAAGGAGTTTATGCCACTGCCTATACCTTTCTGAAACTGTCATGTTCTTCTAACTCAGGCAGCTTAAAGCAAGAAAGGAGGGAGGAGGAGAGACTCTTAACTCACAGCTTCAAAGCTGCAGAGATGAGCAAAATGTCAGCAGCTTGTAATTAGGAGCCCACGGTTACGTCAGTGACTGTATCTCTCCAAGAATAGCTATGTGATGTGTGCCACAAAGCAAAGGAAGACTCTCAAAACCTGGTTAACAAGCCTGGTTCAAACAAGAAAGAGCAAAATGGATTAATGAATCTGCTGTGTTCCTAAATCAGGTGTGGATGGATTACATGCACAAGGCTTGCTGAATTCTGCAGCAGTGAAGACTGAATTATCAGTTTGTTAGAGGGCAAGACATTCACCAAAAGTGCAAATCTGTCAGAAAAAAAATGCAGATGAACAATCTATCCTTGAAAATGTCTTTCCGAGCTCTGTCCTGTACAGGCAGCTGCATGACATGGAGGCATGCTCTGAAGAGACCAGCAAGCTACGCACGAAGGTGTTTAGAGGAAGGGTATAATATAACATAAAGCAGGCTCGATGAAATTCTGTTCTGGCATTACAGATTTGATACCAAAATACCACCCCAGAGAAGACTGGCTGGGCTCTGGTGTGAGTTATATTAAGGCTTCTCTGGTTTAGAGCAAGGGGGGAGGGACAGGGCTTCGTGCAGCATCTTGCAGCCATGCAGAAATCCCCAGAGCTGTGGGAAGTAGGAGGGATGGGTGCAGCTATGAGCTCTTAAAGACACATGCCCATATCCCACCAAGGGGCTTTCTGACCTCTGCAATTATTTTTAGGTCTGTGAAGGCAACTCGGCAGTGCTTAAGCAGTGAGATTGCAGGGGGTGCTTAATCTTCTGCGACTGGCCTTTCTCTGTGTCATGGCTGGAATATGTTTACAGTGCTTTTATCAGTACCCCTCCACCACATCCAGTGTGCATGTCTGTCAGTGTTCCCGTCGCCCAATTGCTGGAAGTCTGGTGTGGTTCCTTGCTCTCAGCAGAAGTCACTTGCAGTTAAGCTCTGTTGTAGTTGCTCTTTAATTTACCAGGATAGGTAGATTGTCTTACACAAACAGTGGGGTGGGTGGTTTTTGGTTGTGGTTGTTTTTTTTGACTGTGAATACAAATTTGTAGGAGGAGGTGACTCTGTATATTAAACCAATAGCTCTTTGAATTGTGTGTAGTATAATTTAAATATACTCACTTTAATTAATAGAAGGTTACAAAAGCTGGCATTGTCTGGGGCTGTTTAATTTACATCTTAGGTTTAGTCAATGAGCATAACCTGACTGATTAGAATAGTGTATTCTGTGCAGCCAACAGGGTGGAAGGCATTATTTTGTTTGTGTTAGTTCAAACAGCTGGTCATTAATGCAGGCCCCATCTCCAGAATGAAGTGCTAGTGGACATGAATGGCTGCCTGATTAATGCTGCCCCTCGATGGGTCCTTCATCCAGCAGCGATGCTCGTAGCAGAATAATGCAGCGAGATTTGATTGCACTCTAACAGGGTAGTATGTCATTGTGTCACCGAGTGATCGAGGTTATTATGGGGCAGGGCAGACAGACGGGACAGTGGGGTTACTAGACCGTGGCATTTTTAGAAATGCAGGGCTGACCTACTTAGAGTTATTCTTGCTGGCTGGCAGCTGCCTGGTGCCGGGCTCCCCCGGATAGGCTGCGGCTGTTGCTAGGGGGAATTAGCATGAATTTTTCCACATACAGACTCAGTGATTGAATGATAAAAGCTGACTGGAATTAAAGAGATTCGGTTCAGTATTATGCAGATTTATCTCCTCATTTTTTTTCTCTCTGTCAAGTGCATAAAAAGGGGCAGAAAACAGTTTGTTTCCATTTATTTTTGACCTATTTTTTTTTCCGGGGAAGGCCAGAAGTGTTGTGAATTTTTGATCATAATTTAATATTTAAGCCATTGAAATGATATGATAGTGGGCATACATCTTTAATGTATGGAAGGTTCAAATGCTATGTCTCTGGAAGGGAATGAAATGAATAACATATTTTGTGTTCTGGTCAGACTGCTGCCTCTTTCTATCTGAAGCTTTGTCCAGATTCCCTTATCTGGAAAGGGGAAACATATAACAGGTTTTATTGCATAACATTACTCTTGTCTATTTTTAGCTATCTGTACTTAAAAAAAAATAGTCCTGTTTACATTAGTAGATGAAATTAATCCCCAGGCTATGCCTCATGTATGTGGAGACAGATGCCCCAGGTAGCTATGGTGTTGTGGGTCATGTTCATCTGAAAAGGTGTTTACATACTGCAAACTTATCAGCACTGCATACCTAGCAGCGTACTGATGCCTGGCATGTAATCACATCAATAAGAGAATGTCTTCTGGATTTCCGAGTCTTTTTCAGGCTTTGGTTTGAAATTGGATTCTCTAGATGGCCTTCCTTTATTTATCTACATCTGCCTAAAAGAGTGTTATCTTTTCAGAGAACTCTGTGCTCTCTCAGGAAGCAAATAAAAACAATACTCAGTGAAGAATCCTTTGATGTAATTATGAATATTTCCTTTGTTATCATCACTAATTATAGAAGATCTTTGTTTAAATTGCTATCCCCCTCTGTATGATCTTTTGCCACATGAAGAAATTCTAATTTAGTGCTTATAATTTTAAGTTAAATTTTCATGGCAACACATCATGACATCACACTCGAAGAACTGGGAATTTTCAAGGTAAAAGACAGAGGATGGGGGAGAAGGACCCACATGTCTTTGGAATTGCAAAATAAAAAATATGACTCGGTGATGAAAATTAGTGAACTCATTTTTGTCTGAAATAGTTTAATTTGAAATATTATATGAATGAGATACCTTTTAGAGAGGTGTGAGCAGCGTGCATGTCTGTCTGGACAGCCAGCAGCCTCCTTGGAATCAGTGCTCTCCTGCTTTGGCCCCTGGAGTTTCTTGGAAAGCAATGAAGAGGAAGAAACTGGAAATGAAGACATGAATTTGAATGCATTTTGTGACTGAGGCAAAGCATTCAGTTCCTACAGAGTTGAATTTCCAACTCTCTTTCCTGGCACTGATTCATTACTGAAACTCATATCACTTCCTTCTCTGCTCCTTCCTGATGGTCTCATGAAGTGACAGATTTTTAGAGAAGTGAAAGTGAAGAGGGGCACTATTTGATGCCCACTAACTGTGTTTGCCTTGCCTGTCCCTGGAGGTGACTGCAGAAAGTTTTGGGTCCACTTGCCTCAGCAATATTCTCATGATCAAAGTCTGATCTCCTGCTCCACTTTCCTGCCGGATGCTGCAGGATGCTAGGCAGCAGACCTTTGTCTACAATTGTCTGTTGAAGTTCTTGCCCTTGTTGGTTGTAGCCAGTTGCAGTTTCATCCAGTTCACCTGAGATATTAGCTGAATTGGGCTTCAGGAAATCAAAATAAGCATGCAATGCTCTATTAAAGCAGAAATCCATTTTCTAGTGAAAAATATTTGAGTGTTATCTTATTTTGGTATATTCTTGCTAAGAAAGGGGGAGTTCAAAGAAAAGCAACAGACAAGATAAAGCATATACTCCGTGGAAAAGAGTTGTATGCTTGTTGTTTATTTGGGATTTCAACACAGTGAATGTTTATAACAAACATCAAATTGGACAGTTTAACAAACCATCAAGTGGTATATTAAATATAAAAAATATAATGCACAAGAAATTGTATTCAGCATTAAGCTACTTCTCTGAAAGTCTCTTTAATGGGAATTATTCCAAATAAATGAATGTATGAATGATCTGATCATAATGCTTTGGGTAATTATAAGTAGCAGAAATATGGAGTTAATGAAACAAAACCAAAATCTGAGCTTTGTATGTGTGTGTATAATGCATAAGAAACAGGACACCAGAGGAGTTAGAAATATATGTCTGTGTTGAAAATATTGTCAATTGTGCACATTCTTTTGAAAAAACCATGTTAATCATTTTCTGATGATCTCCTCTGAGGTTTCTATTGTTGCTACAACTTACACCTCCTACCTTGAAGTTTCTTACCTACAAAAGATTGTGCTGTATTGTTCAACATTCTTGTACCATGACCTCTCCTGTGAGCTATGAAAGATCTATTATGCTAGGGTGGCTAAATGAGTGCTGATTTACTGGGAGCATATGCAGGCAGTAATTTTTATTTTTTTTCTCAGCAAAATACCCAGAATCCTACCTCCATTTGCAGCTGTGAGGTGGCTGTGCTGCTTGGTGTATTCCTGACTTCAAAGTCTTGGCAGGTCATGGATTTGTTGGGCATTTTGTGATTTTATTGCAACTTTATGTTTTTCTGAAAATGATCAGAGGATACAGGATATAGAGCAACCCATCTAGATTTCCATGAAGGGATTACAGCCAGAAGGAGTGAGTTGACTCCCAGCCTTTACCTCCTGCCAGGGCCTTACAGATCAGTTATTCTGCAGCAGATGTGTTTCAGTTCCGATTTCAAACCAAAAGTACAAGGAATTGTATCGTATTTCTTAAAAGACTGGCAGTTAGCACATTCCTTTTATTGCAATGCAGTAGGGAATACAAATGTTTTACAAATTAAAATAATCCTTACAAGATTTTTTTCTGTGATCCATTAACACGGAAACAAAGTCTGTAACTACCATCAGCCAGGAGCAGCATTATTGTCACTCCCACATTCATGGTTTTCCTGCATCTGTGCATATGTGTGCCTATGCACTCAGAAATGCTACATACATGTAGCATGTGAATGTGTATACAAGACAGAAGCAGAACTTACACAAATGCAACACTGAGGCATATATATAGTGTGTGGTCACAGTGGAATACCCAAACCTGTACCTCTAGATATATGATAGTGGTTTGTTTATGATGAAAAGTGACTTGACATAAAATTCGTGCAGTTCTTGTGTAGCAGAGCCATTGTGTTAATGCTGTCAGCCATTCCCCACCAGCAACAACAAAAATTCATGATAATGTGTAAAGGAAGGATAACAAAAAGGGTAGTGTGATGGAAAGTAGGGTGTACCTAGATAGGTGGGTTTCATAGCCACTTATACCCTTTTTGTAGTCAATAGCAATGTAACATGAAATGAACGATGGGCTGTTTAAGACAGAGAGAGATATTTTATTTTATAGTTAATTCTTCCCTCCTGCTTTTAGGCCACACCTACTTCAAAAGTGAATCCAGACTCAGATCTTGACAGAGATCGTGACCCTGTTGAAACCAATGGCTGTTTTATCCTGGAATTCAGTTGGGCCAGGCTTTCATCTCTGGTATTTTCCCCTGAACATGTCTTTTTTTGTGCTCTTGCTCCAAAGTGTGGTGTTTCTGCTTCTACTTTTTTTTCTCTCTCTTCCTCTGAAAGTGCTTTGAAAGCTAACTTTTTTGTTGAGCAATATATTATAAATTTGCTCTTAAGTATGAGAAAATGTGGGGAAATATCACTTCACTGTTGAACAGATAAGGCTGGGTTGCAGTTACTCTCTACGGTTATGTTTTTCTGAGTACTTCTGCTTTCATCATAGAACGTCTTTAGTTTTTAATGAAATGGAACAACTAGTGAACAAAACAAATATGCCAGGGAGAACCTGGCCTCTTAACAGGCTGCAGAAACTTGGGTAATGAGATGGCTAGAGTCTTGACATTAAAGCTTAGAAATGTCAAGGGAGGCAGAACACAACAGTTTTTAAAAAGAAATGCCTTCTAGCTATCTAGCCACTTTTGCTGCTATCATCATTAAAGTTAATGATGAATTAATTTTTTTTTAATCCTTTGCTGTTGCATAAATGGTACTCACACTAATATTCAAAGAAGTTGTTCATTTGGAGGTAGGTATACCACATTTGTGTCTGAGTTTGCCATGCTTTTCTTTGTTATATACAGACACAGTAATTAGATTTTTCTGAGGTCAGAATTTTTTTGTTATTTCAAGGAGGCATTTGAAATAATGGCAGTTAGGAGAGGACATTGGTGATAGATTTTGTGCAGTATTTTATCATTTAGAAAATATGCAGAATGGAGGAGGTGGTGCATTACACTGCATACTTGGTTTGGTTATGGCTCAAACGAATGGCTGATGAATCTTGATTTAAATCTCCTGTTCATGACCTTTAATGATGGCAATGTATTATAGATCTCACCTGCAATTCCTGTGTGTATGTGCCAACACACATACATACTGTTTTAGCTGAGCTGAAATTGCTGGTGTGTAATCTCCAGCAGCTCTTCTTATTACTCCTTTGAAACTAAAACCTACAATTGTTTACAACCTGGAGATGAGATCACAAGTTCCAGTCTTTTTTTTTGTTCCTCTTCCAGTGTTTGGTAAGATTATGTCCCTTTGTGACTTTTATGGATACATCCTTTTTATAAAGGAGCAGAAATTCCAGTGGATTTCAGTGACCTATTTGCTGTGTCACAGTCATCTGATCTTCTTTCCACCAAGTGTTTTCTGTTAACAGCCACAGAATTGCACACTTGCCTTCACATTTTACTTTGATTCCTTGGCATGATGCTCACCATTGCCAAGATTTTTGTGACTGTGAAGAGATACTTGTAAATGTTAAAAATAATCTCCTCTGGTGTCTATATTTGTGTCTGTTCACACTTGATATGAGTTTAGCTTGCTGACACAGATGATCTCCTTTGTTTTATGAGAGTAATCCCATTTCTTTTAGAAGCAAGTGAATGGCAGGCTGAGGAGCCCAAACAAACAGATGATGTTTGATTTTACAAACCAGGTATTCATGTTATGATACATTCCTAAGAAGCAGGATAGGTAGCTAATGCTGTGCAGATCAACTTGGTTGTGTGTTTTCAAACAGTAGATCATCTGAAATCAGAGCTATAAGACTGAGTGAAATACTGGCCCTGGTGGAGCCATTGGAGAGCTGGGTTTACTAGGGAATGGTGCCTACTTGCACAGCTCTCTAAAGGGAATCTCCAAAGTTTCAAGTACTGCCAGCAGTTAGTTGCTTTCTTTGCTCAGCTCAGCCCAACTGATGCCATTTTCAGTTAGGTGGTGATTGTAAAAAGAGGAAATGCCCTTTATTTAAACCAGCTCTCTCCCATAAACCTTGACTTCTTGTTAGCCTTAGGTAATCCTGGCTGCCTCATATATGTGTTGAATTATAATAGGAGTTTGAAGCATGCAAAAGAATCAGAAGGGGGCCAGGATTTTGGAACAGCGGTGTTGTGTAGCTGAAGTTTTCTAGAATGGGATGAACATTTTCTGTTGCAGAGAAAGTTAGAACAAATTCAAGGCAGTGGAGTTTTGGCTGTACTCCTGTGCTGCATAATGATGGAGACCAATAAATTCAGTTAAAACTCTGAAATTTTCTTTGTCCTTGGGTCTACAACCAGAAAAAATCACCCCTCTATTCTTCACAGGCCCCCGTCAGTTCTGCACAGGCCCCAAGTAGTTTACATCTTAGCTTGTCACACCTATTGTGTGCAAATATTTTTAGACATTTGGTTCCCCTTGTCATTTGAGCCATGAGGACTTAACATATGTGCTGACTTTTATAAGGTCTGTGATTATTACTGGATTCTAGATGGTACCCAAGCCTTCCTGGTAGCCACTAGAATATAATTTAATATAAGTCCACACATACGCATTTTCTTAGAAAGGATGAAATGGCTTTTTGTCACCCCTTAATTCCACGTCCAAGGGTAGAAAATGCAAGGTTTTTTTTCTCTGTGAGCTGGATGGACATCAGAGACTTTTCTCTTTCTTTGGGTCTCACAACCCTGCTTTGAAATGTCTTTTAAAGAGATGAAAAGGGTGTAGTTGTAGCTTTAAAACCATGAACTTTGCACGTACTGAAATAAATGGTTCTCCCTTTTATTCTGAGGACCAGGTTGAGATAATACACAGAAGCAAAAAAAATATGGATGGTCTTCTATTTTATTGTTTCCTGACATTTCCCTCCCCCCTTTCTCCTGCCTTAATTTATTTTTGGGGTCTGGAAAGAAAAGCACGCTGAAAAGCCCCAGTGTATTGATGTGTGAAATTGAAGGAGTTACTCATTCTTATGATCCAGCCACTGTGCCCTTTGACAGGGTTAACATTAAAAGAAATATACTAGAAAACATGCACCTAAGTATGAAAAATTCCTTAAATTCAGGGTGTGTTCATACAAAGTGAAGTTTTTGCAGTGTGGAAATCATTAAACCTGATCCAGAAAAAATGTGAGGTGCCCCAGCCATTGAGATGTGAATCTCTTTAATCCGCACAAGCATTAGAAAAATCTGAAACATGTGAAAGTTCAAAAGCTGCAAAGCCATTACATGACTTCTCATTCATTTCTCAAATATTGTAACTTTCTATTGAACTGTGAAAAGACTTTTTCTTGTATTTTTTTTTCTTTTCATAAGGAATAGATCAGTCACTCACTAATATGTTACTGCACATTGTGAATTTGAAAGTGAGTTTCACTTGGTTATATCTACTTAAATATAATTTCTTGATTTATTTTAGAGCATTTATGTAGCATTTCAGTAGTTGGTAACTTACACCTTTTCAGCAGTTGCTTTTTGGGAGGGGGAAAAAGGCAAGACCGAGTACTTTTTAAATTTTTTTTTTTGAGATCCCAATCAATTTCACTGCAAATTTAGAGGTAATCTTGAAGACTAGCTCTAAATTTTCATGAATATGTACGCATGCTAGTCAAAACCCAACCCAACCCAATGAAAGTTTAACAAATCCAAAGTAACACAAAATGCTTTTTTTCATCTTAAGTGTACAGCTCTGAAATATACCAAGAAGACCTTCAAATTTGGTGAAAACTTATTTTAGAGAAAACAGTAAATTACTTTTTGTAAAGGGACAGACTTGGTTGGTAACAGAAATGCTTAGCCCAAGGAAACCTGCTACCAACAACCTTTTAAAGTGCACATATATCTAGCTCCAAGGGTTAGACTATTCATGCCTGGTCCCAGACTGTTGTCCTGCAGCAGCCAAACCTCCTGCAGAGGTTCGGGCAGTCTGGCAGCTCTGGTTTTCCCTCTATGGGAGTATTAATTTGTTTTGCAGCTGCATTTGTAGTATTAGGCTTATTTTTGATTCCTTTGCCCTTTCTGTGGTCTGTTAGAGCAGCCCTAAAGTTTTCAAATAGTTGTCTCTGAGTGGGGTATGAGTTGTGCTTTAGGCTGTTTGCTTGAATGGAGTACTTGTTGAGATAAAGTTGCTGGGAAAGAGGTGGGGGGGAGCTCTATGTCTAATGGTTTTGTTCAAGGAGCTGCCAGGGATGTACTCTTACACTATAATGTCTGAAACTATAATAGTTCTTCATGTATGGGTTAACAGGCTTTCTTAAGGGTAACAAGAATAGAAAGTTTCACACTGATTTGCCATTTGAAAATCAGCCACAAATTTTTGTCAGTGAAACTCCTGTGTGAAGACAGTATAGTGATTTAAAACAATTGGAGTTGTTTTTTAAAATGGCAGGAAACTGTAGAAGCTGACAAAGAGACTTTTTGATTCCTCTCCACACAAAAAATGTCTACCCTTAAAAAGTCAGGGAGAAACTTGTTTTCCACGTGAAAATAGTTGCTAACCTGACTTTCACTGACTTGCCAAAAGATGTATCAGAGGAGCTGAGGTAATTTCTGAGGCGGCAAAACAGAAAGGTGCAAGTGAGCTAGAGATGGGAGTGACTGCAAGAGCAGAGGGCAAGGTCAGCAGAGAACCCTGGGTTCTCTGGAGGAGACCACATTCTCAAGCAGTACTCATCATTTAGAGTTATAAAACCTAAGTAAAACAAATGTCTCAAACCTGAGCCAAGACCCAAAGAGTTTAAAGGTAAACATTAGATAAGAATTAACTGTATTAATTCTGTCCTTTGCTGCCAAGGCCTCACAGCACAACAAAGGACTATTGATCAAAAAGGTCATGTAGAAGAGGGCAGGGTTTGAAGAAACTGAATTTAAAAAAAAAAAAAAAAAAAGCCCAAATGAGACAAATGCAAAAATAGTAACTCAGAGATGAATGGAGTTCTGTACATCAGGCATTTCTCACATGCATTCATTTGTCTGCACAGATAACAGCAAATATCTGTCATTTTCTTAATTTGTACAGTGACATCCCCCTGTAGTCTCCAGCACTTGAATTGATGACTAATTATATGTATCCCTCTAAAGAAAGAGGAAGAGGTAACATAAGAAAACATTGTGCTGGACTTCGGTTTTCCACTTGATACTTTTCTACTCTACATGTCTTGCATGGATACTTAAAAGCTGCTCACACACAAAATGGTATCCAGTGGCTACAGACCTCTTACTGTAGTATTTAGGACTTCACAAGGTAGCAGCAGCTGGTAAGGGATGCTATATTAACAAGCTGCTGCTATCTTGATCTTCTAGACCAAAAAGGATTTTTTCCCCTCTGAAGGTTACGTGGGAAAGGGTAATAACTCTTTGTAGCTGGGATCTGCAAGCTGTCAGAATCTCCTAGTCTGAAAAATATTAAAAAAGTGCAACTTACTCTTGTGAGTGCTGCTGTAAAAAGCTTTTAAAATACAGAGATTCTAGTGTCATCTGCAGATGACAATCTGCTAAGTGTGTTTGTTTTTGGGGCGCAAGTGGAAAAAGAGCATTCCCTGTGAATGACAAGTGCCAGTCTCATAATGTAATGTTACCATTGTGGATGAATAAAGAAAAAGGCCCATTATATTATATCTAACTAGAAAGAAACTTAACAAAGAAATACACTGTGTTGTTAATGAGAGGAAGGATAGACTTGTGGTTAGGGCACAGGAGTTGCTGATTCAAATTTCTGGCTCTGCAAGAGACTTCCTTCGTGACCTTGGGCAACTTGCATACTGCCATGCTTCAAAGTGGCAGTAGCACCCAGTCTGGGAGAGAGATTTCCTAAAGAGATACTTTCCCATTTGGCCAATCAAATGGATGCCTAAGTGGCCAGATCTTCAAGGTGTTGCAAAAATATATTGTGAAAATCTCCAACAGAAGTAGGAACTAAAGGGTTTGGACATTTTTTTCTTCATATTTCTTTTCCATTTTCTGTTTTCTCCCCACCCCCCTCCTTTCTTTTTTTTTCTTCTTTTTCCTATGAAAGTCTGGCTCTGATGCTGGTTATTGAGCATTTGAGAATCTGATCCTTGACCTCCCTTGGGATTCTGATTCTTAGTCATCTTAAGGCATGGTTTCCCAGCTGAAAATGGGGATAACAATGCTTCCTTTATCTTGCTGTTTGCCAGTTTTGTCTGTTTAGATACTGAGATGTTGGGGATAGGGATTGCCTTCTACAATGTACAGGTATTTGACCCAAATCTTTGAGAGGGATTTGGAGAAATGGAAACTTTTGACAATAGTGTGATGAGAAGGAGCACACAAATGATGGTAAAAGCAAAGATTTTGAATAATTGATGAGCTCAACTCAGTAGTATTAAAGACTGGCTTTGCTTGTTATAGAAAGAGGAGACAATTTGGGTCAGAATCAGGATTTCTTCAAGACTTGGGAATGTTGAGATCCAGACTTGTGGGTTAAGCACATCTCTAACCAGAGTTAGATTGGAGTCTGTACTGAAGTATGTTTTCAATTATATTCTGTTAAGAAAGTAGTGCTGAAATTTATCTTAAGTTGTCACAGTGCTTCAAAGCATGGGCTTTTCCTCTCTCTAAGTCCTTGAACAGACACAAGATGTGTTGAGGCAAAACTGTTTCCAATTATGTTGATGCATTCTGTTCTTTACTGTTTCAGGACTTAGGTTTAAGTTAAAGAAATATCCTGTAGCCAGAGTTCAGAAGGATGATTCAGATAAAATTGCCTAGAAAGCAGTCATTTGCCTGAGTTTCCGTGACTGTACTGTGTCGGGTCATCAGATAGCACAGGGTGACACATAGCCATGACCTTCCCTGAAATTCTGCTGACTAACACTGACTGGGGATCAGCTCTTTTCTGTGTCAGGTCACTGAATATGTAAGAGGGACTTGAAGCATACAGGTTAGGGGAAATAAAAGTGATTCCTGCAAATTTCTCTGTTGCTTATATCTGCTGCAACTTTTTGCTGTAATAAATGTGACTTGTCTAGCAGAACAAGTTTTTTGAGTTGCCAGGGTTTTTCCCTGTCTAACTGAAGCATTCCTCCTCATTACCCATCACTTTGTAGAGTGCTATGCCGAAAAATTCTGTCATGTTGAAGATTAAAAAGGGATTAAAAGGGTGTAATAGGTTTTTTCAGGTAAGCATATGTACACACAGAGCACGTTATTGTTCAGGTTGAGTTCTCCAGCTCAAGACAAACACTTGCACGTTTACATTTGACAGTGTTATCTGTCAGTTCTTGGAGCTGCTGCTGCAGGGATCCCTGAGCAACCCTCTCTAGCAGTTTTCTGTATGTTCTCTGTCATACATGCTACCTCTATTCCTGCTCTCACTGTACAAATACTTCCCTGCTGAACCGCAGCCAGACGGGTTATGCCAGAACTTCGTTTGACTCACGATGCTGAGACTGCTTTGCAATGCCTGGCCTGCTCAATTTTGTTTTCCCTCGAGGACAAGTTTAGGACTGCTCAGAATGCATACTCCAGCTGGCTTCAGCGAAGATAAAATATATGTGGAAATGAAGATAAAATTAAATCTCTGCATTTTTATGATACTAGATGAAGAATGGGACTCGTGACATATGAAGAAATGGTCAGTTTCTCACTTTGGTCAATATCCTGTTGCAGGAGTGTGTGTGATTGGCAGTCAGTGTTGAATGAGTTTTGGATTTTTTAAACTTTTCATGAAAACATTTTAGGTTTTTTGGGGTTTTTTTGGTTGGTTGGTTGGTTGGTTTTTTAATTTTTTAAGAGTGAGGTTTATTGTAGATAAAAATGTTATTGAAGAAATTCTAACATTTTCCATTTAATGAAGAAACTTGTGCAGATATGCAGTAATGCATTAACCATATGTAGGGAGATACAAGGAAAAATCTTCATAAATTACTGAGTAGTTTTGCTGATGATCAGATAGTTTCTTCAACTTTTCTTCACAAAAATAATCTTATCTCTGTGACCCTGGATCGTCTTTCCACCATTACTGCAGTCTGTCATGCAGTGTGTGTGGCACTGTGCAGTGACAGGGCTTGTAAGAAGACAAAAGCTTGGATTTCAGTTTCCTACTTGTTTTTGGTGTGTTTAATACATCTGTTAAATAATCAGGTAATTTAGAAGTTTAAGTGTCAAGTTAGGTTCTGGATCCAAGTTATAAATTTGGTGGTAACGGTGAAGCTCCTTACACCTGGTTCTCTTAAAAGTAGGTTCAGCTTTCTTTGGTATTCTTAAAAGATCGCTTTGAAATCTTGCACCTGAAAATATAAGAAAATTTCTAACATAACATTAAACCACACTGTAATTCAGGGTGGTGTCCTTCTC
The DNA here is from genome assembly GCF_036250125.1 of Pseudopipra pipra. Taxonomy (NCBI): domain Eukaryota; kingdom Metazoa; phylum Chordata; class Aves; order Passeriformes; family Pipridae; genus Pseudopipra; species Pseudopipra pipra. Next base: position 93,929,915 of record NC_087549.1, read on the forward strand.
TAAGCTTTTTCTCGAAAAGACAGGTCAAACCTCTCTTCCATCCAAAATTGTAATCACAAGCTATTTTAAATAAACTTCCTGGACACAGAAGATACTGGAATTTTGATTTATTTTGATGTATGCACCATGGGATAATTGTACTATTTAAGGAAGATATTTGGTTGTATAATCCATGACAAGTATGCTGTTTCCCTTGTCTGTGTTTATAATCTTAGCAGCGTGTTTTTAACATAGAAAGAAGATATGCTTTTCTCTTAGTATAAATAAGAAAACCCAAGAAAAATAACCCCAGTGTGACAAGGGTCCCCTTAGAACTGGGGTTAATATTATGCTTGCTTTCTTAATGAGAGATAAAAAAAGACATTTATTTTGCTTTAGAAAATATGGAATATTATATCTCATTCTGGAAATCTGGACTGTGACTACTTGATGCCTAGGAGACTGAAAATTTTGTGTTCTGTGTAGAGCTGTATCCTGGTCACCACTTTGAATTGTTGACTGGCTGAGTGTTCACTTTCTAAACCATAGCTGAAATCTTTTTCAGTGTGGTGCCAAGCTGAGGCTATTTGAGCAAGCAAATTTTAAAAAAGAGAGAAAAAAGTTATAGTAGCAAAATCATTTGCTATAAATGAATGTGTGCCTATCTTAAAAAGAAGGAAGAAAACTTCCAAACCAATGAATCTAAGACATTTTTATTTAATTAATATTTAATTATTAAATTATTTATTAATTGCTAGACTTCTTTATTTAAAGTCTAACAAATATTTAAGAGTTTGACATGCCTTATTAATTACTCTTAGAATCTATTCTGAAATTATTGTATTGCTTCTGTCAATGTATCAGTTTCCTCCAGACAAAGGACTAAATGACTTTCACAACAAACTCTATGCATTGCCCAATAGATGCTTCATGGAAGAGTGCAACATGTTTATATCATCCTTTTCCACGTACGGTCCTTAGAACTTATTTATAGGAGAAATCACAGCTGCTTTTTTCCAAAGAGTATCAGTGTTTTTATGACTGGTGACGTGACTCAGCTTTAACAACAGTGACCTAGATCTTTGCCATAATGGGCATTATCTCCGTAGTCATAGTGGAGTCATTTAAATGCTTATTCTTTTCGTGAGTGAAACTGAATACAGAGGGATTATACATTAGCAAGCAGATCCCTAGCAGTCAGAACTGCTGTGCTGTATTGACATGTGGTTTGAAAGAGATAGTTCAAATATCATCAGTAGTTTTTCACATTTTGAGTAAATAAGGTATAAGTGGCAGAGATGAGAGAGTGAAGCTATGGATCCTTCAATGGCTTAGCTTAAATGAAACTGTTTCCAGCAACAATTTACGTATATTTATAATAAGACAAAATAAAGCTAGAACATTACAGAGACACTGCCTGGTCTGTCTTTTGACAGAAAGACATTTTGAACCACTTCTAGTTGACTGGCATCATACACTTTTGACTACCTGCTGATTGCTGCTCATTGTACTAATTTGATCTGAAGCTTATTTTGACAAAAAAGTGTGTCTGTTGTGACAAAAGCACACTTGTACAAGGTATTTGTGGTCAACACATTAATAGTATGATTGTGAAGATTGCCTGGTGACTCCACATTTAGCTGGCAGACGCTGACTGGCATTTGGTACCTCAGTGAGCTACTCAGGTTCCTAAAGTTACACACGCACAAGAACAACCTTGTTGAATCAGAGATTAAATCCCTTTCCTTTCTTTTTTTTTTTCATCATTTCCTTCTTCCCTTTCCCTCCCCACACTTTGTCTGGATTTTCAAGGAATGTATATAGACTTTTTGCCATGAATTATCACTGAGACAATGCTAAACTGAGAGTTTTAGTGAGGCATTGTTTTGCATCGGTCAGATTTTTATATCCTTTTTCTAACAAACAACACTGTTGCTGCCAGGTTTTGATCATTTAAGCTATAGACTTTCAGAGATAACATATCAAAATTTTAAGGTGCTTGAATAGTTGCATGAATTTAAGAGTTTATAAATAATTACTGTATTGCATCAAAGATACCTGCCTTTTGACTGAGTTAAGACTGCATCTAAGAAACTAAAAATAGATCCATCACTGCCTAGGAGCTTTAAGTCGAGTCTTTACATGAATTCATGGATGAGTTTACTTGGAAAACATTGACTGGCACCGGAAAACAGAAGCTGGAAAAAATTAACAGCAAATCCTCTCAGCAAAGTAGATCTGTCGACTGTCAGCTGCCCTAGATTTTAGAGTGCAAAACCACTCAGAAAATTGCCGAGCATCAGTGGCTCAGAGAGTTGGGGAAATTAGCCTCTGGTTGTGAGAATAATTGGATTCCATTTGGAGAACTTTCAAACTTTTAATATTTTAAATATTTGAGTGAAGGAAAAGTGGTTTGTTTTCATTACTGTGTTTGAAGGGCTGGAGGGTATTTTCTTTTCCTGGTTTTAATGCCTAATTCTCCTCAGAGGATCTTAGCATACATGCTGCTTTATAAAGGCCACCTTTTGCTGTACTCACTGAAGCACTTACCTCTATCCTCCCCTTCCCCAGGCAGCACACCCTGTAAGTGGGTCAATAAAAACTGGTATGGTGAGAGCAATGACTACAAATGGAGAAACAGATATCATCTCCAAATATCCCAAAAGCATATGTCCTGCTCCAACAGCCCTCCCTTCTATCATAGGGAAGGTTTAAGTAAGAGTATCAGGCAAGTAAACCCAGGATTGTCAAAAAAAACAAAAGGCATAAAAAACTCCATCTACTTCTTTTGAGGTTCTCTAATGTTTCCTGCATGTGTGTAGAGGGGTTGTAATTGCAGCAAGTCTGTTTGTTTTCATCTCAGATATAGGGCTAAACAAAGGGGAGGGGAGGGTTGTTTTTATCCTTCTAAAGTGAATTTATGGGAGGTCTCTCTTTCTTCTGTACCCCGAAACAATACATATAATAATTCACAACCTCTTTGATTACTCTTTCCAGTACTTCATGAATAGCTTTTAATGATTCTTCAATCCTATATTTGAATGGACCACTACCCTTTCCCCATGCAGTCCAAATGATGAATGTCAGGAGATACACATAAATTGGGCAGAATTTTGTAAGCATTTTTTTCCTGAACAACCAGGGCCCATTAGTCATCAGATATTACATAACAAAAGTTTATAGGTTGAAAAGAATGTTCTCAATCATTTATGCTCAGTAAAGGAGAGAGTTTAAAGTACAAAGGGATATTAGATTTCCTGAGATCCAGAACTGAAGTAAGAACTTCCACTTAGAAGTAACACAAATTCCTGCAATTACTAATTTAACTGAAAACACTTATATACCTGTGGATGTACATGTGTGTGTATGCATTTTTATCTATCTGCATTTCCTAGAAGTTGGTTTAGGAGCTTAGACTGGAACAAATCTGGCTATTAGAGAGGGCTTCTCTGCGTTCAGTGAGGCATTGCATAGCCACAAATGGTAATCAACACAGGGAAGACAAATCAACACTTCACTGATAATAAAAGAATTCAGTTTTGATGTGACGTGGAGGTAGAAGAACTGTATCCATTTGGGTGTCAGTGAGGCTATAAACTCCAGAGCATAATGCACTGCAAGGGAGAAGGGACAAAACCCCACTTGCTGATGTAATGTTCTCAAGGACAAGGGAGGGATCCAGAAGGAAGTATGAAGGAGAGAACTATATTAAATGCTTATGGCCCTGAAAAAGAGGCTAAATGAATGTTCAGAGTTACAAATTTTTCTACTTACCCAATATAAACAGTGGAGGGAATTTTCAAAACTGGGTCCTAGGTATGTGGAAACTGTGTACCTGATTACCCTGATATAACTCATGTTATGTGGCTTAAATGAAGCTGTGATAGATATGCAGTTTGTGTCAGAAAGAGAGCCTTTAATTATGTAAATCATTGTCACAATAAAAATAACTAAAACATCAGTTAAAAATATAATGAATAATTTTAAAGTGCTAAAGATGTCAGGGTTAATGATTTGATTTTAAGGTCAAATTCCAACTGTACTCTATCATTTATATTCCCCTTTTATGGAGAGTTTACTTAAAAGAAAGCAAGGAGGGAAAGAAATATGAAGGGGAAAATTGGTGTTTCCAGCAGATCCCATAAAATTGGGCATTTTTTTTCTCGAAGATTGAGGTTAGACTTCTGTACTTGTACTTGAAATTAATCTGCGTTGATTTATAAAAGGTATTCAGTTTTATTTTCTGAACTTATCCCTATACTTCCAGTATAAAATTTTATATTCAGTATTCTCTCCAGACCCAGGTAATTTAATTTCCCTTTACCCATATCACTACATAGAACAATTAACAATGACTAGACTGACATCACTGTTTGCTCAGCAACAACATCCATTGACCCCAAACCCTTCCTTTGAAAAGTCTGAAACCATTATGTTCTATACCTCTGCTTTGTATTATGTTCCCTCTTGTACAGGTAATATCCTTTTCTAAAAGCAAGTAAGTTCTGTGAACACTTTTGAGTAGCCTTTTACTCCAATTCAATATTTTGACTTGAAATTAAAGGATGATCTTCAGTCAAAATTCTTTTTCTTTGGGAGAAAAAGTGAACATTCCTCTCATTGAAGTTTGTGAGGCAGACTGATTTCATGATGAAACTACTGATGTCATAGAAAAAGTGCTTGGTCCATAGAAATGGACCTAAGCCATTCTTTCAAAAGTCTACAGTCACCTTAATTTCTGTAGATAAAACCAAAGTTTTCCAATGTTACTAGATTTAAGAGAAAATGAGGTGATTTGTTTCTTTTCACTCAAATAAATTAAATATACCTTTACACATATATCAGTGAAGCTAAGTTGCTGTTTTTAGCAAAGATTTTATGCGTATTAGTAGAAACCTATAGGAGAATTTATGCTATTTGTAACATTGAGCAAAATTCCTTTCTGACTGTCCTCTTGAATAATTTTTACTGGTTTTGCATCTCATTCTCCATTCCTGATTGCTATCAGGTAGACAGTTCCTCCTTTTTTTCTTCATCCTCTTTTGCTGCTATAAACACAAATTAAAGCCCTTTTTAGCAGACTTTTTTTCTATTCTTCCAGCCAAGGAAGGATCTAAAGCCAACAAAAAGAAATCACTGTCACACAACAAGTTGTGGAACTCACTGCAGCTTGCAGTTTTGCAAACCAAAAGTTTAAGCATTTTAAAGCAAGAATATCCATGTTTATGCAGAACAGGCACACAGTAATATTCAATGTGATGGTTGCATTCACTATCCACTTCAGAATGTCCATAACCTCTTACCTACAGGGGACCTGAGAATAAGAGAGCTGCTTGTCTCTAATAGTCTTTTCCTGATCATCTACCACTTGCTGTTTTTCACGATGGATCAGACAGTTGTTTAGAGCGGACCAATGCTTCAGTTCCTGCATAAAGCTTTCCTTTGATAACAAAATGTCTTACCAGTAGAGAGCAAAAGCAGAATGATGTTTTACTGGAATACTTTTAAATAAAAAAAAATCTTGCAGTAATTTATATAAACATTATATGTTAGCACAGATCTTAATGTATGTATACATTTCAGCATCACCACTCATGGACATTATCTGAAGGGTTGGTGGGTAAATATTGCTGCTTGACTGAACTGATAATATCTTCACTGTACTTGTTTAAGCTTGGTGTACAGGATTGGCTTTGAGTCCAGGTGGAGGAGAATGACAACTTGATAAACTGCTCATTAGACAACTGATATTTTACATATAGAGTAGGGCAACCATGCAGGAGAACTGCTGAAATTAGCCTTTGGATAGGGAACCTTAAATATCAGGGGAAGTTTTGGACGTGGGTGTTACTCATATAGCATATTCAACTATTGCCAGCTTATGTTTAGAATATCATACCTGTGAGACGTGGAAAATGTCTCAGAAACCCATGTGTTTGTAGCACAGGGACTTGTAACATGCCAAACTGCCACTCTTTTGTAAGTGAGAAGTATCATTAAATGTGGTGAGCCATTTTTCTTCCTATAGATTCTTAGAGTAGAAGATACAAATCCTGTTCTTGTGCAGCCTGGATGTGCAAAGGGGAATGACACTCTTTAATAAAAAATGTGTCTATGCTTACCAAAGGCTGTATAAAGGTTTGTTCTTTTGAATTAGAAGTAATTTGCAGAACTTCAACCTGTATTACTTGAAAAAATAAAGCTGTCACTAATGCAATATTTTTTAAAAGCAAGTGCAAATTACACACTTTTGTGAGAACCTGCTGGGTAATAGCAGAAACAGAACAAAGAACTGAGGCAGAGCAATGAGAGGAAGCAAACATAAATCTAAGATGCTGAATCCTAGGGAGACAAGAGCAGCTTCCAATATGAATAATTCTGCTTCTCTTAATTTATTTCGTATCTCCTTCCCCCAGTTTCTCTGTTATTTTATAGGGAATTCCATTACTGATTTTGACCAATAGAAGACTTCCCAAGATATTTGTGCTCCTGTGTAACATCTTTGTTGGTGACATGGATAATGGGATAAAGTGCAACTTCTGCAGGTTTGCTGATGACACCAAGCTGTTGACATGCTGTGGGGAAGTGATGCCATCCAGAGGGACCTTGATAGACTTTTAAGAGGTAGGCCTTTGCAAACTCTATGAAGTTCAACAAGGCCAAGTGCAAGGTACTGCACTTGGGTCAGGGCAATCCCAAGCACAAATGCAGGCTGAGTGGAGAACAGATTGAGAGTATCCCCGAGGAGAAAGTCTTCGTGGCATTGGTTGATGAGAAGCTCAGCATGACCTGACGATTTGAGCTTCCAGGTCAGAAAACCAACCTTGTCCTGGGCTGCATCAAAAGTGTGGCTAGCAGATCAAGGGAGGTGATTCTCCCAGAATACTCTTGTGAACCCCACCTGGAGTACTGAGTTCATGTCTTTGGCCCACAAAATGAGAACTACACAGACCTGTTGGAGCAAGTCCAGAGGGAGATAATCGAAGGGCTGGAGTACCTCTCCTATGAAGACAGGCTGAGAAAGTTCTCTTAAGCCTGGAGAAGAGAAGGCTGCAGGGAGACCTCATGACAGCCTCCCAGCACCTAAAGCAGGCCTGCAAGAAAACCAGAGAGGGACTTTTTACAAGTGGATGTAGTAACAGGACAAATAATTGAAGGAATAGCTCTCAAAGTATTCACAAGCTTTAGAAAAACTTTATGTGGTTTTGCATAGGACTAGAGGGATTCCTGATAGGTTTTCAGAAAATAATAATAATACCAATCTTGGAAAGTCCAAGTTTGATAATTGCTGTTTAGGATTAATTTGAAATATGAGTAGTGTTAGGAGTACTTGCTGTACTGAAGAAGGATGAATGTCATCCCTTTTGGATATCATAGAAAATCAGTTTCTATCTTTTTTCTGCCCTCCATAACTCCTGGTTTCCTGGTATCTCTTGGGCTTATTCTTTTAATCACTTCACAGCATGTAGAGCTGATGGGTAGGGGTCTAGAATATTTCCCCATCCCCATAGGCATTTTCACAGTGCAGCTGTTGATCATGTGAACATATTCATGTTCCCTTCACAACTGACACCCTGCAAATGTCTGGCATGCCTGACAATGGTAAACATGTTCAGAGCAAAAGGAGCTTTCTTGTTATAGGGATGGCACGTCAATATTCTGAGAGGTGAGGGAATTTAAAGTGAAAATAAGGGTTTCTTTAATTGCATTGAGACAATACAGACTATCAATAAATAAGAAGAAAATTTGTCATGCTGGGGTATGGACCCAGGAATCCAGATATTAAAAAACCAAATAATTTTCTTTATTTTTATTCCCTTAGAAGTAAAGGTTTTCAGAGAAATAAAGCTAAATATTTCACAGATTTGAGATTTTTAGCTTGTCTCACCTCACTTTTTTTTTTGTAAGAGATGCCTCTTTAAAACTCTCTTTTGCTGTGAAGTTTAATAAAATTTTGACAGCTGTCAGACTAGGGATGTGCTGAGAATGCTGCCTATCACACTGACCAACTGTGTCACTGCTTCTTTGTTCTTCCATCTGTCTGTCTTTTTCTGTTTGTCATTTTTTGTCCTACTCCAATACTGTAAGTGCCTTTCAGACAAGCAACATTTTTGCAAGGTGTTTTGTACAACACCTACACAATTGCTCCTGATGTGTGTCATCCACTTGTGTTTTGTTCTAATTATTTGGTTCCCTTTTCTAGCTAAAAAACTCCTACCAGGTGAAATATGATCAACCCCCTCTAAAACCAAATATAGGAAATCTCATACAAATGCAATTATAATTTTGACAAGAGTCTAAAATGATTAAAGAAGAATCTCTGAGGCATTAACTTCTGTCAGTGCTTGACTCTTCACTAAAGCTGATCTCACGCCTCTATATGAGGACTCAACAATCCAGTCAACTAATTAAATATACCTTCTGTCATTTGTTGAATTTGTTGAACCCTTTCATTTTAGGGTGCATGAATGTTTCCCTCTGTAACCTGGTGAACCTAATATAAGACTGTGAATTGTCATTTAAGCTAATCTAACCATAATTTTTTCTCCGTTTAAGGAAATAAGTCTACAAGGACACATTTATTGCATATCAAATTATTCAGGTCTTTTGTCTTCAGTGAAGCTCATTTTAACAAAAATCAGATAAAGGAATAAATTTGTAATGATGAGTAAAATAATGTGTACTGGATATAGATGGCATATCTAATTCTAATGTTGATGGACTTAGTACCAGAAGAGAGACATTTATGCTTCTCTATTCTACATTGCATAAATTGCCTGACTGAATACGTTAGGCTTATATGCTAGCAAAGTGCACATCTGTGCTTAAAGTTAAATCATAGAAGACATACCTGTTCCCACAATCTTTTTTTCATCTAGTAGTACATGTTCTATAACCACCACTGAACTAGTCATCTTTCCCAATTTTTTTCAACAGGAAGTATCCAGTCTACTGTTGGCTTTCTGCTTTCTCATTGCCTTCCTGAAGTCCATCCTTTTCAGAACTTCAAACCAGTCCTCTCCAGCTGCTCCAGGCATTGAGATAACTGACTGCTTTCTAATTGCACCATCTACCTCCTTGAATTGTGAAGATGTGTCATCATTGGTACTACTGCTCTGTGGATGTATTTTCATCCTGTTCTAATGAGGCTGTTAAAGATAAGATGAGCCTTAATACCTGGGAATAGTATTTTCTAGAGTCATATAAGGCACATAGATACAATGGTCAAATGGATTGCCTCTCCAATGGATGTCTTGTCCTCCAAGCTATTGTCTTGGAAATAGTCCTTGATATCCCAAGTAATATTTTTTCATTTCCTATTCTATTTGTCAGACACAACCCAGCTTCAGAATGGCCAGTTTCTAAGCACTCAGCTATGCTGTAGGACCCTCAAGACCTAGGGAAATGGATTTTTGCCATTCGCAAAAGCTTGTATTTTGCTAAAATATTTTTTAAAAGCCCAAAACCAACCCACAAACAAAAGAACCCAAACCCTAGCACTCTCAGCTCCCACCACCTTTCAGTATTAGAAACAAAGCAAAATTCTTCTATTAAGCCATGTGAGATTTTACATTTCTTTCTTGCAGGTTGCATGTTTAGAAGGGGAGGGAAAGGAATGGTAGAGAGGTGTCAGTCTCTGAATAACAAGTCCTCTTTCCTACGTAGAATTTGTTTAAGAAAAAGATAAATTTTACCAAATCACTATGAAGCCGAAAGAACAACTGCAAAGAAGCTCTGTAGAATATTAATAGTGGTTGTATTTGTTTCATTTTGATTAAAATTCTTTAAACAACAACATGATAGGAGTATGAAAAAAAAATTTACTGTAAATACTGTTAGAATTGATCTGTGCATTGGTTGGCAGAGTGTAAAAACCCAAAAATGCAAGAACAATTTCTCCCAGTATAATATGGTGCTTCACTGTGAAACACATACCTTCTTATATATTTTTATAGGATGTATTATTTATCATAAAATTATTTAAGTTAATAGTAATAAGTATTTAAATAAAATATTTATTATATAATATATATTATTCATTTAAGACTATATATATTTATATCTTCTTGTATATATATATATAGAAGGCATGAGACCTGGTGTTACTCAAATAAACTCTTTATTTGTGTGTCCAATCCCATTTTCCTTAAATCATGTCATAGTGTTGAGGGGGAAACTAAATACATATAACTGAGCATTTGGAGGTTTGGACAAGTTAGCAGGAGTAAAGCAGTTTAATACTGTACATTAATGAAATAGAATGAAAATAAATGTCAACCGAAAAATAAAAAATAAATAAAAATAAAAATAAACATCCTCAATTGCCACCAACACACCAGTGTAGTAAAGTGAATGAAACAGAGAGGACAGCAGTGCCCACAAAGACATCCAGCAAGACACTTCACACTACCTTCTGTCTCTGAGAAGTCATTTGGTAACACTGTGATCCAGGAATATAGTCATTCCTTTCTGTACATTACTGTAGCATGATCTGCTAAGCTTTAAAGGTCATTCTTTTGTGTTTATTTTGTCCACTTCTTACTTTATGTTCTATTTTGTGTCAATGAGGATAGAACATTTTATACAGATTCCTCGGGGAAAAGACTGTAGTTTTTGTTTAAGGAGGTCAGGGTGTTCAGAATTTTTTATGCTTACAGTAACAGGACTTCTAGGCTTCTGTCTGCATGAGAGAAACGGTATTTTGCATCGTTGTCTTCACCTTCGGGGTGGTTACCTTCGCCTCCGTCTATTACTAGCCCCAAGGCACATGTTGACTCATATCCACATGCATTCTGTCATGTTTCATTCTTTGAATAAAATCCGTGTTTGGAAGATGGGAAATGAAGAGCTGGACTGAATTCTGTAGATATGCATGGAGGAGGCACTCTTCATGCAGATTTTCCCCTTCCTGCATTCAAATGGTGGTTGTAGGAAGCAGCTGCCTTGATTTCTTCCATCTTTCTTTGTGGAAACCGTATCAGGATTTGTTCAAGTCTGTGTTTATACATCACCTCTTGTAGGCAACACCACATTCAGCTCCAGCTTTATGGGAACAGGTCCTGTCTATTATCTACTGCAGCAGGTGTTGCTGCATGGATACAGCAACAGGACACCACAAAACAGCTTGGATGAACTTCAGCTGGGTACTCTAAAATCAGTAACACTGTAAAAGATGTAACTTTGTCTCCAAAATGTATCTGTTTTCCCTCTGGGGCTATTATGGTGAGAAGTGCTGCTCTCTGTTTGGAAAAGGCCATTAAGCCCTTCTAGTGAAATATTTTCACACAAAGACATTTCCAGAAGAGGTGTGTTTGCGATTTGAACTACTAGTTAGGAAACCTCTTCGATATCTATTAGCAGTGGTACAGAGAGATTTAGAGTAAAGAACTAAATTTTCACAATTTGCTCCTTGAGAATGTTGATTAAAATTTATTTCAATATAAAAGATCTCTGCAGTGACTGACCTAAATGACTGTTTTTCCATGCTTGATTTGCATATCATCTAAACCTATCTTTCCTTGTTTTTATGTGAGAGAATGGTTATCTTTCCACTATTGTTCTGTACTTCCTTTATAGACTGCTCTTCAATGACAAAGTTAATTGCCACTAGCCCAAAGCCCTTGCACATGTTGAATCCTGCATTAGCATCTAGTCTGAGTATCGAGGTGGATGAAAGTCTGAGTGAAGAACCTCATGTAGGTAATGCATCCAGTTCTAGGAAGCATATACATTAGATTTCTTTGTAACTTTGCTGTGAATCTTCAGGGGAGCCACACAGAGGGCATTGAGAGGCACAATACTGACAATTCTGAGGGAAGAATTCTGCTCCCCACTTTACTCTGTTCTGCAGCGACAGAGTGCTTTTCTCCCATGAGTCATCTACTCTGCTGTATACCAAGTTTTACTTAGCAGATTGTAGCCTGGTCTGTACTGCTGAAACCTGTGACCCAGTTAGATGATACAAGGCAAGTTGGGATGCAAAGAAAAAAACTCTTCTCCTTTTTATTTTCAAGTAATCAGGTCACTGTCACTGCCAACAACGTTCTCTTCTGTATTTTTTATACATATGAGTATCATGTACCTATGTTGGTATTCTTTGGGGATTAAAATATAGTATTGATTGTTTATACCATATTACATTACCCATCCCACTGAAGTCAACAGGAGTATTCACACAAGGAAGGAGCCTTGTGTTCTCTAGGGCTCTAGGTCTGAGCCTTTGATTCCTGTAGCATTCTTCTTTAACCAAACCAAAATATTACTCTGTGTTTGGATTATGTTCAGTTGCAGCTGAGTGATGATTGTTTGTCTTTTAGATTCCATTCACATTACTATCTTTTCATAACTGATATATGTTAATTTATACTACATGCTCCGAGGACTACGTCATGTGAAAAGTAAAATTTAGATAGCCAAATATCTGACAGAAAAAGCGTATGACTATCACAAACATACACACATATTTGAAAGTCCAAGAAATCACATCTCCCAAGTTGCTCATATCTTTCCCTTCCCTGTTTGTGTTGGTTTCCTTTCAGTAAATACAACTGCAGATCTTTGGCCTGTGTCACATGTCAAATAAGGATAAGAACCCTCTATACTGGAACTCAGTTTTCAAATGTAAATGAGGCAGATACCTAAATCTCGACAGTTTCCTTATAAAATATATATCTTTGAACTGCCAGATTATGCAGGTATATGTTCAACGAGTAACTTGTACATGCAAGAACCCACTTATGACAATTATGCAATTTATATGTGGAAACTAAAATAATTTTAGAGCATGCACTTTGGTATGTACACAGTTTTCTAGAGTAATTGATGAAATGAATAGAGTACCTCTTCTAAGGACACTAAAGTACAGAGCTGCTTAAAGTGACTAAAAAGGAACAAAAAGCAAAAGATTTCTATATTCTTCATCTTACAATATTTTGCTAGATTCTGAGTATTTTATTCTATGTGCTGTCTTGCTTAAAACCAATATAATAGAAAAACTAGAATATTCTCTTTTTTTATTACATTGCAAATGCTGCGAAAATTGTAATGAGCTAGAGTTTAGGTTTGGAAGTATTTAACTGCTCCATTTCTATCTGAATTAACATATAATATCATCTTTAATGCTGTATTTATCACAGGAAATTTTTTGCTTGAAAGATATACTTCTGGGAATATATTAATTGTCCTGTGCCATAATATCACTTCTGAAAGGATTAAGTCTTTAAATATTAGAGTTCAGTAGAACTGTTCTTAATCTTTGCTGTAATAATAAATACTGAATGTCAGACCTTTTGAAAGATCCAAATTGGAAACGTCGTTTATCTCACTAAAACGAGTGGAAGCTCCACATGTTTACATATGAAAGTGGGGAATTGTTACCCCAAATATAGCTTGCAAAGATAATTGGAAAGGATTAATTTACTTCATGTGGCTTTGAGAGTCTTCTGTGTTCCAAGGAAATGGAGAGTTTGGAATTCTTCCCTTTTACTGGTTCAGAATCATCTGCAACTTTTAGTTGTACCTGTCCTTGAAGGAGTGATTCAACCCAAAACCTCAGATTTTCCTTGTCCAAAGCTTATTCATATTGCTCCGGCCTTTTAACATGAAGTTTTGAATATTAAAAATATTTTGTCCCTTTGTTTTTAATACTTATGCAGTAGAATTCCTTTCAGTAAGTTACACGTGTGTGTATTTATACATGTATAAATATATATACACACCAAGATTTGGGAGACTGTGTCAATAGAATTAGGCCATGTTAAGGTTGCTTTAGATGTGTTCTAGCAGGTACAGTTTGAGTCAGATAGGCTCAGACTGAGAGAGACTTTTTTCAGTCCCGAGTGGGAAGATGGTTAATCAAGCTCCTGTAATATTCATCTGTACTCACAGTTTTACCTGAGTTGCATTTGCCTTGCTAAGCTTCCCCCTTCTTATGCAAAGCCTCTGGCTCAACAGTCTAACACTGACCTATTTGACCATGGCCATTTCCCCTCTACTGCATGGCAGTTCAATAAAGACATTGTGCAAGCAATCCCCCTTCTAGCATATTGCCAGATGGAGAGAAGCTCACACGAACCTTCTAGGAAAGCTGAGATATGATGTAAAATCCACATTCACCTACGATCAGCAATTTTAAGGTGTTATCTCTGAAAAGCAGAGGGGATTGAGTGGATATACTGTGAAGGAATTAATGAAATATCCATTTTAATGGTCTCCTAAGAACAAAGGCATGGTGTGCAGAAATCCAGTCGAGCATATATGCTAACACAGTCAGGGTTTGTGTCAGCTGGACCTCCTGTGAGGTGAGACTCTGCAGAGTTGCTGTGGTATGTTGTCCATGTTTCTGGGTTAGTCCCCTCTTAAGTTCTCTAGAAACAAAATCTCTAAGACCTGTATTTAGATGTGTGATTTCAGGGGGCAGATGGAGTCCCAGAATTCCTTTAGAAAACTGTTCATCTCTAGGGTTGCAAGAGTATCCAACGGTGTGGGAGCATTTACTGCACTGGTTAGTACTAAGGTACCAGCATTAAGCTTTTACAGATGCAGATCAGAAGTCTGGTTTTCTTATTTCTTCATTGTCACTGCATGGGAATCTGCTTGAATGTAGGAAGTAGATTGCTTATCAGCTGATATGGTGAGACACGGAGTCATCCTTAGCTGCAGACTCAAGAAACCATGAAATAGATGAGTTTTATAAGGTATACAATTTTTTGAGGCACTGTAAAAAATAAAATGACAGATACCCAAGGGTGGCTATAGGGCTGTAGAAGAAAGTCTTTCCACCTATGAAACACCTATAATAAAACAACTATAAAACATCATTAGGTGACTAAAAATATTCTTCAGTGGGAAAAGATAATTTAGATAGTATGTCAATTTATTTAATTACTTAAGAATTATTTATTAAATGCTGTCATGTATAAGATATGTACTCTGTTTTAGTTGACCGTATTTCTTATTCAATGGATTTGTCTATTGCAGCGCCCTATCTTGAGTAGAAAGCTCAAGAATTTTAAAAAAAATTATTTCACTTATTTGAACACAGGTGGTTGTTAGACAGCTAATTTTTAGGAAATACAGATAACTGTGCAGAAAACCTTAGGTGATGCAAAGCTTACACACGTTCACAAAAATGGTTTCACAGAGGATGAGAAACACTTCAGATCCTCAGAAATCCAAATAACCAAGCACTAGCCAGATGGCAGACCCATATTTTACTGTGCCATCAGCAAGCCACGCTGTCTATTCTGTTAAAAACTGACTGTTACCTCTTGTTCACTGGGGGGGCTGCACCTGTTTCTTTGCTCTTGTGGCCACTCCTGGGCTTTTCCTCCCAAGTGCCACTTTACAAGGCTGGACACTACACTTCCATGTTTGTTGTCAATGCATTTGGCTAAAATGACATTTTCATACTTCAGTGCAGTTGAAGCTCCTTAAAGCAGAGGGTTGCAAGTGTGAGAGAGATATGTTATTCCCTAATGGCTTATTACCATTCCATTTGCAATTCAGATCAGCTCTAAATTGACTGAAATTTTTAAACACATAGCAGGCAGTTTAAACTAATGATTGTCTGGAGATTCACATCTGACACAAGCTAAGAATCTGCTCAAAACAAATTGCAAATAATTCCTTCCTTAGAGTCAAAATGTCACTTTTTTTTCATTACACGTTGTTGCCAGATTTTGTCAGTTATGTAAAAAAAAAAACCCCACACCAAACCCCACAAAAAACCTGCCGAACATTCTGAATTACCCAGTGGAGTGGCACTGGGGTTGCTCCCCGCCCCCCTTATTTACAATAATGTATATTTATGCATGGATCCCTGTAGCCTGATGGAAAATCCTTCCCCCCTGCTCCAGCACCCGACAACCCTCAGGCTGTGCCGCATGCCCCGGCGGCAGCGGGAGGCCCGAGTTGCCTAGCAACCCCCAGCAAGCGGCGGGATGACTTGGCCGCCAGCATCCCTGTCCCCATGGCTGCCAGGGTTAATCGCTGACCCCCCTTCAGACCAGGCACTCTGCCTTGGTCCTCCTCCCTATTGTTAGCTTGCCTAGGCCCACACAGCCGTGGTCTCTAAAGCAGGGGTGCCAAGGGTGGCTGTGGTGCGTTGGAGGGATGATGAACACTGAGCAAAGTGGGTACCACATGCCCTGATGGACGGTGCTGGGTGTTGTGCTCTTCACTGTGCCAGTGCTGGCACAGATCTTCAAAGCTGCTTTTACTTCTGGCCATTGAGATGTAGTAAAATGGGCTTAATCCTTCACTGTTTCCATTTTTCAGCACCTTGTAATGGCTGCTTAAAGCAGTATTTCAGTTTGAGTTTAATTCTGTCAGGATTTCAAAGTCCATAGGTTTGATGATGATGTCAAGGGAAGCTCTTTAAAAATATCCAGTGGTGTGGAAATGGTGTGTTTAAGTATGTGTTTGTAATTGGGTTTGCCTTGAAAGACATAGCCCATCTGAGGGGACTCACTGGAGAAATCTTGATAACTTGCAACCCCATATAACTAAATGTGAATAGGGAGGTATCTGCTAATTTCTGAAGAGAAAGAGCTTATCTAGAGAGAAAAAAATACACTGACATAATCATTGTGTATTTCTGCTTGGTAGGTGCAGAAATCCCTTATGGGGATAAGGTTTGGGACAGTCTCTCCTTTTTACCTGCAGTGTTACAGCTGTCTTTGGTTGTTACTTGAAAGTCTGTGTTACTTAACTGGATTGTGTCTGTTTTTGGAATCCAGAGAAAAGTTTGTTTTGCAAAAATTATGACAGTGAACCTGCTTATGTTCCTCAAGCTACTTGTTAAGTTGCTATTTGTGTTTTCATCTTGAATTGTGTATCGATATACTTCAAATAACTTTGCATTTCTCAAAAGCTTTTGCCTAGCATATCATATTTAATATTTTTTCAGTCCCTTTTCCCACTGAGAAATATTTCTTGGACTGTTTTTAAAATGGTGGTTTGATGGAAATTTTCTCATGAGAGAATGTATGTTGAAATGACACACTTCTTATCTACTAAAATTGTAATTTCACGGAAAATTTTAATTTTCTTGCTGAAAAATGGGAATCCATAATTAGTTTTAATCTCTACATGGAGAAAAATTGTGAAACATCAACATCATTTGGTTATTTGAATTAGAATGTCTCTGTGAATAAGTAAAAGTCAAAATGAAATGAAAGAGACTTTTCTTCAGTAAGCGTCAACTTTCCTACTACACTTTCATTGTGTGTAAAAAATTGCATTGCACGAGTGTTTTTTAAACTGAAAGGACATGTGATTTATAAAACCCCCATATTTCTTAAGACGTTCTTAACTTTGTGATCTTTCTGGGAATGTCTACATGCTTGTAACTAGCTCTAGGAAAGATGGGCATATGTATTATATTTTCCTTATGCCTTCAATATGAACAATTGAAATGTGATATACTTTACATTTCACAAAAAAATCAGCAACAACAAAGAAAAGTATCGGTTTATGGATTATGTGTATGGATTAATATAAAATACCTTTCTATTTTCAAAATAACTTTGTGAGTGCCACCTCTTTCCACTACAAAAATCTATTACATTGGAGACTAAATTTCAATGCAGTTTGCCCCAGCTACAATTAAATGTGTATAAAAGAAGTGTTGCAGATGGATTTTAAGGTTAGAACTCAATCAAAACTATCTTTTATCTCTGAGACATGAAAAACCATTTTTCATCTTTTGATATGCTACAGGGAAGGGATGCCATTCAGAGGGACCTTGACAGGCTTGAGTGGGCCTATGCAAACCTTGGGAGGTGTTTCTTGATTGTCTCTCTGAAATGTGTTGTGTACTTTCAAGAGTGTAGCTCTATCATGCTACAGCTTTGCTCTGCTATTTTGTCCCCAGTCATATTTATGTCAGGACAATAGAATAGAATACAGTATTACCTTTAATTTAGGCCATGACTGGATTCATAATCCCTTTGATAAAAAGGCTATACCAGTTGTGGCATGCTTTGATACTAAGGGGATGTACACAGTATAAATAATTACACAGCTACCTTTTCTCCCACAGAGCAGCAGCGTAGGTTTTTTTTTTTTTAATTCTTTCTGAGTTATGACATGCACAAGGAGGGTTGTCTAGGGGACCAAAAACATCTTGCAAAACAGTGCTACTATCTAACACTTTATTAAAACTTCAAGGTTTGTTTTTGTATGAGTCTCTGTTTTATATTTACTTTCACTTAGGTGGAATCTCAAGTGAAAATAAGAATAAGTGGGTATCCTAACCTTCTTGAAAACCATTTCTGATGCTTTCACTTTACATTTTTCATGGTGCTATCTATCAAAAGTTAATCTCTCAATAAACTCAGCCTGTGCACTGCACTCTCTTCCATCACATGGCACTTGAGAGAGCATGAGAGAATTTTCTAACACCATGAAGTATTTTTAAGTACAAGATGATAAAGAACAGAATCTTTTTCATTTCTGACTTTGATGCAACAGGGACACAGAAGAACAAATTCCTTGCAAATAACACAAAACCCACTTTATAGAAATGCTCAGCTACTTATTGCATTAGTTTTGACATGAGAGCCCACGGTCTCTATTGCATGAAGATACCATGATAATCAAATAAATTCAAGTACCTTTTGTCATATTAAGTTGTAGCACATATGCTGTAGGTCCAGGATGTTGGAACATCCAAAAGATTCTGAGGCTTTAGTTAGGCTTGAATAATCATCAAAAGCTTGGAAACTTCTTTGTGCTATATGAACTATTTTTGTCCGTGAAATCAGGCTGGAAATCTCCCAAGAATGGGTCCTGGGGAAGATTATTGTTATTTCAATCATCTGGCTAAAGAAAGAGCCTATTGTCATGTATCATTATTGGCCTAATCCTGCAAACCATGCACAATGCTTTCAAACATGAAGTCAGTAAAGGTAAGCACTATAATATCTATATATATTTCAGAAATTATTTCTGCCTTAGCAATCAAGTGAAAAGAACAGCAGAGAGACAAGCTAAAGTTATGTACCACCCTTTGAATACTTCTGATTACTGCTTGTTGAATTATATGAAAACAGAGCAGGCTCTTGTTGAGAAGGGACCCTTTTTTTCTTCCCTGTTAATGTACAGTAAAAGTGACTTGGTTGAGTGTAGGTCTAGTAATTCTGATAATACTCTTAAAAATACAGTATTATTTGACACTGAAAGCTGGAGGGAGGTAGTCAGCTTGATAGTGAAAAAAATCTTTATTAGTAAATGGGAATATTTTTAGAATTAGTCATTTAGTGCATGAACTAATTTCTATTCATTGAGTGCACATGCATGTTATCTATTTTGTATTTGCAAACTCCTTTGCAGCATGTGGTATATGGTACAAATGGTATGAGTTTTATAGCTTCTTTGATATGCTAAAGTGAGTGCTCTTAGCATTTTTGATGACTCACACTGTCACTCGTGAAGTAATAAGTGATCTGAACTCTTCAGTGTAATGAACCCTATCATTTATTAAAAAGGAAAAATGTTCCCATAATTAGTGTGGTGATGTTTGATAGGAAAATTGCATTTTTGAGGCACTACTATTATTAAATATTGTCAGTAAATACAGTTCATTTCTATGCTTTACGTATCTAAATACAGCCTTAAAATCCCAATGAAAGTAGATATTGTTGAAATGTTATCTGGTAGTCATTGAGTTGTTTGGGGAAAAATGTTGGAAAACCACTGTTGACATTCCTACTGTTTTCCAAGACTGGTGTTGAATTTAGCTTCTTCAACATCTTTAGCTTAAAGATGGATATGAGTACAAGGAACTTCAAAAAGATATCATTATGTTTTAAACTATTTTTAAACCTTTTTTAACACTTAGTATAAACCTATGTGTAGTCAATCTTAAATTTCAATTGAATTGAACATTGTGGCTCGACATCACTCTTCAAGATTTAGCAAAGTAATTTGCAGGCACAAGTCATTAAGAGCGTGAGATAGAAATAGTCATAATGTAAATAGCTTTACAGATCAGTAAACCCAGTAATTTCAGTGGGAATGCTATTCCCATGCATGATTGTAGTACTAGATTTCTGTAGTGTATGGATATATACATAAGTAGAATTACTGAGTTTACATCTCTGACATAATTTATGGTTTGTATACATTTCATTTATAATAAGCAGACTCAGTTTAAAATGTAGCCTTCAGAGAATTTCTGTTGTTCGGAAGTTAAACTTAGAAGATATGTATGGTTTCTACTCTATATCACTTGTTATTAAAATTGTGGATTGTCTTTGAAATAATATTGTAAAGGTCAACTCTATTGTACAGATGAGTTGCCAAGTTACAGTTAAACCACTGGAGGTTTTTTGTGGGAACTCAAATGAAAAAGAGAAAAATAAAGGATAGTAGAGAGATTATCACATTACTAGTTAAGCAGCTGGATCCAAATGGCATATGCTGTCAGTAAAATCTCCCCCATATGGGCTTTAAAATCATCCTCAAAATTATTTCTGTTTGCTCCAGAGTCTAGAAACAAGTCATGAATAGCAAGTCAGATTTCTATTTTGTGTATCTCTGTTGCTTTGTTGCGTTCAGTTATAAATGCTCTCACTGATAAATTCGTTCAAACTTCATACCATTTAGATTTGGTGTCACAAAGTGTTATGTTTAGTGCCATCTATGGAAGCTTGAATACCTTTTTCAAATGGAACAGCAGGCAGCCTATATTTCAGCTATGTGGACCTTTCCATTTTTGTCACAAAGCAATTTTAAATGAACAGAACTAACGGTATGAACAGAGATTTAAGCAAGGCCAATTAGAAAACTATCTATTTCAAATGCTGGAAACATGAAGTAGCCAAACGTTAATACACTTGGGAAAAATCTCTTATGGATAACTGTTTCTTTCACTTAGAAAGAACATGCTTGTTCTAAGTTTTGGGTTTTTGTTTTTTTTTTTTTTTTTTTTTTTTTAATAAAATAAGAGATTGGCTATGTAATATCTTGTCGGACAAGAGACAAGAGTTGCTCAGGTCTTACAAACATGCACTAATTAACAAAATATTAGAATCATAAAGTCACAGAATTAGCCTGGGTTACAAGGGGCCTTGAAGATCATCTAGTCCCAGCTCCATTGCTGTGGGCAGCAACACCTTCCACTAGACCAGGCTACTCAGAACCCCATCCAGCCTGGCCTTGAACATTTCCATGGATGTGACATCCACAGCTTCTCTGGGTAACCTGTTCCAGTGCCTCACCACCCTCACAGAAAAGAATTTCTTCCTCATATCTGTCTATTAATGATGTAAGACTGTATTTTTCCTATTAGGAACCCAAAAATAAATAGAATTTCCAATTGCTCTACATTGGGGTTTGGACATTCAGATTCTGAAGTGATTGTCCATGCCAGGGCCTTTCACAGTGAAAGTGTATCTTTGAATCTGTCCATGGGGTTCTACATCTCTCTGTCTCTGTGACATCTGTGCTGACTCGGAATATTAACCAGATCAATTTTTAATACTCCTTTAGCTTAACAGCTGCAAAACAGACAGTTTTTCAGTTGTTTGGTATATTTTTTGTCATTCTATCTTTCTTTATGAAATTAAAACCCTCATCATTGTACTAAAACAAGCTATAAGAAACCCAGTGCGTGCAAGTTTTAAACAATTGTTTTAGCACTGTAATTTTTAAGCAGTTAATGAGAGTCATTGTTTTAGATCTAGTCATGTAAGTGTAAAATTATGAATGTCTGCCCTATTAATCAAGTTGCTTTTGAATTCTAAAGCAATTCTGAGGTAGGAGTTTACTCAGCAAGACATAATCGTTTTTCCAGCTCAATACAGACTAGTCCCATTATTCATGTTTTCTTTTCAATAAGAACTCACACTGTAATTCTAAGCACTTATAATATTTAAAAAAAGCATTTTTCTTTTTTTTTTTTCCTTTAAAATGCTTTTTTTCCCTTCATTGGCATTATAACAAAAACTAGAATATTATGATCAGTTTAAATTCTAGTCTGGGCACTTGCATTTTGCCTGGCAAATTTTACCCATTTTCTTCCTTGACTGTGGTGTACAGCTGTGTGTTGTTAAGCTACTGTTGCATCTGTCCCAAGTTTTGTGCATTTCAGAGCTTATGAAAAATGTCAGTTGTGACTGTCTTACAAGGAATTTACTTGCTGTAAAGGTGATTTTATATATATTACAATTGGGCTTAGTGTATACTTACCTAAATAAAGCCTGAGGCAATCAATAATTGAAAACATGAAGAGATTAAAAGGCCATTATATATATACATAATCAGAAATGCAAGTATCATTGCATTCTTATAGGGAGGGCTGAAATGGGACCTTTCTAGCAGTTGGTATTTTCTAATCCCTTACGTAAATACCTACTATGGCTGTGCTTATTTTGTTATGGTAGTGAAAGCCTTAGGGCCTCAAACCCGTCTTCTCTGGTGTTTCACTCTTCCTCTGATCTGGTTCAAACCTAGAGCAATGCAGCATGCTTGTCTAATAGGAATCCAAACCCATGAGGAGCTGATCAGAATTTAAGCTCCTGTTTGCTAAAGCTGTGTGATGAAGCCAAGGCTTAGTTTCTTTATGGCAGTATGTAGATATGATCAATGGCTCCAGCCAATTTGACTTCTTACTTGCTGTGTGACTATAAGCCAGATTTTTACAAAAGTAGTCAGTTGTTTTGGTCTTTCCAAATTTCCAATGTTTAACTATAGTGTTTTGAAATGAGTGCCCTAAAAACTTTCTGATTTAACCCAAGGGGAATGGAGACACTTTGGGTTTAGGACAGCAGACATCTTAGCTCAGCTAGTGCCGTTTTATAACTTGAAAGTTTTCTGAGCAACTGCAGTGACCACGTCGCTTGTGAGTAATGTGAAGACTAGATGAATATGATATGGCTGCCTAGCATCTCCTTTTGAGATCAATGGAAACCTGTTGGTTCTTTTGGTCTTAGACAGTCACCAAGAATATAATGAACTTTTATTTGGAAATGCTTCTTCTCCAAATAGTCAGTAGAAGATGTAGATATGCCTGTATCTCTGTCCTTAAAATTCTGTATATGTCTTCTCTGTCCATGGATTGCATGGGGGAATCAATGGCTATGTTAGCCAGGATGGATTTCTTAATCTTTCCCTCCCCTACTCTAACAGTTTTTGTACAGAGTAAAAGAATTGATCCAAGTAGATTGGATTTCAGACCATACTTTAAGTTTAGGGTAGTTTAGTGCAATAGGTGATTAATCTGCTTTTGATCTCCCTCCTTTTTATTCCCCCTCTTTTTGAAGGGGGGGAAAAGAGCAATGCAAGTAAGATAGCCTGTCATCAGTAAGTGGAGATGGAGATCCAAAAAGAGAAGCTACTGTTAAAGGTATAAACCATACCAGCTGTTTTTCATTCACTGATACCACTCAATGTCATATGTTTTTTGGATTTAAGAATATTTTTATTTGTATCTGCATACCTGTTTATGACGAAAATACTAATAAGTAGTGAGGTGAGGAGATTAGACAGAAAAGCGTATTCTTGTCATACAAGAAGTTGATAACATTTTAAAACACCAAGATATATGGTGCTAATAGTTGCAGCCAGAATTTGTACAAACATACCTGAAAATTACTGATCATACAAATACTGCACAGTGTGACTTTTCATAAAGTTTGCAATGATAAGTGGCAAAGCATCAAGAACATCATGATGAATGATTTCGGTAAGTGGTTAGGCCCATGCGTACTTAACAATTGTTATCGTGGATTAGGCGGCACTTCAGAAGCTTGAGATAGTTGTCAATTTTGTGGGAATCTCTGCGGAGGCAATGCAGCAGGTTGTAAAAGGCAAAGAGTCTGGAGTCCTCATCAGCAAGTTGAAGAGATGGAAGTCCTTCCCACGGAGAGTAAATTTCATTTCCGATCTCACCAGAATGAACCTGAAGACACAAAGTGATACTAGAAATGAATGATAGTGAACCTGACTGGATGTAGAAGATAGCATTTAAAATACTGACCTTGGAAAATACAGTTGTTAGTGTATGGCTTGTAAAATGGTTTCAGTTGTGGTTCGCACTATTCGGTATAATGTTCTATAGCTTCATTCAGGTTTTGAATGAATTCGTCAGATTTCTCAGGCTGTTTCCCTAAAACGTGTATAAAGCTTAACTGTTTCAGTAGTGTTTTAAGGGAACTAGTGTGTTAACCTATGTCCAGGGGAACCTGAGTTTGCAGAGGAATCAAACTTTCCTTCATGCATAGATAGACTCATTATGGATATCTCTTTTTGATTGCCTCCACCTTGAAAACTTTGTTAACATTTGTTCCTAGAAGTTGTTGTGTGTGCATTTCCAGATTTGTCTTGGCCCATTTCTTAGGCAATCTCTCTGATACATGCAGCTTCAAGTACACATTACCAGACAGATCTCTCAATAATACATGTTCAGAGGTACTGGACGTCAGATTTCATTAAAAAAAAAAAAGAAGTGCTGAGTGATACAGAGACCTCTAATGTTAGAAAGCTAAGTACAGGAACTCATGCAGTGAGTTAGTATCTGAGGTGAATATTGGTTTATAACTCCTTGTTTGAAAGAGGCAATTTTTTCATATCACAGAAATCTATCTTTCACAGCAGGAAGGAACTCTGAGCCTATTGGTCCTTATGTATCATCCTTATTTCCCACCAGCTGTATTTTGTAAAGGCACGTAAGAAAGTATCTAGGGAGTCTCTATCATTCCTTTAAAGCAACAGGCAAAAAAATAGACTTACTATGACTCAAAAATGTGGTTTGACACTAATGAATGTGGCAGTCTTATCTTCAACCTCCTTCTGTAAATAATGAGAATGAGAAGGTGGTGACAGGGAAACTGACTTCTTACTCTTATCTTGGATCCTCACCTGCACCCTTTTTACACATAGATATGTGATAGAGATGTATTTGGTTACACTGATAAATGTATTTGTAGCCTGTATGATATAAGGTTTCTGAGTAAATACATACCTAACTGAAAGAGAGAGAGACCATGAGTGATCTAGTGGGAAGTGGTGGACACACAGTGATGGTGGCATTCTTACTGCTGTTCAACTGTTCAGAGCCTAAGCAGAAGCCAATAAAGTCAGAACCTCTTGTCAACATCTAACTCACTGACAGAATGATATATTCAGAGACTAGCAGAGGCCCCTTTAAAAATAAACAAGCTAGAGCTGATTTTATTCAGGAAAGCTTTCAATCAGTTACTGATAACAAGGGCCATTCAAGTATGGGTTTTGTCAGATAACAGCCTTGTTGTCTAAACTTAGAAGTGTAGGGGGAACCAAGTCAGAGCCAGAGTTCAGAGGAACCAGTTTGGTGCAAAAAGAGAAATGGAAGATACTAGGATTACTTTACTGCATGCCACATCTTTGCAACAGCCTAGACTTCTAGAACAGTTTTAAGTAGAGCATCTGTTTCCAAAACCTATACACAATACCTAGATGCAACAGATGTGTACAGACATGTTAAAACATATATATATATATATAAATACGTGCACATGAAAAAAATGTCCATGCATCCTTAAACAATCAGAATTGTACATTGAAAATACTCAAAGATAGAATGATGATCGGCAGTCCTGATGATTACACCTTCTCCTGAAACAGAACTGGGAGTAGGGTGGATTATGCTATGCCAGTCACATCACATTGTCTCTTTAGAAATTGCAAGATAACAGAAGAAAAGAAAGCTGAAAAGTTATCTGACAACTATTTTGGCTCCCATTTTTATGTTCAGATCTACTTTATATCTTTATATCTCATTTTTATCTTCACATCTTCCTTTAATGTTTCAGGTAGGGAGAGTCTACCTTTGCATGTGTCTTTCTTACAGCAAGAGGCTGGAAGCATGTTAAGGTCCTAATACTTACCCTCCCAACTATTTTCTCCATTCCTTCTAGAAGCCGCTTGTTTTGTTCTTCAATTTCTACAGCCTTCCAGAGAATGGTTTCTGGAGCTTCTTTGATTCTTTGTACTTCAGAGGCCAAGTGGATCAGGGGATCATTCCAGGAGCGCAGTACTCCCAGTACTAAATTCAGTAGGTCTTCATGCTGTTCAAACATATTAAGAAAAGGAAGTTAAAATAAGAAGGCTAAATGCTGGCAGCATTAGAAGACATTTAGAGTAGCATCCATAGAAATTGTGATTTAGGAATTTATTCCAGGACCTGTCACTGAATGGGCCCTATAGTGCTGTCTTAGGTATCTCTGTGTAATTGCATATTTGAAGTTTGTAATTGGTGTCATCATATTTTACAATATTTGCACAAGCTGTTACAGTATTGCAATAGAAAATAAAATAAATCCTCTCTAAGTCAAAAACTAGCAAGCACAACTACGTTTCATCTCTGTGAAGAAAAACCAGAACTCTTCTCTGATTTTTTATGCACATTTTTAAATTCAATGATTTTTTTTTTAATTTTCTTTTTGGGCTGGAAGGTTCGCATTATGGTAAACCACTATATAGCTTTTATTGCCTCTACATAACAGATCTGTCTTCCCCTTTGAACAATGGTGCTTCCAGCAATAGCTCTCTGGTTTTAAAAATTGTCCTTTCTTGTGGGCAATAGGAATTCATAAAGCTTATGGTTATGGTAGGGTTAGTATTAAACCTTTTCTTCTTTGCTAGATGCACAACCCAGGACCGTGAATTCTGTTGCTCCCGCTAGAATTTCTGAATGACATACTGAGAAGCTGGCAATACTGTGGGATTGCAAAGATATCACCACCATGAAACTGATAGAGATTTCTCCCTGGAACAGCCCCATTTATATACCTCTGCTTATTTTTTTCTGCAGAGAATTTTAATTCTGTATCTGTGAGCTGAGCATAGGCTGAAAAAGACTATCTTCATCTTCCCTTAATAATTTTTACATTTCATGTATGTATGCAGTGTGTTTCTCTTTACAGGTATGTTGCAGTATTTCACACTAGAGTTTTTGTATTTGCATAATGATATGACCATTTTTTCCTACTGGTAACAGCAGGAAAATCTATTCAACATTTGTTTAGTAATGTCATTTTTTTCAGCCACTGGAAAACTATTTACCTCTGCCTACATACAGCAATGTATTTTTTATGTTTGTTAAAATAATAACTATCTATAATATGTTTTAAGGTAATGTTTAAAGGTTGTAGTGTTCTCAATACCGTACAATCATGGTAACTGGCATTGCTCCAGGGGGTTGTATTTTAATTGGAAATAAGATGCAGTGACTGAATGTACCATACAGGAAAAGGAAGGGACATTGAAAGTTACTGGTACATATATACGGTATATGGTTTGTAACTTAGTATCAGCAAATGTTAAATCAACTTTTCTTGGCTTTTTGGCGTTTTCCTCTTCCTGTCTTTTTTATTCCAATTGAGCTGATTTCTTTCTCTCTGTCTGCTGCCTCACTATCCCATAACCCTCCTTCTTCTGTGCCTTACCCTGCTGTGTCTTACACTGAATGGCATTAGAAATGGGACTTACATGAATCTGCTGAGCTTGCTCCTTATCTTCAGGAGTGGTTAAGGAGGAAGTGTGGCAGCCATTAACAGCTTTTGCAATAAAACCCCGGCCCTGAGCGTAGCGTTCGTCCTGCAGATCAGCACAGACAGGCATTATTGAAACAGATAAGTAAGATCTTCAGTTCAAACCCTGTATTAACTAGTTGTTGTTCCACTGCTTTTATCACTGCTTTTATGCTGTAAAGGTTGAAAGTTTCTGGTGGGTCTTTAGAGTGGAACTGGCACCCAGCAAACACAAACTTGTCCCACAGATAAAGAATGATGGGAAAATGGTATCTTTTAAAAGAAGTGTTGGGGATCTTAGCAATGGTCAGCACCATACATTGTTGACATTGGGACTGTCACTGTCTGCGCAGTGATCCTATTTGTTTATCTATTGAAGGGTTTCACAGGTTAACCTATGTTTGTGCTTAAAAAGAATTAAATTGCAATTTTATATTTTCTTGCTCTCAGGAAAAGACAGAGTACTTACGAATTCATTGAACATTTCTGAAGACAGGAAGTGGATATAGTGTGAAAGTTTAACTGCTCGGTCAAAAAGTTCCTCAAGGGAAACTTGGCAATTGATGGATCCATTAGGGCAGATTGGTAAGGAAGTCACTCCTTCCTTTGTCAGGAGCATGTTGGACACCAGAAGGGCCACCAGCAACAAACCTGTTCAAGTTTAAAACAAAGCAAAATGGAATCAGATTGACTTACAGGTACATTTAGAAGTAGCTGTCAGAGCCAGCTGATGGGTGATTTGGGTTGTGCTGTCACATGGCTGAGAGTACCCCCTGTACTGGCTGCTGAAAATCAGTGGAGGAGGGAAGCACTGTAATTCTGTAATTCTTACATCCTTTTTCCCCTCTGTCATCCTGACAGTATAGCAGAGCCTGCTACAGAGTGTGAGAAGGTAACCTGTGTTGCAGTGTACACTGTGTTCTGAAGACTCTCACTATGGTGTCTGACTTTATAATGTAGTGATAAATGGAAGAAAAAAAAAATCAAACTTCTTCACAGTGTAAATATAAAACATAGTTATATTTGCACAGATATATGTTTGGAAAATAGATTGATCTTTTTTTTTTTTTTTTTTTTTTTTTTTTTTTTTTTTTTTTTTTCCCTCCTCCTTCCAGAGGTCCTTTTCTTCTTTGCAAATATTTGGAGTTTAAATTAATTTTTGTGGGAGTGTGGTTAGATCACTCTCTTAAGGTTTTGATTGTCCTGGGAGTTCCTTCAGAAGATTTCCAGCAGCTGTGCTGCTTTACTATTTAGAGTTTAACCCTAAATTTCCTACTGCTAAGAAATCAGAGAGAGGTTTTTTCTTTTCTCCTGAGCTTCTGAAACTGATATAGAGGACTTTTCATTATCTAAAGCACAAAACTTCATCTGTTTAAAACTTTTCATATTAACTTAACAGAGTTAAGTTTTCTATTCAGTGAAATAAAATATACACAGAAAAACAATGGAAAAAATAAAAGCAAATATTTTTAACTGAATTTACACACTCAAAGAACACTGTTCTGTGCTCTGAGATTTTTACTTCTGGAAACTGACCTGTTACATGTACTGATTCACTAGACTTATTTTAAATTAAAGTGTGCTTCATAAATCAGCAGAACTGCCCCCAGTGATATCATGTGATAAGTTTCTTTCTACCTCTACATTCAAAAAAAGTGCATTTACACGTTATTGATGTAAGCCTTCCTCCTGCCTTGCGAGCAAGGTACATGCAGCATACTGCAGTTAGGAACGTACTCTGGGGAATAACTCTATGAATAAGAAAATCTGAGACTTGGCTTAAAAGTTTGAAGACTGTTATGAAAACATTCACCTCAAAATTACTGCATCACTTCTAGCTTTGTGTGTAATGACTTCTAGTCATTGCCTTCTGAGTGGTGTAGGAAATCAGTTTGGATCCAAACTTGCAGGGGCAGGGGCAGGTGTTACATCCCTCAATTTTCTGTGACACTGCCCAATGCAAAGGCAGTCGTAGCAGACAAAAGGGATCAAGCTGCCTTCTGGAGGAAGGTTTCACATTACTGGAAGACTAGGTGGCTGGAAGACCTCAGTTTCTAGAGCTGTTATATTTCAGTTGCTTCCTAATTCAATTTAAATTGAAAGAAATATAAAAGTTATGAGCAAGTGAATGTCAAAAAGTCTTACCTTTCAGTGAGGCCCCCTTGGCACTCATGGTAGAGATCTTGTATGATGACTTGCTTTACCAGAAAGAAATCTCAATACTTGCTGTTATTCTCTGCACATACCACTTTTATATACTCCATTCAGGGTCCATTTTGCATACATTCAGCAGGTCGTGGAGTTTACCTCGATAATTACAAACATCAAATTGCCTTTCTTCCACATTCATATTAATTTTTTGGGTTTTTTTTTTTTTTTTTTTTTTTTTTAATTTTAACTGTGAGAGGGAATTTCATTAATAAGTTCAGCTGTGGGATCCAATCGAATGGAGTGCCAAGATTTTGCCCACAATGAGGTGAAATGCCATTGATCCAGTTGTCAGTTCAGAGACAGGTATTCTCAGTGTTTGTAGCCTGCTGTTCCTACTCCCACAACCATCTTCTTGTCCTTCCTTGTTTCTTCAGCCATCCATAGTTGCTTATGCTAAAATTCTGGCTATTTGTGGGAGGTAAACACTATTTTATAATGTCCCCATTGAGAAAAATAGCAGGTATTGTACTGAAATTTATCCAGAGAAAGGGAACAGAGACTCCTGGAAAATTATAGATATGACAGTCCTGGTCAGTTAAAAAATATATTACACAGCACAAATCATGATATGAATGTTGCTCAGTCTGAGAGATGATTAGAGAAATAGGGACAGTTCTTATATTAAAAAAGTAATAATGTGGAACAATAAAAGAGGTAGAAGTTATATGTTTACTGTTTAATCTCAAATGTTTCATGAATAAATTAGCATTATTTAAAAAGAAAAAAAAAACAATCTCTACAAAACCATGAAATTATTTTCTGTACTTGAAAACCCTCTGCACAGAAGATGGGCATTTCCACCACATGCAAAACATATGCTGTCGTCAGCAGTGGGATTTGTTTTCAGATGTGATGCATCTGTGGTAATCTACAAACTAGCCTTAGCAGGTTGGCCCCGTTTTCTTGCTATGTGAGGCTCCTCTGTGTGAATATATTAGCAAATATATAACCTTTCATCTGTTTCTCAGATCCGTTTAGCCACGCAAAGACTTTCCAAATTAGATGATCATAATGAATAAGGTATACAGTGTTAATGAATTTTCTTGCCTTGTTCCATAACTATGGAATAGGTATATGTGTTACCCTGAATCTTTCATTATTTCATAACTATGGACAAGGTTCTTGAAGCAATGATAGACAATGGAGAAGAAAGGTAGAGCATTTAGGGGGGAAATGTGGAAGGCTTTTCTTGTGAAGCAAGATGCTTCAGCAATCAACCAGAACTGGTATCAGGTGGTCTACATCTGCTAAGTTCTAGGATGTTTGCTAGAACAATTTTTTCTGCTTAGAGGCTTCACCTTGGAAATTGAGGTCCTGCTGAGCAAATGATGCAGTTGTTGCCTGCAGCAGGGAAAAGTGGCAATCTGATGAAGGCAGTAATATTAGAATAGGGCCATGGCCAAAATTCTAGAATGGATGGTAGAAAAACAGCTGCCTTCTAGACTGCAGATACATGTCTTTTGATCTTGATTTAATTCAGCTTCATTTGAAAATCTTCTTCAATTAGGTTACAGGTGAGGTTGAAAAATCCTAGCATCTTACAACATTAGAAGAGTCCTGTGAATTAGATGAATGAGCAGTTCTCAACTCACTTGTTGCGCTTTCATTTACTAGTCTCCTTTTCTTGGCATTTTGAGGGTTTGGTAGTGGTGTCAAAATAAGGCACACAATTGATACTAGGGACTAGATAACAAAGGCAGCAGGTAAACTCCATAGGCTGTGTTTTCCCTTATTGGAGAGGAAGGCTCCTCTGAGGCCTGACAACATCAGCTAAAGTCAGTATCCTCATATGACTTAGTTTGGAGAAGAGCCTTACACAGTTCTCTTGCCAGGTAAGCGTAGACAAGCACCTTAAACGCAGACATTAGAAGAGTGGTTATTTGAAACCATTGCATGATGTTTTAATTAAAACATTTCACCACAAAATAATATATTCTTGCACCTTTCATCTTCAAATACTCTACAAACATGAATGGACTAAAATTGTCAGCAAGCAAGAATCATAGGCAGGAGAGAAGAAACTCTCTATAAATTAGATAAATATAAAAGCGAAGTTTTTTTTTACCAGGTGTGGGTACTGACATAGAGATTAAGAAGTTTATTTGTGGCTGCACAGGAAGTCTTGGGGAAAAAAAATAAAATTCCTTATTCCCAGACCTGCACTTGAAGTGAGGAACACAATTTCTTACTAGTGCCAAAAAGAAAACAAAGGTGAGAGAAACAAAAGAGAGGAAAAGTTACAATAACCAGAAATAAATAGGCACATATATTAATTTTCTAAATTAGGAGTTCGGTTCTATTTAAAAGTTGAGAAAAATGCTTGAAAGTTGCTGAAAATGCTCCCCTCTGCCTCATGAAAGTGACCTGGCTTTATGTTCTCCAAAGAAGTAGTATGGAACTTGGCATCCCATCATCTCTGATTATTCTTTGAACCATAGTAAAGGAAGCTGATCCTAGCCCCCAGTAGTCACCTAATTCTGATAGTAGCTTAGGACAGCACTGTAAATAGGTGGACAGTCATCAGTACTAAGGGAAAAGCCTCTGGAACAGAGAAACTAAAAAGTACAGCTGTTATTAGCAACGTTTCCATCTCCCTTTGTCTTTTACTTCTGCCTTAGGGATTTAATTGACTTTTATCTTCAAATAAAAATAAATATAAAATTAGTAGAATGTTGGAAATAAAATTAGTAGAATGTTGCCACCCAGTGTAAACATATGCCAGAAGAACTTACTATATGCAGACTGTTATATAGCTTTTATCTCCTTACTTATGCTTCATAGGCATTACATGTGATGTATCAGTATTCCAGATAAAAATGTTTAGTGCCCATTTCTCAATAACCTTATCTTTCTACCTCATATCAAGTTGCAAAGCATGAATTAGACTGTGACATTTTGATTGAGAACTATTGATCAGTACTGGAAGATCGAATATTCTTATTCCATTTTACTTTAAGTAAAGCTTTTGAGATATGCAAAGTGTTGTGTCTGATTGATAGCTAACACAGAGGAATGAAAAATCTTTTCTAATAGAATAGTTCTTTGCAGAATACTTAACAAGTTGAATCAAATATTGGGAATATATCTTAATTTTATCTTTTTCTTGCTTGGAAGTATTTGTCTTTAAGAACTGAACATTAGGTAATGCAGAAGTTTGAAACACCAAATTTTTGTTATGTTTTTAACAGACAATCCACAAGTTATGTGTGCAGAGCATGCAAAGCTGAATGTGAAGAAATATATTTCTATATGTGATCTGATTGTTTGACTCTTCAGATACACGATGAAAAAAAGAGGCTTTATGTGTTCCTCTCTTGCATATGTAATGAGAAATGAGACAAGCAAGGCCAATGTCCATCTGGAATTAAATCTGGCCGAGGATGTCAAGGACAACAAGAAGGACTTCTTCAAATACATCAATAACAAAAGGAAAACTAGGAACAATGTGGGCCTGTTACTAAATGGGAGGGGTAACCTGGTAACAGAGGACACAGAGAAGCCAGTTACTGAATGCTGCCTTTGCATTGGTCTTCACTGACAAGACCAGCTCTCAGGAATATCTAACCCAGGAGACCAGAGTAAAGAAGTGTTGAAAGGAAAATTTTCCCTTGGTCAAGGAGGATTGGATTAGAGAACACCTAGGCAAGCTTGGTGTCCACAAGTCCATGGGCCCTGGTGAGATGCATCAATGAGTACTGAGAGAAGCGGCAGACACCATAGTGAGGCTGCTGATGACCACCTTTAAAAGCTCATGGCAATCAGGAGAGGTGCCTGAAGACTGGAAGAAAGTAAATGTCCCCCTGGTCTCCAAAAAGGGCAAGAAGGAGGACCCAGGGAACTGCTGGCTGTCCAGCCTTACCTCAATCCCTGAAAAGGTGAGGAAGCTTCTCATTCTGGAGGGCGTCTCTATCCACATGGAGAACAAGAAGGTGATCAGGAGTATTTAGCATGGATACACTAAAGGTGAATCATGATTGAGCAACCTGATTGCCTTCCATAATGAAACAACTACCTGAACAAATGAGAGGAGAGCAGTGAATATTGTGTACCTTGACATTAGCAAGACTTTCAAAACTGTCTCCTAACCATATCCTCCTGAGTAAACTCAAGAAGAGTGCAGACTGGATGAGAGGACAGTGAGGTGGATTAAGAACTGGCTGAATGGCAGGTCTCAGAGGATCGTAATCAGTGGCACAGGGTCTAGTTGGAGGCTTGTCACTAGTGGTGTTCCCCAAAGTTCAATACTGGACCCAGTACTGTTTAACTTATCCATCAGTTACTTGGATAACGGGAGAGGGTGCCTCCTCAGCAAGTTCACTGATGACACAAGGCTGGGATAATGACAAATACCCCAGAGGGCTATGCAGCCCTTCAGAAGGACCTCGAAAGGTTGGAGAAATGAGCAGAGAGGAACTGTCTGAAATTCAACAGAGAAAAATGCAGTGTCCTTAATCTGGGGAAGAATAACCCCATGCACCAGGACAGGCTGGAAAGCAGCTCCATGCAAAACAACCTGGGGGATCCTGGTGGGCAATAAACTGTCTATGAGCCAGCAGTGTGCCCTTGTGACCAAGAAGGCCAATTATCCTGGTGTACATTAGGAAGAGCATTGCCAGCACGTCAAGGGAGTTGATCCTATCCCTCTACTCAGCTCTGGTGAGGCCACATCTGGAGTGCTGTGTCCAGTTCTGGGCTCCTCAGTACAAGAGAGATGTGGAGCTCCTGGAGCAGGTCTAGCAGAGGGCAACAAAGATGATCAATGGACTGAAGCATCTGTCTCACAAGGACAGGCTGAGAGAGTTGGGCCTGTTCAGCCTTGAGAAGAGTTAACTGAGAGGGGACCTCATTGATATATATAAGGATCTAAAGGGAGGCTGTTGAGAAGGTGAACCCAGGCCCTTCTTGGCGGTGCCAAGCAATAGGACAAGGGGCAATGGGCAGGAACTGATGCACAGGAAGTTCCATCTGAACACAAGGAAGAACTTTACTGTGCAAGTGACCATGCACTGGAACAGATTGCCCAGAGAGGTTGTGGAGTCTCCCTCACTGAAGATACTCCAGAACTGTTTGGATGGAATTCATGTGCAATGTGTTCTAGGATGACCCAACTGGAGCGAGGAGCTTGGACCAGATGACCCACTGTGGTCCCTTCTGACCTTACCCATTCTGTGATTCTATGGTTCTGTAAGTTGGAGTCATAATACTGAAAATATAGTTAGTCTTGTCTTTCTTTTGTAGCAAAACTTAACTAAGGGGTTGGCTTTGGAACGGTGCAAAACTATTTTAACTGTATCAAAACCAAATCCTCAGAGCACTTGGATTTTGGGGCTCTCAAACTATGACATTTTTGGTATCAGAGGATGGTTGCAATCCATCGAGGATAAAAAGATAAAAACCATGATACTTGTGGTAGCAGAAAAGGTTTCCAGACAAAACACAGACTGTACCATTGTAGTGAAAGTAAGGCTATAGTAATGTAAGTTAAGTACTAAGAGTAGAGCTAAGTTTGTGATGTTGCTATATTGATGTGTAGTAGAGAGATTTTGATTATATTTTAGTTGTTGAAGATTGCATGCTGATTAGAATTTTTCAAATTGTTGTGATATGTTGATATTTCGCAAAAGCGGGGGGTGAAGAGTTGTGGTGGGGGAAAACAGTTTTCCCCCTGAAGTTATAAAATGGTAAAACCCCAGGGGGTGATGACCCTTGAAGTTTTGAGGTTTTACCCAATGAGTACTTCTGCAAAATATAAACATATCACAAGCAGAACGGAAGAGAAGGTTGTTGTTGAGAGAGGTGGCCGTATTCTGAGGCCACAAGGAAGGGGCTCGGAGCCCCTTGGGGCCTATGGGCCCCCCCAGTCCTCGGCAGAGGGGTTACAGAGACTTAGAACAGTGTTAAACTAGACCAAGTATCTGTAGCTAGAAAGCTGTGAGTTTTTCTCCACTGTGAGTGAGCAGCAGAAGCAGCGGCAGAACAACACTGACCGGAGCGGTGGCAGAGAGCCAGAAAAGACCAAGCAGCAACAACAGGCAGGCAGCAACACAGAGAGCACTCCTGGAAGAAGAGAGAGGAAGAGAACGAGAGCCAGCAGCAGAGAGAGAACTGAGTTCTACAGAGAAAGTTTGGGTAAGAACTGAACCAAAAACCCCAGACTCCTTTTGTGACCTTTTCCTAAGTGGAAAGGATGGACTCCTACTGGATGGAAGTCCTAAGATGCAACATGCACTACAGAGAGGAGCTAAAAATCTCAGAGAAGAATGCAGAGGGTGACCTTGCCCCCCCCCTGCTGCTTGAGACAGAGCACAGAGCTCTGCAAAGGGACTTGAATCCCCTGAAGATACAGTCACGAAGACCCCTGAGCTTTGTGATATGACCGTGGTGAGATGACCTTGTCCGGGTGAACGCAGCCCACGGAAGAAGACCCTCACTTGGAGACGAGTGGCTGAGGGGGCTTGGATACCCCCTCGTGTGTACTGGCAGAGATCCAGCTACAGTTGCTGCATGAGAAGAAGAGCAAAACAGATAGACCTGCTGCCCTAGAGACACTGCTGCTCTGAAAGTGGAAAGGGATCTTTCCTTCTTCCCTCCTGGACTTTTATTTGGAGAGGAGAGGACATTTGATCCATTGTAAATACTTTTATGTCATAGTAGAGATAGCTAAGATTGTATATAATGTATTGTAGTATTTATTTGTATAGTCATTGTAATATATTCCCTTTCCCCCATTCTGAGTCTCCTGTAGTGTCTGGAAACCATCTCACACTGGCTTGAGGTGTGAGAGGGGGTTTGGACTAGGGAATTGGATTTTTGGAGCTCTCAAACCATGACATTTTCATAGAATCATAAAACCATAGAATGCTTTAGGTTGGAAGGGGCCTTAAGGATTATCCACTTCCAACCACCCCTGCCATGGGCAGAGACACCTTCCACTAGACCAGGTTGCTCAGAGCCCCATCCAAACATGTGGAAAATACATTGGAGGAGGAACATAAACAGAATATTTTTTCAATCCAGATAGTTTTAAATGACAAATACTTTGTCTTTTCTGAAAAAATATTACTCCCTATAATCTCCATGAAACTTTTGTTCAAAATTCAAGTGATTTTCTAGGATTCTGTTAAACAAGAACATGTTCTTCTCCCATCTTCTTCACGTAGGGAACAGGAGAATTTTAAAAGCATTCTTTCCAAATGTTTGTCTCAGCAAAACCAGCAAAATGGGATTGAGTACTTTCTTAATGTGCTGTCTGTGTGAAGGCTGGTAAAAAATAGATAAGAACATAAGGGAAAATGACTCCATATGGAGAAAAAAAAAGGTGAAAATCATTGGGAGATTTTCAGTTTAGTTTTAATTCAAGTACCAGTGTGGTTTCATACAATTTCAGAAGTAGACACAAAAATGAAATGGCAGAACAGGTTTCAAAAATAATTTATCAACATTGTCACTATGATGACATACACCCAAGTGCACCATGAAATATTAAGAGTGAATCCCAAGTAGAATTCCAGCTAATGATAGCAAAAACCCAAGGGACTTTGCAAAGAATTGAGTAAAAGCTGGCTAATATATATTGTTCCTGATACTTGAAGTTGTTTGAAGTCTGTGGCTCTGTGTTCACTAATGCTGTATCTGTGTATTATCAAATAACTTGGCAGTATAAATTTGATCTGGATCATGCATAACTGCATTATGGCACTTCAGTTGAATTATCGAGAGACCATGCTATGGTAGTTATCCTGGCTTGATACTTGATACCAGATTTATCTGACTGTTGGAGGCTGGATGATAAGCATCTGACATCTACTAGGACAAAGACGCACTACGAAACTTTATGTGTAGATGTGAAGTGGCAGAGTGAGCCTGTGCTGGTTCAGCATTTAATGTCATGTGGCTGCAATATTATTTATCCAATACCTTGGTTCCAGTTTTCCTTTTTCAGAGCTGAAAATGAGTGATTTTGAAAGTAAAGACAAATAAAGAGGAATCTCCACCCTCTAAAAAGTCTTTAGAGTGGATTGCTGGAATCATTGCTGTATAGTTGAGGTTTTGAGTAGCTGTGACAGCTTCTTCTGTCTGTCCAGTCTGTCTTGTTCTGCTTTTGGGATGGTGGAATCCATATATATATATATATATATATATATATATATACTGGGACATAGTTGGCCTGATTTATAAAGCTGGAAGATACAGTCCAGTGCAAATGGAGAAACTGTGCAACTTGCATTTGCACACTTTGATTTATAAGATACAGTTACTGCTATAAAAACATCACTGTTTTAGCTCTGTCTTAGCATACAAAAGTGTGGTTGATTCTGAGGCACACCGAATATCACAACTCCAAAGACCGAAGACCTAGTGATTTAAACAGTTTCTCTATTTTTTTGCTTGTTTTCCCATACATTAGCTTTTATGTCTGATTTTTTCCCCCTTGACCATGTTCTGCTATGTTCATAGCTACAGTCTGCTACAATCAAGTTTTTTTCCATAAGATCCTGATTTCAGTTAATCATTATTCCAGATAAAGTGGAAGGAGTTTCAAGATTTTACTTAGGGTATATCTGCCACAGTGGAATTTACTAGGGGGCTGGGTAATTATTGGTATTGTTTAAGTATTATATTTGTGTAACACACTTTTAATAAAATGTAATAAAGAGTAAAATTGCCATCAGAAGGCTGAAATTTTCCTGCTAACATGTGGGGAGTAGGAGAAATAGAATCTGTTTTAAATATTTGCATATTTTTAATTCCATGAATAAACGCATCACTGGAAAAACATTTCCTTAAGTGCTTTGTGGAACTAGAGTCTGTAAAAGTAAGAGGATTTTTTTTTTTCAATTGCAAATACATTGAAAAGAGCACTGAAGTGTGCACAGAGATTTTAAGCACATTTCAATAGGAGAGTATTTCCACAGATTGTGGTAAGCACCCTTCTGTTTTAGCATGCAGTGTTAGATTTCAGTAATGGATAGTAACCCAAAATGGCAAATGGAGATTTTGTCCTATGCTTTAGAAGCGCATCTTTGCGAAGATGCATTTTTCTTCCTGATATGAAATGCTCTTTGGTCTGATAATCTCTGAGATATATATATATATGTGTGTGGATTGAATGGAGAGAAAAAGGTGAGTAGAAAAATTTTTTGGGGAATGTGGTGTTAGCTGAAAGCAAAATAACAAGCAGAGATCTGTGCTGACATTCTTGCTTTCTTGGGTGGATCTTCCTTTTAGTTTTATGCTTATCAGAGAGAGGAATGCATATTACTGCTCAAAATCCTCTGTTTCATAATGGGATAGAAGTAATACTGAAACAATGTGACCTTTACTTAATTGTCTTAAAGGAAGCATTCAGTGTCAGACATTTCTCTCAGTGATTCCAAAACCTATCACATACTCTTTCCTTCATTTATTTGCTACTGTCTCTAAACCTAATACATTAGAAAACAAACAAAACCCTACCCACCAAACAAACAAACAAAAAAATCCCACTAAAAAGCTCTGAAGGGATGAGGTGTATGTGTATTGGGCATCTCCTGTCCCACACGAAATTTGGAACCTCAAATATTGTTCAGTATCTCACTAGAATGTTTTTTCCAATATACCACATTTTTGAAATATTTTAATTAAGCTTGTCATATTTATTGAACCAAGGCTAGAAATTAGTATTGACATAGATTTTTTTGGAATTCATGTGAAATTATTTTAGTAAAATGCATTCACCTACTTCCTAAAACAAAAATGTTTTCTTTGGGGAAAAATGGGGAAGTAGTTATTCTGTGACTGTATATTTTGTGTTATTAAAATAAATGAATGCTGCAAGGTGAAAAATATATGGAAATGCATATATAGCAGGCACAGCCCATGATATGTTCTATATAGAGGTTGTCACCTATCTCAGGGTATCCGGTAGGATTTACTTATAACTTTAAAACTTACAACTGATAGCTATATTGAACATAAAGTAATATAAGTAAAGAAGAAATAAATGTTTGTTAATAAGAACGAAAAAAAGCGGAGGAGATTAAAGGAAACGTTTTTAAACAGAAATACGAAAAAACTATACTCAAGAAAACTTTTTGGTAGCAAATACTGCTAACCAGTCCTTAGAAGGTCAAATACATTAAATTGTACACCTGCAGCACATTTTGTATGTTTAAAAATTCATTAAAAAATTATTGAAGGTGCATTTCTGTTCAATCTCTTCTCTAATGAATATATTTGCATATAATCACAGCTTTTCTCCTTTAGAGCTTTCTTACTCATTTTCTAAATCCTCAGTCTGTAACCTGATCTTGTGGGATTTACAAAGCTGAGGCCAAAGTCATCATGGAAATGTCATGACATTGCCATTAGCAGAAGTGTCTAGTCATTGTAAATGGCTGAGCAGGAGCGGTTACGTCAAATAGATTGTGAGACTTGTTTCATTATTTCATGGCTTCTTACATAAACAGGAAGAGATAGACAAATAGTTGCCTGTTTTGTCTATGTATTTTACTTTACTTTTTTGAAGTGTGATTGTAAAATCATTGTTTGAGCTACTCTTCAAACTCAGCTCTTTCCAAGGGATGAAAGCTTTGATATTGTTACAGTCTGCCTTGGGAAAAAGAAAGCAACAACAAAAAACCACAATAACAACAACAGCAACATCAACCCAATAAGAGAGAGTGGAGTGCAGCACAATCTTTGCATCACTTCCTCCTTATAGATTTTTTGATTTGGCTCTGGTTTCAAAACTTGGGGCTAATGTTCCCTGTGGAGCATATTTCGAGTGTGTTTGGCTTTATACCTGTGAAACATCGACATCATCCCACCTTGCTGACAGCAGAAAAGACAACATTTTCATAGTGAATAAAATTAACTTATTTGTATCCTTCATAAAAACGAATATGCTAAACAGAGGTAGTTAATTTTTTAAAAAAATATATTGATTTAAAGTAATTCCTATAAAAGGACTGAAGTTTTATTCAAATTATGATGTTCTTTCCTTTAAAAACACCCCAACAATCTGCCACAAATTTTGTACAAAAATTCTGCTTTTCTGAGTATGTACCCTGTCAAGTTCCTTAAACTTACAAGTCTTTAAATCAATCTTTAAAAAGTGGAGGAGACACCTGTATCAAGAGTAATGTATTTTTACGTTCATGTTTGTTGTGAGGGATGTAATCATAATGTTAAAGATTTCTAATCTGTAATTTTTCTCTAAAACTTAGAGTAAAAAATTATTTCTTATTATGCGTAGGAGAAAGACAGCCAGTCTACAATTAAAGATGATCAAAGAACAGAAGATTCATAGTTTTTTAATATTTATTTCTTGTCTTTATGACATTGGGGCAACAGGGTATTACATATTGGCTTGCAAAATTAAAACAATGTGTTATAAAATTGCAGCACGTTTTGCCATTATGACTCTTGAGTTCGTGTGTAGACAAATCCTGTAGCTGGATCCACTATTTGCATGTGGCTGTGAGATGAGGATTCAAAATAATTGATTGGGGATGACCAGATAGCATAAAGTTTTTTCGGTTTATGCCAGACTTGTTCTGGAGAAAAATCATCTTTAGGTAAATCAGATAAAGCAACTCAAAAATTCTTCCTGTGGTAGTCAGTTTTTCTTCCACAAATTCTCCTTTTCTGCATGGGTTGATGCATGTCAGAAATCTATGGCTGTTAAAAAAAACAAAAAACCAAAACCAAAAAAAATAATGACAAAATAACCCCTTTCATTTTAAACAGTGTCAGTAGAAATAAACCCAATTCCTCATTAAGAATAGTGATGATCACAAGAATAGAAAGGCAAAGTGGCCAGTCATTTTTCCTATGGTCCAATTTTACTCTCTACCATGTAGGAACAAGCATGAAGGATTTGTAGCTACACTGGCCATAATAGAAACTGCAGGTATTTGGTTTAATAAAGACTACATTAATCCCATAAAATCTTAGTGTGAGGTAGAGCTGCTGTTAACCATTCTCACTGGGCTAGAGGTGAAGAACCTTCAAAGCCTGTAAACATGCCAGTAGTAACTGATTATTCTTGTACATTCCCTCCAGCCACCTTTCACTTCACAAAGGTTTTTAATTTAGATCTCTCATATCTTTTAACAGCTTTAAAAAAATTCTGTCTTTTTTTTTTTTTCTGTATTTTCTTCTGTTCAGAACGTGAATTTGGAAGGAGGAAAAACTACAACAAAAATCCTTCACATCCGGAGATTTGTTTTTTGCCTTCTGAAATGAAATCTGCAAGTTTTTTTTAAAAGATGAGTAGAAGTATCAATCAGCAAGATGCAGACTGAACTTATCTGACAGGCCCATGACAGTGTTTAGTGCTCTCCAATGAGATTTTGTGGAGGCATATGATTATATGTCTGAAGGCTTTTTCCTAAGAACATCAGTTTAGAAGGGGCTGCTAGCCTCTGAATAAAAGCAGACACAATTGCTCTCACATTGTGCGGGAATGCATTACACAGTGGAACAAAAAATTCCATAGGTAGTATATCTGTAGGGAGATGACCCTAGCATTTGTTTTGTGATAAATCTAAGGTACTGCAGAACTAGTTCTAGAGGTTTGGGGTAAAATCAATAGGGCATGTGTAGCTATTTATGCAGGAAGAGTTTTAACATTGTATCTTGTAATACTCTTGGA
Organism: Pseudopipra pipra; assembly: GCF_036250125.1. Lineage (NCBI taxonomy): Eukaryota > Metazoa > Chordata > Aves > Passeriformes > Pipridae > Pseudopipra > Pseudopipra pipra. The sequence goes on from NC_087549.1 coordinate 93,972,257, forward strand.
ACTGTGACTATTTCTGTAAACATAATGGAGTGTGATTTGCCTATATAGAAAGCCATAGGTCATGTGCATGAACTGCACATAAACATATGCTCTATTCTACATCTCTATCTCAAGTCCTGTGGAATCATCCACAGATCATATAACCCCATTTAATTTACACTGGCTTTGGTTTTCCTTTCTCAACTCTTATACATCTTCTGTTCCTCTCCTACTGTGACACCACATGAAAAGCAAAAGATTGTTTGACCTCCCAAAATCCATTAGTCTGCCACCTGTGTTCATGTATCTGGATGTAATAATGCACATACTTGCATGCAACTCACACACATACCTCATTTGCTTCTGGACATATGGTCTAGATCAGTCCAGAAACTTGTTGCACAAACATGTCTAGCAATACGCACACCTAGAAACATCCCATTACAAGCATGCATGCATGCAAACTCAGTTCACAGGGGTTTTTCCACGCAATGGCTGTCAGGCGTAGTTAAAGATGCAGGAGTTAGTAGGCCAATCCATGTTGATTTGTAATGCTTTTGACAGAGTAAGATTCTATGCAAACAATCAAATGAGTGATCTAGCTGCTCTTAACCTCCTTTTATACCGCATTTTGTGTTAATAAAAGACTAGCTAATCTTTGCACATAGGCAAGTGAACTTGGACTAGGTTTTTCAGTAGGTCATGATATGCTTAGGATGCGAGATGCTATGACTGGTGTTAGAAAATGCCCTGGTCTTCCCTGGGATAATCTTGATATGATGCTGAATTAGTGCAATGTGTGGGATGAAGTTGGTACAGATCCTCTTCTAAAATGTACTTTTGTAGATTTAGAAAAGAACCAAATTCCAGATCCTTACTTTAAATGGCAGTGAAATCTACTGTTTTGAACAACACTGGTAGGATTTGGCAAAGACATGACAGAATTTATAAGGAGATAAGTATTTTTTGCCACATGTATAGTCTTGTTGATAATGAATATTGTCTGCATGAATATGGCAAGTAATAGAGAAATCATTTAACTGTAACTTAACCTGAAACCTACTTCTTTTTTCTGGCAAAGCCTTCTTAATTTACTTTAATTTGTGATTTTAGTTCAGAATTTTTAGCTATTGGAAATATTATGTTGCCTCATCCTGTTATTTTAAGCTTGGCAAAATCCGTGTAGTGATTTAGCAAAACTGAGAATAGTTATCTATCTCACTGATAATAACTCTCAAAAATGCTATCAGTCAAACAAATCTCTATTGTTAATAAGGTATATATTTTCTTGGCAGGATAAGAATTACGTGTCACATTCTCTTGAAGCTATTTGCTACCAGATACTCTAATACTTTTTGGAACGGGCTTTGTAATAAAGAAGAGGCATGTATCATTCCCTTAGGGTGTCAGCTCTCTAGGTTGCTGGATAATGCTGGAAACAATGAGTCCCATATCTAAGCCTAGTCCCACCAAGATCCAACCTGCATTCTGTCAGATCTGGGATCCTGCTCAGATCTTTTATCACAGAATATGGTGGAAAGCGAAGGTATGCCTTATATATGTGTATACTTATATATATATATATATGATTAGAGTCTATTTAAGGCTGAAAAAATAAGGATTAGGTGTTTTCATATACTGAAAAAAATAGTTGATGCAAAATATTGGTATGATGTTCTGCCCAGGGAACCCTGGAGCTTGGGAACTGGCTTGCTGCTGTTGGAACCCAAGAATATTTTTCAAATAGTCTTAAGGGTAATCTGGTATAGAAGTGTTTAAGTTATAGCACAGCCATGGACCCCTACTGCCAAGTCCCAGTCTAGTATTTACTTTGGAATATGACCAGTCAAAGAAAGAGGAAGATAAAACTGTGTCTGTCAATTGCCTTTAACTATGGGTAAATAATAACGAATCCAGAGAAACCTGATGGTCAGGCACCACTATGAAAGCTGGAGCATGAATTGTATTACTGAGGAGTCTATGATTTCAACTTGTTCATGATAGTGTTGTCTTCTGCTTATGAGCCCCAGATCAGCTCTTTTGTTTAGCCTGAGAGCTATTTCTCTACAAGATCTGTAATTCTCAGAGATAGAAAATCAAGAGAGCAATACTGTAACACTCTTGGGTTAAGGGAAGACTCGATCCAAGTTTTGGAGGATTTATGGTAGAAAAGAATAGCTTCTTTGTCATGCTGGCCACTATGCTGGAAGAGCTTTAGGCACCATCTTTGCCATTGCTAACTATTTAGCTTGTCTACCAGTTGTCTGCTCTCCTGTTTCCTTTCCTACAGTTGAACACAGAATCAGAGCTAGCTCTAGACGGTGAGTGAGGAGAGATGAAATCTCATTATTACTTTGATGGCTGTAGACAGTAAATAGTTGAAGTGTTTCCATTTTATAGCCATCAACTGTCACTTAATTTAGTGGGTACTCATTGATCTCCAGCAGAGATTTTTGAAATTATAATCAATATGAAGATGCCACAGAGGAATAATAATAAACCTCTTCGGAGCTGGAAATACATTTAATGAATCAGGAGGCTGAGTAAATAATACCACATGTATGTGGTGAGAGCTGTCTGGATAGCTGTGGTTACAACTCCAAATAACTCCTAAGTAGCCTACAAAATAAAAGTAGATTTAGTCATTATTACTAGAGGGTCTACTCATGGGACTGTATCAAATGTAGTTACAACAGCATAAAACATGAGAAACATGAAAGCTCTTCTTGTTTCCCTTTTAAAGTGTTCGTTTTCTTTGATTTTCTGGCAAAGCATATGTATGTTTGTGTATGTGAGGAGGATAAAGACATGGGTTGAAAATGGACAAAAGAAAGCTCCAGCAAAAAGTGAGAAACACTTACTTCAGAGGAGAGAGTATTACTCAGTTAAAGGATTAAAACAGATGCTTGGGTGACTCTTGCTGGTATCTAAACCACTGCTTCACCTCGCTTCATTTATGTGGGCCTAGCGTGGCTCAGGCCATAGAGGCGGGAATTTGAATATTCTGAAGGCCAGAAGGGGCCAGAGCACTTAGGCCAAGCCTAACTGTGTAATCCCATCTCTGATACCGTTCTAGTCTTCCTGTGTGTCTTTGGTCACATTCCACAACATTTTTGCCTCATTAGCTTCATCAGTAAAAGTGGGTGATATTTACCTGAGGCTTCATAGAAAAGTTACTATTAACTAGGTCATATTTAAAGAGTTGTAATGCAATTTGGGTACTGAACCTGACAGTACAACACTCTTAGCCATCAAGTGGCTGGAGATTTAATAATCTACCCTCACACAGTCCTGCGATGCAGTTGAGCAGTTGTGAGAGATCTGTCTTTACCAAGCCATGTGCTGGGTGCTGTTTCTAATGAAGAAAGGCGGTAATGGGCTGAAGATTCTCATCTTTCTGACTTAGGTAAAGCAAGAGAGTTAATGGTTCCACAGCCATTTCTGTAGCCCTCTCTCCATGCCGCATTTCTGCGGGAGAATGTGTGGAGCAGAGAGAGCAGACTGCTGTCGGGGGATTGACTAGGGTGACCTCTGAGACCCTTCCAACCTGAATGATTTTGTGATTGCATGATTTGATGTGTGTGTTTAAGTGAGATGTTTTTAGAAGTGTAATTAGGAAACAAAGAAAGAAGCTAGAAACCTATGACCATTTCTTCCATCCTTGCTGCTTTATTTTCGGTCAGTTTCAAAAGATTAGAGGATCATGTGTCTGCATGTCTCTTGATTGCAGAGAAGCACCTAAATGAGTAGTACCTGGCCTTTTTGCTGACTTCTTTTAGCGTTGGAGAAAGACTGTTTATGGTAGCTCTGCTCTTCTCATATTGCAGAAACTAGAGAAAGTTTGGTGCTTCCAGGAAGTGTACTGCTCACATACTCCACTGTATACATGCATGGGTAAACCCCTATATCCTCCTGCAAACATAACAGACACCAGCAGGTTCTGGCCACAAGAAAACTCATAGTATGCCTTGCAGTTGCCTTTCTCAGTGGAAATTCACATAGAGCAGAAGCAAATGTGCAGAGCAAGCGATTTACTCTGTCTATAGCAGAAGTTTATTCCCAGCTGCCATCTTTCATTAAGACACCTTGGTCCATGTTAAACACATGCCACCGGTGATTCATTCAACCCCAATCCCTTTGCTTGCATCTGACAGTCTCCCAAATTACCCCACAGGACAGATAAATTGCCCCCATGCAGCCCACGCATGCAGCCCATGGGCTGTAGATTGAGAAGACTGATGGCTATACTACCTCGATTACTTTATTCCTACTTTAAAGGCAGTGGCAAGAGCAGATTCACTAAATGCTTGAACTCTTTGAACTCTTGAACTATGCGACAGTCAGTGTTTAAAAATAGAAACCACGGCTCCCCTGTGCAGCCCCTTTCCCAGTGATTCCTCCTGGCAGATGAAGTCATGCCCACAGCTCACTGCCCCGTGAGTGGGCAGCCTGTCTCCGGCAGAGTCAGCAGGAGCCGGCACGGCAAGCTTAAAAGGCTGTCAGGGGCTGGCAGGTCATCCGCCCAAAGGCAGGAAAGAAGGGGGAGGGAGGGAGAAAAATTGCAAAATAACCACAAAGAGAACAAGCTCTTTTTTGAAATTGGAAACTTTAAAGAAAAGATTTATGAACCTTTGGGTTTATGAAACCACCTGGTGCTTTGGAGTTTGCTGCTGGTTAAATCTGTCGGTTCAAAGTTTGGTGGTTGTTTTCCTCCATTAAAAAAAAAAAAAAGACATTTAGAATAGTCTAATTCCACATGTGCATTGATCTTTTAAAACTCACGCCCACTTAACTTTGAGCTCAACTTGTAAAAATCAGAAAGATTTAGGGGAAAAAGCCTGTTACTTTTTAAGGGTAGCTTTGCCATTTGTGGTGCGCATTGAGCAGTACGGCCCCTGAACTCCAGCTTTGCCGTCTGCTTAGTTTCCTCGCCTGTGCACAGCGTGACTTGTGCTGTGTTTTGACAGTTGGTGACCTCCGACCCCCCACTCCATAAAATGTTTAGGCTGAGGACGCCTGAGAGGAGCTCTCAGACGTGATGGTTGGTGGCTCTTTTGAGACAGGCCCATCATCTTTCCCCCCAGCCCATATATAGCAGCATCGTGGAGCCTGTAGGTTTTGCTCACGCAGCAATTTCAGTCAGAAACTTTCACCCACGCTTCTGGTTCTGGGTTTCCAAAGAGACGAAGGGGAAAAATGAGAAGAGGGGAGAGTAAGCATCTCATTTTGCTTTTAGGGTCATTCGATAATTGATCTTGTAGGTCTCAACCATGATGCATGGCAGCAAAATGCAGTTTAAACTCCGGTTTTGCAGGAGTATCTGAAGCTAGAAGGGGTTGCCAGAGAGTTATGAAGTCTCTCCTTTGGTACTGAAACAGAAGCAGTAGCGCTTCATTTTTTTGTGGCTCATTTCTTTCTGGTGTTTTATGCCTAATTTATGGCTAATTCTGATTATGCCTAATTACAATATTTGTAGAGACAAATAGTTATTAGATCTGGATGAATCAATCCAAATGAACAATTTATTTAGCACATTGCTTATTTTTCCTTCTTAAGTTTGCAATTAAAAACTGTGTTACTTTTAAATACATTCATTATTTTGAAATTAGCTGTCAGTTACATGAGTGAGTACTCTTGTTCTGAGTTAATTTGCAGTCATTTTCATGAAAAATATTGGTAATTTCCACTGCTTTGGCTAGCTTCAGGAGTCAGGTGAGGTATCTCTGTTCCCTTGTTGCTTATGCAAGTATTTTACTGGTAATAATGTTATTCTGGTACTTTATGTTTGACTCTAAAAAAATTTAATTTCAATTTGTTAGGACTTAACTGTAGACTTGAAAACATGCTATGGAAGTATTTACATATAACCAGGTATTTGAGATTAAAGTTACTTTTTTGCCAAGCTTTCACAAAAGTGTTTATAGAAAGTGAAGGATGCTGGCCTTTAAGGACAGCTGACTAATTTAAGAATGTGTATGAATGAATGAAAGCCTCAGTTTTATAACTGGTGAAAAATAGTATCTGTTTCTTCTTTCTTTGGTTAATTCTCCTTTGACACAGGCAACCTTGTAGCATAAATGAGAGCTTTCTTATCACAGACTCATATCTGTCTATGGCAGGAGTTGAAGCAGTCACTGAAGCTTAAGCAAAACTGAAGACTTTTTGTTTCCAGACAAAAACAAACAGAGGAGGTAGAGTTCATTCCTGTAACCCAACGAGAAGCTTTAAAGAACCAGTCTGTTTCTAGATTTGCCTTTGACTTCTAACCCTTCGGTCAAAGGTTATGCTTGGAAGTATAGCTTGTCCTCTGGCTTATTAACTTCTACCATCACCTCATATACTTTGCTCTGCAGTTTAAATTTCACTAATTTGGAGCTTACTAACTCAGTACCTAATTACCGAGATTCATCTGTAAGAGACAAAAATACGCCTGGTAAAAAAGGTTTTAAATGGCATTAGATTAGTTTTTTTAGCAGAGTGATATTATTAATTCACACGCTAATTCTGCACTTTTGCTCTTCACTTGATAGCTTATAGCTCTTGGAAGAGAGTATTACGTGCTCTGTCCTTTTTCAGGACAAATGTGAATTTTGCTGCTTGTTCAGGCTTATGCCAAAAGTCTGCTATAGAGGTAAAAGTTATTTCTACACAGTAATATGCTCCATGGTAAAAGAACTGAACTGATTTCCTGGAGATCTAGGTTAAATTTCTGACTTTTTCACAAATTCCTTCATGTTCCTAGGCAGGTCACTTAACAGGTTTCCTCTATAGTTCTCTATGGGCAGAGAAATGGACCTTATTGCTCTTCACTGCTGCCCTTTATATTGTTAGTTAAAACTGCAAAATATTTAACCCGAGGATCACACCCACTGTATGCAGTGTAGGTTTTAGCACATGGAGATTGTAACGTTTTTTGGGGTCATGCACTTAATATTCTTAGGAAGTGGACAGAATTATCCCCATTTTTCTGAGGGGCCAGTTGAGGAGAAGGAAAGGTAAGAGATTATTAGGAGTAGGAAGGAAGAAAGAGATCTCTGTGTGTTCTCTTCCGTTTTTTTGCTTTACTTGCATCTCAGGCCATCTTTAGGCACAGGCAAAAAATGGGCATTCATCCTGGAGATCTGATTACAGGCAGATAGCCTATGAGCCTCTCTCTTATCATGACGAAAACAGAAGTTAATTTTACCTATGCTGCTAATCCCTTGATCCAGTTCTGCTCACCTTCGCTCAAGAGCAAAGTTACCTGTCTCAGAAGAGTACATATTCCCTATGGTAACATATTTCCTGTGAGAAAACTTAGGTGGTTTTACCTTTTCATATTCACTTCCAAGACAAAACTATGTATGCCAGTGCTTGGAAATATTGGAAGCATTATGTGGATCCTTCTGGTATAATATTTTCATATATAAATCTTGGTGCCACAGAAGGAAATACTTCTGCCTCATCCAATTCTAAGCAATTTAAGTGGAAGCAAACTGAGAAAAGTGAAAGGGGAAAAACTAATTGGTGTTGGAGGAAATGCTCACATCTTCTGTGCTGTCCTGCAGGCCTGAAGTAAAGTTTCTGGCTATTTGGAGCAATGAGAGTTTTTTCGTTCGGTTCTATAGGCCCAAGATATCATCCTCTGTTTATTCAGTCTCAGTTCCCTTGTATTAGACTATCAGGATTCAACTGTGGAAACAAATCTCTCAGTTGCTGAAGCTATCAAGTAATCAAGATATTACTCAAGAGGCTGAAGCTCACTTGACTTTCAACCTGGGGTCCTTGAGGCTGATGTGAAATTATGCTTGCCCCACCTGTGACTAATTAACAAAGCCTAAGTGAAACAGAACCCAAGAGTAATAATTTATTTCCATTGTAAAAGGATACAATGTCACAAAAAAAAGAGAAGGGAAAAGAAAAGAAAAGAAAAGAAAAGAAAAGAAAAGAAAAGAAAAGAAAAGAAAAGAAAAGAAAAGAAAAGAAAAGAAAAGAAAAGAAAAGAAAAAAGAAAAGAAAAAAGGAAGAGAAAAGAAGAGAAAAGAAAAAAGGAAGAGAAAAGAAGAGAAAAAAGAAAGAAAAGAAGAAAAGAGATGTACCAGGCAATAACCTTTTTAGGAAACACAATAACAAGTAACACAGTCACATTGTGGCATACAGTACAAATTCCACACACACTGCTGGAGGTACAGGTCAGAAGTGCAAGCATATCTGAAGAGCAGTGGGAGGAGAGGTCTGGAATTGAAAAACGTGTGTATCCTGTCTCAATGTGAAGATCTATGTGTTTCTCTTACTCACTCAAAGACTACTCCTGGGTGGTTCCTGGGATAACCATGTGCCCCAGGCCCCTGACAGGATTCTTTTTGAGTACTAGAAGCAGTTTAGATATACCCTACAGGCAGAAAAATATGTACCATATTGCTATAACATATTACAGGACTAATGCAACCAGAATATATAGGGAAATTTTTTATCTTATTATTTATTTAATTACCTCTTTAATTTTCTGCTATCTTGTTTTGTAGAACCAAATACTCCTTTAATGTTTACAAACTGAAATTAGGATATTGCAAAACATTTGACAGCAGAATTCAAATTTAATACACTATATGTACATACACAATAGATACAATTATACAGATTATAAAGCCATATTGTCTATGGCTTTACTTAGTGCACACATATACACATGTACCTACAGATATATGTGAAAACAAGTCAAAGACAGTCAAAGAGCTTTGCTCAGTATGATTCTGGTATATGGATCTAGTAGAGATCCGTACAAAATTGTAAATGATAAGTTAGAAGACACGGATTTCATTGTGTCTTTTTATAACAGAAAAGAAGAATGATGTGAAACTATAACAATAACACTGAGCTATGGACTGAACAAATGATGATGGGTATCTAGGACAATTTCCCAAGTTAATCTTGTCTCTTTCTCACAGCTATGATGATTGCCATCAGTTTGCTTAAATTATTTGCCTTTCAAAATTATTTTCATAGAGGTGTTGTTAGTCCCTTTCCCTTCTGGTCCCTTCACCTAATGCTTACAAGGCCCAGCATGGTCTGGTTTATGGAATCTTTGAACTTGAGCTCATGGGATATAATCTTGAGAAATGCATCTTCTTTTATATTTTCAGTACTGATACCTTCTAGAAATTTGCTTTGCCTGTTTTACAATATAGTGCACATTGTCTGGGTTTTGGTTTTGTTGCTCTTTGTGCATCGTGGTATCTATGGGCACCCATGGTTGATACAAATGTCATGTATGTTTATATACAATAAATGAAGTATATCTCTCAATGTACACTGGTTAATGAAAAGGCATATTTATGAACATATACTGTAGTGGGACAACTAAACACAAATCAACTCATTACCTTTTATTCCTTTTGAGAATAAATTGTTAAATAGAGAGATGAATCATTTATCTCTGACTTCACAGTCTCTACACAGCCTAGCTTGGCTATGATAATAAAGTAGTAAATTCTTGGTCCAAAGCATTTTCTAGGATGAGCAGGTGCAACTCATATTCAAGATAGCTGGGCTTTGTGCAGTATGGTTAGAATACGGCCCTTTTATTTGGCTTTGTTCTCAGATTTGTCAAATTAAGAAAAATAGTTTATTTTCCTACAGCAGGTACATTTGGGATGTCTTTGCAAAACTATACAGACCAAAACAGTACTACCTCTGTATAGGTGGCACTTCAGGGATCAGGAAGTTTTATGCCTATATACCTTAACTCAATAAGGAATTGATTGTATATGCCATTAGTTCTTCAATAAACGGCAGAGGGTCCATGTAACAAATGGGAACTACTCTTGTAGTTAAAAACATCCTCTTGCATGATAATTGGTTTCTTTTGATCAGTTTAGAATGCTTTTTACCCCACAGATACATACTAATATAGAGAGCCAGTAAAATTTAACAGTAACTGATATAACCAAATAGTTATGTCCTATAAATCCTAATGCAGACGTGGTAAATATATGATTTGCCATCTGCTTTTGTTTATATCAGGTAAGCAGAGCTGAAATTTTCAAATTGTGATTTATGGCTAAAGGAGAGATATTTAGTGACATCATGCTGGCTCTTGTTCTTTTTCTCACTGAGAGAACCTGTGTGGAAGAGGTGGATGAAGTGCAGGGTAATGTTAGGCTACCTCAATCCTTTTTTTTAATAAAAAGACAAAATATTTGACTAGAAATTAGAAAAAAAACCCCAAAACTTTATCAAAACATCAGCAAACACATAAATGCTTTCCAATCACCACTTCTCTGTGAAAACAGCTATGGTAATCTGCAAGCATAATGTTGTTTTATGTGTTATTATAAAAGAGAGGATAGACGTGTTTGCAACAAGAGTTCATCAGAGTGATAGTGAATAGTGTTTGTAAACCATTTTTCCAGAAGAATCCGTTCTATCAAAAGTTTTGAAAGATCCTGAGCTGATTGATTTGTGCAACATGGAGTCTCTGTTAAAGGTTTTTTCTTCTAAAGTTTTGTTCTGACTACAAGGCTTTGAAAACTGTTGGTACATCACTGCAGTTAACCGAGGCTTAGCCAGTCACAACTACAGCTGACAACAGTGTACCTTTTGCTGCTGAATTGTGCATGGCTGGACTGAACAGAGACCTGGGGTTTCTTTGATCCATGTTATGGCACAGAACATAAGCTTTCATTGCACAACCTCAGACACAATGTGCTCTACTGGCAGATTATAACTGCTGCATATTCTACGTATTCAAAGAAGCCGGGGTCTGAAATTGCCTTTGCACAGACAAGCAAAGTATTTCCTCTGTGAGGTGATGTAATCAAAGATACGAAGCATCAAGTCCCTTTCTCAGTTTTAGTGTAGCAACTAAATTTTCTTATTTCACTACATAATAAAGTAGAGCGTATCTTAGAATTATACAAATCTTTCCTAGTTTCCATTGAGTAGGAAAAAAGGACAGATTTTTATTTTCCTCCACAGCCTGGCCTGTTACTTTCCGCATAATCTTCATCTAAGTAAATTTGACAATGCAGTCTGAAAATTGATTACATTTCCTTATGATTTGCTGGAGAATAATTTTAATTGAGTATATAATGGGAACGTTTGAGTAATGATGTAATTTAAATATTCCTCAAATTAGTTTCTAGTATTTAAAACTGTGAATAGGTAGAGTTGATGTAAGAGTTTCTAATCTATTATCTATAAAATAAGACAACTTATCACCTGCTGAATGTGGTATTTTCTCCTCTCTTATTTTTTGCTCTCATGTTCTCTGGAGAAGTATGCTAATCAGCCATTGCTGCTGATGATATTGTTTCATCAAATTTATAAGGAGTTAGTAATGAACATTGCTCATTCAACTCCCTCTGAAGTACTCATGCAAACCTGTTATTAGGAAACTTATGTTATTTTGATGCTTCTAGCTCTTATTTCTGAGTACAAATTATTGATCCACAAAGGCTTAAATGAAACAAAATCCTTCTAATCACTTACAAAAATACAGAAGTCTGCTCTTAAATTAGAGGATTAACTAGCTAGGATTGACTTTGCATATGGAATGACAGGAGGAAAAGGGCAGCCTGAGTCATGTAACTGGCCTTGTTTATCTCAGTAAGAGAGAGAGGAAAATTTAATTTAGTGCATGCAATTTAGCATGCAAAAGGTCAGACTGGTGCATGCCTGCAGGTAGTTAATCAGAAAACTGCTATAATTTCCAACCTAAACAATGTTAAGCAATACAAATGCAAATATTGGCTCTTGCTCTGTGAGGCTGATTTCAGCTGATATTTATAAACTCCTTTTGCTTCCGTCCTGAGTATTTTACATGATACAAATGATTTTAATTAAAAAAGAGTGTATCTTTCCATCCTCTGTCCTTTTATTGTCTCCAGTAGGGTTGGAACAGAGTGTACAACAGAGCAGAAGTGCAGCTGGGACAGGATGCCTCTTGGATGGACTCAAGTTTGTTTTAATTGAATCTAAAAAAACCCGTTGTCTGACACATGGTATGTGCCATCAGACAGTGGATAAAAAGCCTCAGATCAGTGACAACTGAGATGAAAGCACGACTGTGGCTGTATCAGCTGAAAGCAGCTCATAGTCTAGGTGAGGAAAGTGTGTGTGTGTGTGAGTTATTAGGAAGTCTTTTCTCAGTTACTGGGAGTTTCCCTCCTTTCTCCTCTCATTTTCCCTTGTCCCCTCTATTTTACATTCTCTATTGCTTTAAACTTCCATTCAGCACTTTCAACCCTGTGCAGACCATCATGGAGCAGTGCAGCTTCTGAGTTCATTTTTGTGCCTGCTTTTTGTTTTGTAGACTAGTAACATGGGAAACATATTGCTTTGTCTGTTTAAGATGCTGAACATCTTTTAGTTCTTTTCAATTTCCTGGATGTATGCTTCAATTAGCCAAAAGATACCGTTCTCCTGTCCCATTTTTGCTTTTGTAAATATACAGAGTAACTTTTTCCCCCACAAAATCTCATAAGAAAACTACTTTCCTTCTAACCCTAATCTACATATGCATTTCTATTCATCTTGTAGTGGTGCTCCCTGACATTCAGTTGTCTTTTTCAAAATAATAATTAATTCAAATCCCAAATAAATTGGACTTAAATCAAGTATTGCTGCTAAATCTTGGATATGTTTGGAACCCTATAAATGGCAAGCTTAGAATTCACTTTTTCCTCCCAGGTGTCATAAAATGGTGTCTGCATGCAAAACCCCAAATTCTTAGAGCCAGTGTACAAGTGTAGCTGCTTTCTTATTTAGTGGAGCTACTCACAGACAGCTTATTATTCTAATTTTCCAAAGTCTGCCCTGGCTTACAGAATTGCTTCAGGGCATAAAGCATTGATTTTGCTCTGTAAACTCACGTGTGGTTTAGGTGCTGACTGTCTACGGGCATCATGGTTTCACATAGTGAGTGCCTTGTGGGAGGTGCAGAGTTCCTTCAGCTCGTGTTATATTTAAGGTAAGTGTGAGGTAAACGGAAAGAGGCAGTAGAGACCTTGAGAAAGCCTCACTTCTCTGTGGAGTATCACAATACACTTTAGCTTTGCTAGGCACTTTTAGTCTCCAAACCTTTGGCAATGACACTAGTCAGACATAATCTAATGTAAACCTCATTTATTTCTGTTCCCAGAAGGGAACAGATGAGGAGGCTGGAATAGTTTTAATGTTCTTGAACTGCGTATAGATGTTGAGGAGACAATACTATTTTTTGCTGTGGCACGTTTTAATTTTTGGACAATGAAGATGTACCCAGACAAGGCACATTTGGGTCTGTTTCATGACTGTAGCGTGTGCTGGCTGGTGAAGGACCAGCACTGGGGCTGTTTGTCTGCTCCAGGGACAAGACTGAGCAAATGAAGTCTTATATCTCAGCTGAGCTGTGGGGGAAACACACCACTCAAGGGAGCTCTGTGAGGACTCAAGGCTGAGGAGTGGGAGTCCTGGCTGCAAAATGCAGCTGGTGATTTCCTGCCTCACTGGTCAACTTTGCTTACCTGTATATGAAGCGGAGAGAGCTGTATGCCCACCTCTTTCTCTGCCATTCTTGTGTCTTCCTAGTAGTAAAGTAAACAGTATGAAAAAAAAAAGGGGGGGGAGGGAAATAGCGAGATGGACAAATGCAACTTTCCATTTCCGTTTCCTAAATGTAGAGGGAATCCATTGGATTTGATCCAAAAGGTCTAACAATTAATGAATCTACTTTCTTTACTCTACTTAGTAAAAATGTTTAATTTAATTTAATTGAAAATACAAGTGCAATTTCTTGATGGCATTTCCACTATTGTTGTCTAGGTATCTACCCTCCAATAAACAAATAAAGGCTCTGGTCCAGCATCAGAGAAGGTCTGCTCCAAATTCCACAGAGGTTGAGAAGAGAGTCCTGGACTGAGTAAGGGAGAATCTGGAGAGGTAAAGTGACAGTACCAGTCTCATATTTGGTTCTGTAAATAGTCAAGTGCTGAAACTTAAGATCACAAATATCTGCATTGATTTAACTTAGTTGAAGAAACATCAATGAGAATGTTGGTATGCGTAAAATTAAACCCATTCATAAGTCTGGAGAACTACGGCTTAAGCTACACTCAATAGTCTGGCATGATTTTTTACTTACTTTTCCTCTGCCACTTTCTGTAGGCTTAAAAGTAGACTATGAACTCTGAATAAGAAAATGGTAACTTTGTCTAATGTTTCTCAATTTATTTTTTTTTTAATGCTGTAGGTTTCATAAACAGGAGAGACCTTTTGAAGGTTCTAGGAAGTTACACCGGTGAAAGCAGATTTCAGTCCACACAGCCAAATTTCCACATGAAGGTGCTCATTGTATTCCTAAATCATAATAGGCTCCAATCACTCTGCCCAAGAAAAATAAGGACAATTGTGAGTCACTTGCGAAGAGATTATGAAGCCTTGATCTGTGCAGCACAGATTTGACACTTAGGAGTGTCATTTTCCTCTTAAGAGAGTCAGAGTTCAAGGTGCACTGTGCTGCTTAGGTTCTAGACAATCAAGCAAAAGTATGGCTGTTGGACAACATTGCAGTGGGAGCACATGAATCATTAAAAAGATTAATAGGAAAGTTTCTGAACAAGCATTCTTTTCCTAATATTTCTCATCTTTCCCAGGAATGGTCAGTTGCATAGGGAGCAGCACTAAGGTAGAGTGTAATATGTGGTTTTGCTTGGGTTTATGGAAAATTGCAAAAGAAGAGAGTACTGGATTCATTCACAACACCTTTCTGTTCCTAGGAATACTAAGGAGCTAGACAAAAAAAAAACCCCGCAACCCCACCTCCCCAAAACACCCCCCCCCGCAAAGAAAAACAAAAAACCACCCCTCCTTAGGCAAAGCACCAAGGATGTGGTCTTCTTGCTGGTAACTTGTCACTAAGGCCTGACAAAATTCACGTACACACACACAAAACCTGCCTGTGGACTCTTTAACTTTGACTTCAACTGTGATTTTGGTGACTGAATTACAGGGTTAAATATTTGGCAGTGAAAGTTGGAAAACTGAACTGAGTCCTGAGATCCTGCATGGCAGGGAATAAGGAAGACACTCTCCCCTGAAGGCCCAGGGAGTCATGTGGATTTGCTCATCACAGCAAATTCTGCTTTAAAATGTGTGATACAGAACTTAAAAAAGAGCTGGTCTTCTAGCATGTGCTTATCTCGGTACTGCCAGTGAAAGAAGCACATCTAGAGAAAAGAGACAGCAAAACTGAATATTATTGTCTGGCTATGATAAAGTGGACTTGCCTAACATACTTTCGCTAAATTTATAATAATAAGCTTCCCAGATTGAATCTCTCACTAATTGTAACAAGAAGACAAGTAGCCTTTAACCAGGCTCTCGGAAAATGGTTCCCTAACTGTTGCTCAGACCAGTGCTGTGGCTGATGGGCATATAAATGCCACAAATAATTCATTTGAGTTTTTTGAAACAGAAGGCATTACTCTGGAGGTCGGCTGCCCAAGGAGATATTTGTAAAACAGGCAGTCTGTTTACCATCATTTTGATTATATTGTCAGTCATTTGACCAAATTCCTGGAAATCTCAGTGACTGGGGAAAAGGATAAGCAAAATGGTCATTAGGTTAAACTATTAGGACATTTTATTTTCTTATTGGTTTGGTTTTATTAGTGCTCTATAGGCACACAGCGCTTTACATTCTCTGTCTCTACTGTAGAAAGGTTAGAATTTTGATTCATTTGACATTATGACTCATCAAGCTGTGCCATATATACTAGGATTAAAAATTGCTGAGCAAAAAGGCAGAGAATTTGTGTACTTTTGCTACCCTTTGGCATCGTTTCTTTAGAAAATATTTGGATTCTTTTTGCTAACACAAAATTGTAGCAAAATTGTGGAAAATAGATAAATAAGTTAGGACATCTCACACAACAAACAGTTCAGCAAAGGAGCTTCAGGGAAGGAAATAAAACAGTGCATTTGTGAAACAAAGAGGATGCTACCAAAGTTACACAGTATACTTGGGGCAACAGAAAGCAGGTAGGCCCAGGTGTTGCTTGAGTGGTGCATCCTGCTTCTTTTGAAGTTTTTGCTTTTCCTGGTTATATAGAGAAGAAACTGTAAGCCTTGTGTATAGCAGGTCTAAAGTTGGGATTTTAGGAGTTATTCATAGGAGTATCAGTATTGACACAAGTGTTTGCTGTGTATTCATTATGCGCTGTACTTGAATAGACAATGCACGTGTTACTTCAGAATGCTTGACTAGACTGTATGGAATATCAAGGGAGCTCAGAATAAATGTCATAGGTGGAGCTGTTCATAAGCACGATATATAGGGAGCAGGCCTGTTTTGTGAATTACTGAAGATGGTGGAAATCAATCTGTTAATCACAACAGGTTTCTGTGATTTTAAATATTATAGGAGTGCTGGTAAAATACAGTTGCTCCAAAGTTTAAACTCCAAGTTTGTTTTGGTGAACCTTGAAGCAAAAATTTAGATAGATCTTGATGCCAACAGAGATGCCACAGCTGAGTGAAGGTCAGTCAAAAACAAAAAGGAAAACACATAAACTCTCCTTAAAGATGGAGAGAATGTGGTGGGTGTGCTCATGGAGCCATTCTGAGATGAATGTTGTTGTTAGACTTACTGCTAGTGCCAGTGGGAGATTTTTCTTTTTAATTCTGGAAGAACTTTAAAGATTTTATCTATAAACAAGAAGAGAGACTTAGAAATAGGGTACAGCTTCAATTTAGGAGATGACAGAGCTTTTCTCAAAACACCTGAGGCTGCAATGTGACCATAAGAAATGAAGATAATCTGAGGTAGAAGTGAGCTACATCTAACTGAAAAACACTCAGTAATACCACAGAAGAATAAATATTTGAGTAAGAATGCAGACATCAATTGACTCCTACCCAGTATTAAATGGAAACACATGCTTTGTACTAGGAGCTAGATCATGGTGGGGAGAGGAGCAGGCAAGAAGCCCCAAGCTCCTTTTCATTTCAGTGTTATACTCAATCATGGCCACTGCCAAATTAAACCCTAAAAGTTGAACCAATTCAAAATCATTCAGTTCAAGGCTGAAACCTCTCTCTCTCTCCCCTCCACCCCCACCTTTGTTCATAAACATGCTGCAGTCAGGTGTTAATTACAATCTCCAGTAAAGCCTCAGAGCTGTGTAGATTCTCCTGGGGAAAACGACTGGACTCAGCACTTTGCAGATCTGTTTATTTTACTTTACTGCACTTTAGTTACCCCAGCTGGTTTGCTACAGACAGAGAAGAGAGGGGAAAGCCCGGCCTACAGAAGAGTCCAGAGGAACTAAAGTATATCCCTCTTCTGAATCGAACAGCTTACATGAGAATTGCTTGCCTGTAGTGAGTTGATTGGGTGTTGAAGTGTTCTTTCTCCGGGGACCTGACCTTTCAATACTCTGAAATGTGTGCTTCTTGCCAAGTCATTCCAAGCCATCTTCTCTTATGCCATGCTTCACAGGCAAAAGGCATGTGTGAGAATATCTTGCCACATAGTATTTATTATTGTTAATAGTACGAATCATTTGCTAATCTCTGATGATGTGATCGGCACTGAACAAAACACAGAGAAGCACAAAGCATACCCTGAGGAGTTTATAATTTTGAAGACAAACATAGATGAGACAACATGCACTTGGAAGACCCTGAAGTAGATGTTGACCTACTAAGAATTTAAAATTAATTAACTAGGAGTGGGAAATGATTTTTTTTTTCTGATGCAATCTGTTTTAAAGAACAGACTTTTTTATTTGGGCTGTAGCAAGAAAATGTTTCATGAAAGGCATACATGTCTTACCTTACTATTCCCTCTCTTGGAAATAAATTGGGTCATACTCTTACTTATGAAAATTGGTAGCCTATTGTTGAAGCAGATGCGATTCTGTTAAGTTACATCAGGTGGGCATCTGACCAAATAGGTACACAGGCATGTTTTCAGATATGCCAACAAGCTAATTGTTCCAAGCTCACAAAAGACTGAATATGAATTTGAAATCTTGTGTATCAGCTTGCAATTTCTTGGAATGTGCACTTTTCTTAGAGAAATACTGTTCCTCGACTGAGGAGAAATTCCAGACACTTTTATACTGCCTAATTATGCAAATCGGAATTATTGATTCTTGTTTGGATGGCAAATTAATTTAATTTCTAACAGTAGCTACCTAGTTTTACATATAACAACAAAAATATAATTTTTAATTTGGGAAGCAATACCTTCTTTTGTGCAACCGTGTTCCTGTTGAGTTTTTACAGGAACTTGACTGCTTTAACTGTTGACCACTGCTTTCTGGAAATCAAAAAAATTCACAAAGCAAAGGCTTGTCTATACATTTAAATTACCAGCGGTTAACTAAGATGTGAATTGATGTTTGATATGGTTTGAAGCTGGCTCCCTGCCAAGTCTCCAAACCTTACCACAAGAAGTGTCCCCCCCCAAACCTCAGGGAGAAGAGGGAGAAAAACAACTAAGAAAACCCGAAATGAGAGAGAGACAGCTAAAGTGATATATATAAATATATAGAAATATATTTACACTTATGTTACGGTTATATACAATTGAAATATATACAATTTCACAAGGGAACGGGAAGGGGGAAGGGAAAAGGAACAAAACCAAAATAAAATATATATATATCCCGATTACTAGCCCAATATCTAACAACTAAAAGAGTTAGCAAAGAAATATCTCACTACTCTCCTTGGGACAACCGAGAGTCATTCTGGAAGGATCGCCGGCAACCTCTGTCTCCCAAGGTTGACAAGGCCTAACCAGGCCTCGCTCCCCAACACAGCAGACTCAACAGCAGGGAACCTGCACCTCCAAGCCGCCGGAAGGAAAGAGAGAATGAAGGCCTCTCCTCCTGCCTTCCTATAGTCTGGCTTACGTAAAAATCAGTGGGGAATACTGGGTAAATCTAGGCCCTTCCTTGGTTACAAACTGGTCACCAAGGAAGGCCTAGGCCAAACTACCACAGATCTGTGGCAGCGTTGTGTGAGCTGGAGCTCAACCATAGCCCAGCTCCTGCAGCCATTGGTCTCTTGTGGAACCTCCTGCCCCACAGGTGAGGACAGATGTGGGGAACCACGTAAGGACAACCAGTGAGCAGCGATGTCCCCATGGATGAGGACACCTTCCCGAGGGCTGACATCTCCCTGCCCAGTCACAGCACTGCCAGCCACCCTGGCCCACTCCACGGCCAAGCCATCGGGGCCCATGGGGTGACTCCAGCCAGCGACACTGGGCTGCGTCGCAAGGTCCTGCTGAAAGGGACTCGGAGCCACTTGCATCGCTCCCAGGGAGCCGTGGGTACCAGTCGGGATGATCGCAACAGCGTCCCCGTGCCCACGGACCATGCTGGCACCAGTGGCACCAGCCCCCGGCCCAAGAACACCTCACTCTGCCCGCCCAAGAAGATGCCGCCCACTGACTGCAGTGTCCCCAAGCCTTCCAGAGCCGTCCTGAGCACGGGACACTGCAAGGCAGGCGGCATCAAGCCTCAGGACCCTCAGCAGGGTGCGGGCGCAGGGCTGCCACCGCCTCAGAGCAGCGAGTCAGCACGCAACATCGCTCTGGAAAGGCGGGGCACAAAGAGGAAGAGGGGCTCTGGGCCAAGCACTGGGAGCAAGTGCAAGGCTCCCGCAGCCAGGGCTGGGGCAGGAAGTTGTTGAGGGACAGATCGTTTGGGGATCTGTCCCGGGGGGAGGGACAGATCGTTTGGGGATCTGTCCCGGGGGGAGGGACAGATCGTTTGGGGATCTGTCCCAGGGAGAGGAATAGGTCGTTTGGGGATCTATCCCAATCTGAGGGAGGGAGGGAGGGAGGGAGGGTGTTTATGTAGATAGAGATGTAGGTAGAGATGTAGATGTAGCTCATCTAGACAAGGTTGCTCCAAGCCCCATCCAACCCGACCGTGAACACTTCCAGGGATGGGGCAGCCACGGCTTCTCTGGACAACGTGTGCCGGGGCCTCACCACTCTCACGGGGAAGAATTTTTTTCCAGAATCCCATCTAATCCTGCCCTCTGCCAGTGTGAAGCCATTCCCCCTTGTTCTGTCACTGCAGTCCCTTGTAAACAGTCTCTCCTATCCAAGCCTTCTTGGTCCTCCCTGTTGTGTTGGGAAATTCGGAAGTTGATGTTGTGCCAGGTGGCACCAGCCAAGCCCTGACCCGGGTGCAGGACCTTGTGCTTGAGGTCTGAGGTCACTGGCTTTGTTCAGCCTGGAGGAGACTGAGCTCAGATCTCATGGGGGGGCTGCAGCTTCCTGCCAAGGGGCAGCAGCAGCGATTTCTGCTCCGTGTGACCAGGGACAGGACCCCAGGGAACGGCTGGAGCCGTGTCAGGGGCGGCCTAGGTTGGATATTAGGAAAAGCTTCTTCCCCCAGAGGGTGGTCGGCCACTGGAACAGGCTCCCCAGGGCAGTGGTCTTGGCCCCAAGGCTGCCAGAGCTCAAGGAGCGTTTGGACAACGCTCTCGGGCACTTGGTGGGATTGCTGGGCTGTCCTGTGCAAGGCCGGGAGCTGGACTGGACCATCCTTGTGGGTCCCTTCCAGCTCAGGATATTCTGTGATTCTAACTCTTTGGTTAACCCTTCCTCTCCCCACAAAGAGCTGGCAAAGCTGTTGGGGGTGGGGCAGAACAAGGGAAGCGGCAGCACTGTTGCTGTCTCTATGACACAACAATGGGAGCCCCAACATTCCGTCCCCGGAGACGCTCCAAGAGGAGCGTCCAGACCCGGGTCCAGTCAACACAACGGAGCGGTCGCCGAAGCTGACTGACCATGGCCCTGTCAGCTCTGTGGCAGCGTTGCGTGAGCTGGAGCTCAACCATAGCCCAGCTCCTGCAGCCGTTTGTCTCTCGCGGAACCTCCTGCCCCACAGGTGAGGACAGACCCTGAGCCCAAAAGGCCCCGGACGCACGGCGGGGACATTCACAGCCCTTGCTCCCCTGCCCCTTCCCCTCCTCCTCCTCAGTCCTCTGAGCGCCCGACACCCCCCGACTGGCACGTGACCTCCAGCGTTTGCCCTTTCTCGCAGGATCAGCCAGCCTCGGCCAACAGCCTGGCCAGAAGCAGCAGCCCTTGCCAGCTCCCTCTGCCCCACCAGCAGGTATGGCAGTCCCATCTGCCTTGGCCCCTCGGCATTCCCTGCCCCCCAGCCCCTCCAGCCCCCAGGCCTGCCCTGGCTCCTCCAGCCCTGCCGGCACCTCCAGCAGCCACAGCACCCCTGTCCCCCTGCCAGCTGGGGCACCTTGGCTCAGCACAGCACAGCGAGCAGACCTGGCATTGCCTGGGCCACCTCTGTTCAAGTAAGAGCTTTTAGAGATATTTTCCCAGGATCTTGGGGCCGTCTCTGCCATTTTGCCGTCCCCTGTGCAACCCCATGGCCGTGGCACGGCAGCTCACCCCGCAGGGACGGTCCCTCAGGCAAGCTGCCGCTCAGAGCAGGGGGATGCCTGTGTTCGGGGTCGGCTCAGCGGGTGCCCCAGGAGACTCTCTCAGCCCCGAGCCCCCCCATCTCCCTTCTCCCCTGTGCCAATGGCTCCAAGCAGTGACTGCTCCAACCCCCACCCATATCTTCTGCTCCGCAGGGACACGGACTCAACTGCCTCCACCAGCCCCCTTGGCAAGCAGCCATGGCATTGCTCCTCCATCAGGCAATGCCCGGGGCTGCAGGAAGGCCCTGGTCCCAGCCCCACCAGTGCGGGACACCCAACACGGCCCTACCAGCTCAACCAACCCCTCAGGGACACCCCTGGGCCGTGGCAGCCCTCCAGACACCAGCGTGCCCATGGATTTGGACACCACCCCAGCTCTTGACATCAGTCTGGGCAGTGATGTCCCCATGGATGACGACACCCCGTCAGGCTGCGACCTCTCGCTGGCCAGCGACGTCACCATGGACGAGGACAGCCCGTCAGGCCGTGACCTCTCCTTGGCCAGCGACGTCACCATGGATGAGGACAGCCCGTCAGGCCGTGACCTCTCCTTGGCCAGCGACGTCACCATGGACGAGGACAGCCCGTCAGGCCGTGACCTCTCGCTGGCCACTGACGTCCCCATGGATGGTGGCTCCCCCTCAGGCAGTGATCACCTTGTGAGCTGTGGCATCTCAGTGAGCAGCGATGTCCCCATGGATGAGGACACCTTCCCGAGGGCTGACATCTCCCTGCCCAGTCACAGCACTGCCAGCCACCCTGGCCCACTCCACGGCCAAGCCATCGGGGCCCATGGGGTGACTCCAGCCAGCGACACTGGGCTGCGTCGCAAGGTCCTGCTGAAAGGGACTCGGAGCCACTTGCATCGCTCCCAGGGAGCCGTGGGTACCAGTCGGGATGATCGCAACAGCGTCCCCGTGCCCACGGACCATGCTGGCACCAGTGGCACCAACCCCCGGCCCAAGAACACCTCACTCTGCCCGCCCAAGAAGATGCCGCCCACTGACTGCAGTGTCCCCAAGCCTTCCAGAGCCGTCCTGAGCACGGGACACTGCAAGGCAGGCGGCATCAAGCCTCAGGACCCTCAGCAGGGTGCGGGCGCAGGGCTGCCACCGCCTCAGAGCAGCGAGTCAGCACGCAACATCGCTCTGGAAAGGCGGGGCACAAAGAGGAAGAGGGGCTCTGGGCCAAGCACTGGGAGCAAGTGCAAGGCTCCCGCAGCCAGGGCTGGGGCAGGAAGTTGTTGAGGGACAGATCGTTTGGGGATCTGTCCCAGGGAGAGGGACAGATCGTTTGGGGATCTGTCCCGGGGGGAGGGACAGATCGTTTGGGGATCTGTCCCGGGGGGAGGGACAGATCGTTTGGGGATCTGTCCCGGGGGGAGGGACAGATCGTTTGGGGATCTGTCCCGGGGGGAGGGACAGATCGTTTGGGGATCTGTCCCGGGGGGAGGGACAGATCGTTTGGGGATCTGTCCCGGGGGGAGGGACAGATCGTTTGGGGATCTGTCCCAGGGAGAGGGATAGGTCGTTTGGGGATCTATCCCAATCTGAGGGAGGGAGGGAGGGAGGGAGGGTGTTTATGTAGATAGAGATGTAGGTAGAGACGTAGATGTAGATGTAGATGTAGGTGTAGATATTGATGACCGTTTTTTTCTGGTTATCAATAAAAGATTTTCTTTTTTATTCCATAACCTGTCTGTGTCTGCATGGAATGGGGAGGGAGTGGCGGGTGGCAGCAGGAAATGGCACCAAGCAGGTCTACCAAGGCCCAAAGGGCTCCAAGGGCACCCAAAGGGCACTCCAGGCCTGAGTCAGTGCCGGAGGTGCAGGCATTCATGGAGGGTCCCCTTCCCCGGGGCAAGCAGCCCTTTGGCATGGGAGCCAGAACAGAGGGGTCCGTGCAGGACTCACGCACATGGCCCCACGCCGAAAGCAGCCCCGAGCACAGCCTGGGCACCGTCCTCCCACTCTGGGGCTTTAGAAGGCTGCTCCCACTGCTCCCACTGACCCCACCATGTCCCCAGTCATCCCACTGCAGCCCCAGACAGAGCTCCTGCAGGCTGCCCCGGGGCTGCACTGGACAGGGGCGGGAAGGGAGTGGGAAGAACGTGCTGGGAACCATATGCAGGACCTCTCAGAAGTCCAGGGAGACGGCCTCTGTAGATCTCTGGGAGGGAGCACTTGGGATGTATGGAGCTCTGTCGGGGGGTGGACGGCGAGCCACTCGGGACTCGATGGGGCAGGATCAAAGGGCAGGCTGGGAATGGGGATGCTGCTGAGGGCACTGCGGGGACACCACAGGCCTCCTGAGCAGCAGCAGCAGGATGGGGATGAGAGCTCTACAGGCAGCTTGAAGCAGCCTCAAAGTCACAGTCCCTGGCTCTCGTGGGGCATTCAACTACCCTGAGAGCAGCTGGAGAAGCAACGCAGCCAAGCACCAACAGTCCAGGAGCCTCCTGGAAGGCATTGGTGACAACTTCCTGACCCAGGCGGTGGAGCCTGCCACAAGGAATGCTGTGCTGCTCCACCTCATCCTAACACACAGGAAAGGCCTTGTTGGAGATGGGAAGGTAAGGGACAGCCTTGCCTGTCGAGACCACGGCACTGTGGTCTTCTGAAGGTCCAGGTATTGGGAGACACATAAATACCAGGAGGCAGAGGAGCTAATTACGAAGAATAAGCTTTTATTTCAATGAAACTTTTATATCAATATTCACTGAACAAACCTCAGTGAGGCCTCTCAACTCTGTGGAGGTCGCAGCCCCTTTTATCCCCTTTGCCCGGAGCGCTGCTCCCTCCCCAGCGTTTCTCCACTGGCTGACGTACTCCGGGGTTACAGGCTTCCCGACACGCCTGTTCTGTGTCCCCCATTATGTCCCTCGCAGGGGGCTGGGAAGGTCACTGGCACTTTTCAAAACGGAGGCCACAGCACACTTCAAAACGGAGGACGTGGCCACCTGAGACCTTCTCTGCTGCTGATCGGTCCCCCTGTCTCTGGGCGAAGGGCACCCCTTTGTAACCAACAATGGAACCACCAGTAACTTACTGCTTCTTACGGCGAACTGCAACTACCCTACAAACTTTGCAAGCACACTTTCTTCTTCCTAAGGGTGGAGTTGAGGACTGGGGGAGGACGAAGCAGGGCAGCGTGGAAGAGCAGAACCACGCACCTCAGGAGAGCTGACTTGAGCCTCCTCAGGGATCTTCTTCCTCCTTGCCTGATGCCCTTTTTCCCCTCACTCACTGCTCTAATCCCGCAACCTGATTTGCTGCACACCCTGTCTTCCTGAAACACCGCCCAGCTGGTCTTTCTCGATGGGCCGAGCTCCTTGTTTCCCTTTGCCCTTGTGCGAATGCCAGGGAATGGGAAGCACCCTCATTTTTACGGTTGGGCTTTTGCTGCCCAGCCTCACTTTCTGCAGCAGTTTCACAGTTTTCAATCCGGTTCTGTCCCTGTTTCTTTTAGTGCCCAGATTTTCTCCTAAACAGCCAGCTGACATCCATGCAGTCACTGTGCCCAGAACTGCCAGGAGAACTCCACAGGTTCAGAGGCTCAAGTGGGCAGAACCTATCTTGGATACAGCCTTGCCCGCTTTGAACGTTGGATTCCACGTCAGGAACCAGATGCTGAGCACTCCTGAAGAACCCCCTTTTCTAGACCCAATCTCCAAGCACAACGGATCACAGCACACACCTAAAGTGCCTTTGACCGTCACCTGACAGAACCCCCTTCTTCTTGTCCACGCTTGTCTCCCCATGGAACGGAGAGCAGAAAAAGCCTCTCCAGTGTAAGGCCAGAACTGCCAGGTTTACGGCAGAGGCAGAGAAATTGCCCAAGCCTTGCCTCCAGGATGGTGAGCTTGCTCCAGGATCCTTCCACCAGGCAGTTTTGGTTGCATTGTTTGGTTTTCTGTCAACGTGCATCGCTTTCAGCAATGCTAACTTCCAATGCTGAGAAGTCACGGGATTAGTCCCCAGAATGAGGTGATGACCTTCGGTAACCAGAGTTTGACTTCGTATGGCCAACGCTTTTATTTACCTCCTGCTTTCTGCAGGTGCCCCCTGTTTTTCAAGACTCCTAGAAGAGTTTGCGCTGGAAGGGACCTTAAAGCTCATCTAGACAAGGTTGCTCCAAGCCCCATCCAACCCGGCCGTGAACACTTCCAGGGATGGGGCAGCCACGGCTTCTCTGGACAACGTGTGCCGGGGCCTCACCACTCTCACGGGGAAGAATTTTTTTCCAGAATCCCATCTAATCCTGCCCTCTGCCAGTGTGAAGCCATTCCCCCTTGTTCTGTCACTGCAGTCCCTTGTAAACAGTCTCTCCTATCCAAGCCTTCTTGGTCCTCCCTGTTGTGTTGGGAAATTCGGAAGTTGATGTTGTGCCAGGTGGCACCAGCCAAGCCCTGACCCGGGTGCAGGACCTTGTGCTTGAGGTCTGAGGTCACTGGCTTTGTTCAGCCTGGAGGAGACTGAGCTCAGATCTCCTGGGGGGCTGCAGCTTCCTGCCAAGGGGCAGCAGCAGCAATTTCTGCTCCGTGTGACCAGGGACAGGACCCCAGGGAACGGCTGGAGCCGTGTCAGGGGCGGCCTAGGTTGGATATTAGGAAAAGCTTCTTCCCCCAGAGGGTGGTCGGCCACTGGAACAGGCTCCCCAGGGCAGTGGTCTTGGCCCCAAGGCTGCCAGAGCTCAAGGAGCGTTTGGACAACGCTCTCGGGCACTTGGTGGGATTGTTGGGCTGTCCTGTGCAAGGCCGGGAGCTGGACTGGACCATCCTTGTGGGTCCCTTCCAGCTCAGGATATTCTGTGATTCTAACTCTTTGGTTAACCCTTCCTCTCCCCACAAAGAGCTGGCAAAGCTGTTGGGGGTGGGGCAGAACAAGGGAAGAGGCAGCACTGTTGCTGTCTCTATGACACAACAATGGGAGCCCCAACATTCCGTCCCTGGAGACGCTCCAAGAGGAGCGTCCAGACCCGGGTCCAGTCAACACAACGGAGCGGTCGCCGAAGCTGACTGGCCATGGCCCTGTCAGCTCTGTGGCAGCGTTGTGTGAGCTGGAGCTCAACCATAGCCCAGCTCCTGCAGCCGTTTGTCTCTCGCGGAACCTCCTGCCCCACAGGTGAGGACAGACCCTGAGCCCAAAAGGCCCCGGACGCACGGCGGGGACATTCACAGCCCTTGCTCCCCTGCCCCTTCCCCTCCTCCTCCTCAGTCCTCTGAGCGCCCGACACCCCCCGACTGGCACGTGACCTCCAGCGTTTGCCCTTTCTCACAGGATCAGCCAGCCTCGGCCAACAGCCTGGCCAGAAGCAGCAGCCCTTGCCAGCTCCCTCTGCCCCACCAGCAGGTATGGCAGTCCCATCTGCCTTGGCCCCTCGGCATTCCCTGCCCCCCAGCCCCTCCAGCCCCCAGGCCTGCCCTGGCTCCTCCAGCCCTGCCGGCACCTCCAGCAGCCACAGCACCCCTGTCCCCCTGCCAGCTGGGGCACCTTGGCTCAGCACAGCACAGCGAGCAGACCTGGCATTGCCTGGGCCACCTCTGTTCGAGTAAGAGCTTTTAGAGATATTTTCCCAGGATCTTGGGGCCGTCTCTGCCATTTTGCCGTCCCCTGTGCAACCCCATGGCCGTGGCACGGCAGCTCACCCCGCAGGGACGGTCCCTCAGGCAAGCTGCCGCTCAGAGCAGGGGGATGCCTGTGTTCGGGGTCGGCTCAGCGGGTGCCCCAGGAGACTCTCTCAGCCCCGAGCCCCCCCATCTCCCTTCTCCCCTGTGCCAATGGCTCCAAGCAGTGACTGCTCCAACCCCCACCCATATCTTCTGCTCCGCAGGGACACGGACTCAGCTGCCTCCACCAGCCCCCTTGGCAAGCAGCCATGGCATTGCTCCTCCATCAGGCAATGCCCGGGGCTGCAGGAAGGCCCTGGTCCCAGCCCCACCAGTGCGGGACACCCAACACGGCCCTACCAGCTCAACCAACCCCTCAGGGACACCCCTGGGCCGTGGCAGCCCTCCAGACACCAGCGTGCCCATGGATTTGGACACCACCCCAGCTCTTGACATCAGTCTGGGCAGTGATGTCCCCATGGATGACGACACCCCGTCAGGCTGCGACCTCTCGCTGGCCAGCGACGTCACCATGGACGAGGACAGCCCGTCAGGCCGTGACCTCTCCTTGGCCAGCGACGTCACCATGGATGAGGACAGCCCGTCAGGCCGTGACCTCTCCTTGGCCAGCGACGTCACCATGGACGAGGACAGCCCGTCAGACCGTGACCTCTCGCTGGCCACTGACGTCCCCATGGATGGTGGCTCCCCCTCAGGCAGTGATCACCTTGTGAGCTGTGACATCTCAGTGAGCAGCGATGTCCCCATGGATGAGGACACCTTCCCGAGGGCTGACATCTCCCTGCCCAGTCACAGCACTGCCAGCCACCCTGGCCCACTCCACGGCCAAGCCATCGGGGCCCATGGGGTGACTCCAGCCAGCGACACTGGGCTGCGTCGCAAGGTCCTGCTGAAAGGGACTCGGAGCCACTTGCATCGCTCCCAGGGAGCCGTGGGTACCAGTCGGGATGATCGCAACAGCGTCCCCGTGCCCACGGACCATGCTGGCGCCAGTGGCACCAGCCCCCGGCCCAAGAACACCTCACTCTGCCCGCCCAAGAAGATGCCGCCCACTGACTGCAGTGTCCCCAAGCCTTCCAGAGCCGTCCTGAGCACGGGACACTGCAAGGCAGGCGGCATCAAGCCTCAGGACCCTCAGCAGGGTGCGGGCGCAGGGCTGCCACCGCCTCAGAGCAGCGAGTCAGCACGCAACATCGCTCTGGAAAGGCGGGGCACAAAGAGGAAGAGGGGCTCTGGGCCAAGCACTGGGAGCAAGTGCAAGGCTCCCGCAGCCAGGGCTGGGGCAGGAAGTTGTTGAGGGACAGATCGTTTGGGGATCTGTCCCGGGGGGAGGGACAGATCGTTTGGGGATCTGTCCCGGGGGGAGGGACAGATCGTTTGGGGATCTGTCCCGGGGGGAGGGACAGATCGTTTGGGGATCTGTCCCGGGGGGAGGGACAGATCGTTTGGGGATCTGTCCCGGGGGGAGGGACAGATCGTTTGGGGATCTGTCCCGGGGGGAGGGATAGGTCGTTTGGGGATCTATCCCAATCTGAGGGAGGGAGGGAGGGTGTTTATGTAGATAGAGATGTAGGTAGAGACGTAGATGTAGATGTAGATGTAGGTGTAGATATTGATGACCGTTTTTTTCTGGTTATCAATAAAAGATTTTCTTTTTTATTCCATAACCTGTCTGTGTCTGCATGGAATGGGGAGGGAGTGGCGGGTGGCAGCAGGAAATGGCACCAAGCAGGTCCACCAAGGCCCAAAGGGCTCCAAGGGCACCCAAAGGGCACTCCAGGCCTGAGTCAGTGCCGGAGGTGCAGGCATTCATGGAGGGTCCCCTTCCCCGGGGCAAGCAGCCCTTTGGCATGGGAGCCAGAACAGAGGGGTCCGTGCAGGACTCACGCACATGGCCCCACGCCGAAAGCAGCCCCGAGCACAGCCTGGGCACCGTCCTCCCACTCTGGGGCTTTAGAAGGCTGCTCCCACTGCTCCCACTGACCCCACCATGTCCCCAGTCATCCCACTGCAGCCCCAGACAGAGCTCCTGCAGGCTGCCCCGGGGCTGCACTGGACAGGGGCGGGAAGGGAGTGGGAAGAACATGCTGGGAACCATATGCAGGACCTCTCAGAAGTCCAGGGAGACGGCCTCTGTAGATCTCTGGGAGGGAGCACTTGGGATGTATGGAGCTCTGTCGGGGGGTGGACGGCGAGCCACTCGGGACTCGATGGGGCAGGATCAAAGGGCAGGCTGGGAATGGGGATGCTGCTGAGGGCACTGCGGGGACACCGCAGGCCTCCTGAGCAGCAGCAGCAGGATGGGGATGAGAGTTCTACAGGCAGCTTGAAGCAGCCTCAAAGTCACAGTCCCTGGCTCTCGTGGGGCATTCAACTACCCTGAGAGCAGCTGGAGAAGCAACGCAGCCAAGCACCAACAGTCCAGGAGCCTCCTGGAAGGCATTGGTGACAACTTCCTGACCCAGGCGGTGGAGCCTGCCACAAGGAATGCTGTGCTGCTCCACCTCATCCTAACACACAGGAAAGGCCTTGTTGGAGATGGGAAGGTAAGGGACAGCCTTGCCTGTCGAGACCACGGCACTGTGGTCTTCTGAAGGTCCAGGTATTGGGAGACACATAAATACCAGGAGGCAGAGGAGCTAATTACGAAGAATAAGCTTTTATTTCAATGAAACTTTTATATCAATATTCACTGAACAAACCTCAGTGAGGCCTCTCAACTCAGTGGAGGTCGCAGCCCCTTTTATCCCCTTTGCCCGGAGCGCTGCTCCCTCCCCAGCGTTTCTCCACTGGCTGACGTACTCCGGGGTTACAGGCTTCCCGACACGCCTGCTCTGTGTCCCCCATTATGTCCCTCGCAGGGGGCTGGGAAGGTCACTGGCACTTTTCAAAACGGAGGCCACAGCACACTTCAAAACGGAGGACGTGGCCACCTGAGACCTTCTCTGCTGCTGATCGGTCCCCCTGTCTCTGGGCGAAGGGCACCCCTTTGTAACCAACAATGGAACCACCAGTAACTTACTGCTTCTTACGGCGAACTGCAACTACCCTACAAACTTTGCAAGCACACTTTCTTCTTCCTAAGGGTGGAGTTGAGGACTGGGGGAGGACGAAGCAGGGCAGCATGGAAGAGCAGAACCACGCACCTCAGGAGAGCTGACTTGAGCCTCCTCAGGGATCTTCTTCCTCCTTGCCTGATGCCCTTTTTCCCCTCACTCACTGCTCTAACCCCGCAACCTGATTTGCTGCACACCCTGTCTTCCTGAAACACCGCCCAGCTGGTCTTTCTCGATGGGCCGAGCTCCTTGTTTCCCTTTGCCCTTGTGCGAATGCCAGGGAATGGGAAGCACCCTCATTTTTACGGTTGGGCTTTTGCTGCCCAGCCTCACTTTCTGCAGCAGTTTCACAGTTTTCAATCCGGTTCTGTCCCTGTTTCTTTTAGTGCCCAAATTTTCTCCTAAACAGCCAGCTGACATCCATGCAGTCACTGTGCCCAGAACTGCCAGGAGAACTCCACAGGTTCAGAGGCTCAAGTGGGCAGAACCTATCTTGGATACAGCCTTGCTCGCTTTGAACGTTGGATTCCACGTCAGGAGCCAGATGCTGAGCACTCCTGAAGAACCCCCTTTTCTAGACCCAATCTCCAAGCACAACGGATCACAGCACACACCTAAAGTGCTTTTGACCGTCACCTGACAGAACCCCCTTCTTCTTGTCCACGCTTGTCTCCCCATGGAACGGAGAGCAGAAAAAGACTCTCCAGTGTAAGGCCAGAACTGCCAGGTTTACGGCAGAGGCAGAGAAATTGCCCAAGTCTTGCCTCCAGGATGGTGAGCTTGCTCCAGGATCCTTCCACCAGGCAGTTTTGGTTGCATTGTTTGGTTTTCTGTCAACGTGCATCGCTTTCAGCAATGCTAACTTCCAATGCTGAGAAGTCACGGGATTAGTCCCCAGAATGAGGTGATGACCTTCGGTAACCAGAGTTTGACTTCGTATGGCCAACGCTTTTATTTACCTCCTGCTTTCTGCAGGTGCCCCCTGTTTTTCAAGACTCCTAGAAGAGTTTGCGCTGGAAGGGACCTTAAAGCTCATCTAGACAAGGTTGCTCCAAACCCCGTCCAACCCGGCCGTGAACACTTCCAGGGATGGGGCAGCCACGGCTTCTCTGGACAACGTGTGCCGGGGCCTCACCACTCTCACGGGGAAGAATTTTTTTCCAGAATCCCATCTAATCCTGCCCTCTGCCAGTGTGAAGCCATTCCCCCTTGTTCTGTCACTGCAGTCCCTTGTAAACAGTCTCTCCTATCCAAGCCTTCTTGGTCCTCCCTGTTGTGTTGGGAAATTCGGAAGTTGATGTTGTGCCAGGTGGCACCAGCCAAGCCCTGACCCGGGTGCAGGACCTTGTGCTTGAGGTCTGAGGTCACTGGCTTTGTTCAGCCTGGAGGAGACTGAGCTCAGATCTCCTGGGGGGCTGCAGCTTCCTGCCAAGGGGCAGCAGCAGCAATTTCTGCTCCGTGTGACCAGGGACAGGACCCCAGGGAACGGCTGGAGCCGTGTCAGGGGCGGCCTAGGTTGGATATTAGGAAAAGCTTCTTCCCCCAGAGGGTGGTCGGCCACTGGAACAGGCTCCCCAGGGCAGTGGTCTTGGCCCCAAGGCTGCCAGAGCTCAAGGAGCGTTTGGACAATGCTCTCGGGCACTTGGTGGGATTGCTGGGCTGTCCTGTGCAAGGCCGGGAGCTGGACTGGACCATCCTTGTGGGTCCCTTCCAGCTCAGGATATTCTGTGATTCTAACTCTTTGGTTAACCCTTCCTCTCCCCACAAAGAGCTGGCAAAGCTGTTGGGGGTGGGGCAGAACAAGGGAAGCGGCAGCACTGTTGCTGTCTCTATGACACAACAATGGGAGCCCCAACATTCCGTCCCTGGAGACGCTCCAAGAGGAGCGTCCAGACCCGGGTCCAGTCAACACAACGGAGCGGTCGCCGAAGCTGACTGACCATGGCCCTGTCAGCTCTGTGGCAGCGTTGTGTGAGCTGGAGCTCAACCATAGCCCAGCTCCTGCAGCCGTTTGTCTCTCGCGGAACCTCCTGCCCCACAGGTGAGGACAGACCCTGAGCCCAAAAGGCCCCGGACGCACGGCGGGGACATTCACAGCCCTTGCTCCCCTGCCCCTTCCCCTCCTCCTCCTCAGTCCTCTGAGCGCCCGACACCCCCCGACTGGCACGTGACCTCCAGCGTTTGCCCTTTCTCGCAGGATCAGCCAGCCTCGGCCAACAGCCTGGCCAGAAGCAGCAGCCCTTGCCAGCTCCCTCTGCCCCACCAGCAGGTATGGCAGTCCCATCTGCCTTGGCCCCTCGGCATTCCCTGCCCCCCAACCCCTCCAGCCCCCAGGCCTGCCCTGGCTCCTCCAGCCCTGCCGGCACCTCCAGCAGCCACAGCACCCCTGTCCCCCTGCCAGCTGGGGCACCTTGGCTCAGCACAGCACAGCGAGCAGACCTGGCATTGCCTGGGCCACCTCTGTTCGAGTAAGAGCTTTTAGAGATATTTTCCCAGGATCTTGGGGCCGTCTCTGCCATTTTGCCGTCCCCTGTGCAACCCCATGGCCGTGGCACGGCAGCTCACCCCGCAGGGACGGTCCCTCAGGCAAGCTGCCGCTCAGAGCAGGGGGATGCCTGTGTTCGGGGTCGGCTCAGCGGGTGCCCCAGGAGACTCTCTCAGCCCCGAGCCCCCCCATCTCCCTTCTCCCCTGTGCCAATGGCTCCAAGCAGTGACTGCTCCAACCCCCACCCATATCTTCTGCTCCGCAGGGACACGGACTCAGCTGCCTCCACCAGCCCCCTTGGCAAGCAGCCATGGCATTGCTCCTCCATCAGGCAATGCCCGGGGCTGCAGGAAGGCCCTGGTCCCAGCCCCACCAGTGCGGGACACCCAACACGGCCCTACCAGCTCAACCAACCCCTCAGGGACACCCCTGGGCCGTGGCAGCCCTCCAGACACCAGCGTGCCCATGGATTTGGACACCACCCCAGCTCTTGACGTCAGTCTGGGCAGTGATGTCCCCATGGATGACGACACCCCGTCAGGCTGCGACCTCTCGCTGGCCAGCGACGTCACCATGGACGAGGACAGCCCGTCAGGCCGTGACCTCTCCTTGGCCAGCGACGTCACCATGGATGAGGACAGCCCGTCAGGCCGTGACCTCTCCTTGGCCAGCGACGTCACCATGGACGAGGACAGCCCGTCAGGCCGTGACCTCTCGCTGGCCACTGACGTCCCCATGGATGGTGGCTCCCCCTCAGGCAGTGATCACCTTGTGAGCTGTGACATCTCAGTGAGCAGCGATGTCCCCATGGATGAGGACACCTTCCCGAGGGCTGACATCTCCCTGCCCAGTCACAGCACTGCCA
The DNA here is from genome assembly GCF_036250125.1 of Pseudopipra pipra. NCBI lineage: Eukaryota > Metazoa > Chordata > Aves > Passeriformes > Pipridae > Pseudopipra > Pseudopipra pipra. The sequence goes on from NC_087549.1 coordinate 94,005,703, forward strand.
GCCACCCTGGCCCACTCCACGGTCAAGCCATCGGGGCCCATGGGGTGACTCCAGCCAGCGACACTGGGCTGCGTCGCAAGGTCCTGCTGAAAGGGACTCGGAGCCACTTGCATCGCTCCCAGGGAGCCGTGGGTACCAGTCGGGATGATCGCAACAGCGTCCCCGTGCCCACGGACCATGCTGGCACCAGTGGCACCAGCCCCCGGCCCAAGAACACCTCACTCTGCCCGCCCAAGAAGATGCCGCCCACTGACTGCAGTGTCCCCAAGCCTTCCAGAGCCGTCCTGAGCACGGGACACTGCAAGGCAGGCGGCATCAAGCCTCAGGACCCTCAGCAGGGTGCGGGCGCAGGGCTGCCACCGCCTCAGAGCAGCGAGTCAGCACGCAACATCGCTCTGGAAAGGCGGGGCACAAAGAGGAAGAGGGGCTCTGGGCCAAGCACTGGGAGCAAGTGCAAGGCTCCCGCAGCCAGGGCTGGGGCAGGAAGTTGTTGAGGGACAGATCGTTTGGGGATCTGTCCCAGGGAGAGGGACAGATCGTTTGGGGATCTGTCCCGGGGGGAGGGACAGATCGTTTGGGGATCTGTCCCGGGGGGAGGGACAGATCGTTTGGGGATCTGTCCCGGGGGGAGGGACAGATCGTTTGGGGATCTGTCCCGGGGGGAGGGACAGATCGTTTGGGGATCTGTCCCGGGGGGAGGGACAGATCGTTTGGGGATCTGTCCCGGGGGGAGGGATAGGTCGTTTGGGGATCTATCCCAATCTGAGGGAGGGAGGGTGGGAGGGAGGGTGTTTATGTAGATAGAGATGTAGGTAGAGACGTAGATGTAGATGTAGATGTAGGTGTAGATATTGATGACCGTTTTTTTCTGGTTATCAATAAAAGATTTTCTTTTTTATTCCATAACCTGTCTGTGTCTGCATGGAATGGGGAGGGAGTGGCGGGTGGCAGCAGGAAATGGCACCAAGCAGGTCCACCAAGGCCCAAAGGGCTCCAAGGGCACCCAAAGGGCACTCCAGGCCTGAGTCAGTGCCGGAGGTGCAGGCATTCATGGAGGGTCCCCTTCCCCGGGGCAAGCAGCCCTTTGGCATGGGAGCCAGAACAGAGGGGTCCGTGCAGGACTCACGCACATGGCCCCACGCCGAAAGCAGCCCCGAGCACAGCCTGGGCACCGTCCTCCCACTCTGGGGCTTTAGAAGGCTGCTCCCACTGCTCCCACTGACCCCACCATGTCCTCAGTCATCCCACTGCAGCCCCAGACAGAGCTCCTGCAGGCTGCCCCGGGGCTGCACTGGACAGGGGCGGGAAGGGAGTGGGAAGAACGTGCTGGGAACCATATGCAGGACCTCTCAGAAGTCCAGGGAGACGGCCTCTGTAGATCTCTGGGAGGGAGCACTTGGGATGTATGGAGCTCTGTCGGGGGGTGGACGGCGAGCCACTCGGGACTCGATGGGGCAGGATCAAAGGGCAGGCTGGGAATGGGGATGCTGCTGAGGGCACTGCGGGGACACCACAGGCCTCCTGAGCAGCAGCAGCAGGATGGGGATGAGAGCTCTACAGGCAGCTTGAAGCAGCCTCAAAGTCACAGTCCCTGGCTCTCGTGGGGCATTCAACTACCCTGAGAGCAGCTGGAGAAACAACGCAGCCAAGCACCAACAGTCCAGGAGCCTCCTGGAAGGCATTGGTGACAACTTCCTGACCCAGGCGGTGGAGCCTGCCACAAGGAATGCTGTGCTGCTCCACCTCATCCTAACACACAGGAAAGGCCTTGTTGGAGATGGGAAGGTAAGGGACAACCTTGCCTGTCGAGACCACGGCACTGTGGTCTTCTGAAGGTCCAGGTATTGGGAGACACATAAATACCAGGAGGCAGAGGAGCTAATTACGAAGAATAAGCTTTTATTTCAATGAAACTTTTATATCAATATTCACTGAACAAACCTCAGTGAGGCCTCTCAACTCAGTGGAGGTCGCAGCCCCTTTTATCCCCTTTGCCCGGAGCGCTGCTCCCTCCCCAGCGTTTCTCCACTGGCTGACGTACTCCGGGGTTACAGGCTTCCCGACACGCCTGCTCTGTGTCCCCCATTATGTCCCTCGCAGGGGGCTGGGAAGGTCACTGGCACTTTTCAAAACGGAGGCCACAGCACACTTCAAAACGGAGGACGTGGCCACCTGAGACCTTCTCTGCTGCTGATCGGTCCCCCTGTCTCTGGGCGAAGGGCACCCCTTTGTAACCAACAATGGAACCACCAGTAACTTACTGCTTCTTACGGCGAACTGCAACTACCCTACAAACTTTGCAAGCACACTTTCTTCTTCCTAAGGGTGGAGTTGAGGACTGGGGGAGGACGAAGCAGGGCAGCATGGAAGAGCAGAACCACGCACCTCAGGAGAGCTGACTTGAGCCTCCTCAGGGATCTTCTTCCTCCTTGCCTGATGCCCTTTTTCCCCTCACTCACTGCTCTAATCCCGCAACCTGATTTGCTGCACACCCTGTCTTCCTGAAACACCGCCCAGCTGGTCTTTCTCGATGGGCCGAGCTCCTTGTTTCCCTTTGCCCTTGTGCGAATGCCAGGGAATGGGAAGCACCCTCATTTTTACGGTTGGGCTTTTGCTGCCCAGCCTCACTTTCTGCAGCAGTTTCACAGTTTTCAATCCGGTTCTGTCCCTGTTTCTTTTAGTGCCCAAATTTTCTCCTAAACAGCCAGCTGACATCCATGCAGTCACTGTGCCCAGAACTGCCAGGAGAACTCCACAGGTTCAGAGGCTCAAGTGGGCAGAACCTATCTTGGATACAGCCTTGCTCGCTTTGAACGTTGGATTCCACGTCAGGAGCCAGATGCTGAGCACTCCTGAAGAACCCCCTTTTCTAGACCCAATCTCCAAGCACAACGGATCACAGCACACACCTAAAGTGCTTTTGACCGTCACCTGACAGAACCCCCTTCTTCTTGTCCACGCTTGTCTCCCCATGGAACGGAGAGCAGAAAAAGACTCTCCAGTGTAAGGCCAGAACTGCCAGGTTTACGGCAGAGGCAGAGAAATTGCCCAAGCCTTGCCTCCAGGATGGTGAGCTTGCTCCAGGATCCTTCCACCAGGCAGTTTTGGTTGCATTGTTTGGTTTTCTGTCAACGTGCATCGCTTTCAGCAATGCTAACTTCCAATGCTGAGAAGTCACGGGATTAGTCCCCAGAATGAGGTGATGACCTTCGGTAACCAGAGTTTGACTTCGTATGGCCAACGCTTTTATTTACCTCCTGCTTTCTGCAGGTGCCCCCTGTTTTTCAAGACTCCTAGAAGAGTTTGCGCTGGAAGGGACCTTAAAGCTCATCTAGACAAGGTTGCTCCAAGCCCCGTCCAACCCGGCCGTGAACACTTCCAGGGATGGGGCAGCCACGGCTTCTCTGGACAACGTGTGCCGGGGCCTCACCACTCTCACGGGGAAGAATTTTTTTCCAGAATCCCATCTAATCCTGCCCTCTGCCAGTGTGAAGCCATTCCCCCTTGTTCTGTCACTGCAGTCCCTTGTAAACAGTCTCTCCTATCCAAGCCTTCTTGGTCCTCCCTGTTGTGTTGGGAAATTCGGAAGTTGATGTTGTGCCAGGTGGCACCAACCAAGCCCTGACCCAGGTGCAGGACCTTGTGCTTGAGGTCTGAGGTCACTGGCTTTGTTCAGCCTGGAGGAGACTGAGCTCAGATCTCCTGGGGGGCTGCAGCTTCCTGCCAAGGGGCAGCAGCAGCAATTTCTGCTCCGTGTGACCAGGGACAGGACCCCAGGGAACGGCTGGAGCCGTGTCAGGGGCGGCCTAGGTTGGATATTAGGAAAAGCTTCTTCCCCCAGAGGGTGGTCGGCCACTGGAACAGGCTCCCCAGGGCAGTGGTCTTGGCCCCAAGGCTGCCAGAGCTCAAGGAGCGTTTGGACAACGCTCTCGGGCACTTGGTGGGATTGCTGGGCTGTCCTGTGCAAGGCCGGGAGCTGGACTGGACCATCCTTGTGGGTCCCTTCCAGCTCAGGATATTCTGTGATTCTAACTCTTTGGTTAACCCTTCCTCTCCCCACAAAGAGCTGGCAAAGCTGTTGGGGGTGGGGCAGAACAAGGGAAGCGGCAGCACTGTTGCTGTCTCTATGACACAACAATGGGAGCCCCAACATTCCGTCCCTGGAGACGCTCCAAGAGGAGCGTCCAGACCCGGGTCCAGTCAACACAACGGAGCGGTCGCCGAAGCTGACTGGCCATGGCCCTGTCAGCTCTGTGGCAGCGTTGTGTGAGCTGGAGCTCAACCATAGCCCAGCTCCTGCAGCCGTTTGTCTCTCGCGGAACCTCCTGCCCCACAGGTGAGGACAGACCCTGAGCCCAAAAGGCCCCGGACGCACGGCGGGGACATTCACAGCCCTTGCTCCCCTGCCCCTTCCCCTCCTCCTCCTCAGTCCTCTGAGCGCCCGACACCCCCCGACTGGCACGTGACCTCCAGCGTTTGCTCTTTCTCGCAGGATCAGCCAGCCTCGGCCAACAGCCTGGCCAGAAGCAGCAGCCCTTGCCAGCTCCCTCTGCCCCACCAGCAGGTATGGCAGTCCCATCTGCCTTGGCCCCTCGGCATTCCCTGCCCCCCAACCCCTCCAGCCCCCAGGCCTGCCCTGGCTCCTCCAGCCTGCCGGCACCTCCAGCAGCCACAGCACCCCTGTCCCCCTGCCAGCTGGGGCACCTTGGCTCAGCACAGCACAGCGAGCAGACCTGGCATTGCCTGGGCCACCTCTGTTCGAGTAAGAGCTTTTAGAGATATTTCCCAGGATCTTGGGGCCGTCTCTGCCATTTTGCCGTCCCCTGTGCAACCCATGGCCGTGGCACGGCAGCTCACCCCGCAGGACGGTCCCTCAGGCAAGCTGCCGCTCAGAGCAGGGGGATGCCTGTGTTCGGGTCGGCTCAGCGGGTGCTCCAGGAGACTCTCTCAGCCCCGAGCCCCCCATCTCCCTTCTCCCCTGTGCCAATGGCTCCAAGCAGTGACTGCTCCAACCCCACCCATATCTTCTGCTCCACAGGGACACGGACTCAGCTGCCTCACCAGCCCCCTTGGCAGCACCATGGCATTGCTCCTCCATCAGGCAATGCCCGGGGCTGCAGGAAGGCCCTGGTCCCAGCCCCACCAGTGCGGGACACCCAACACGGCCCTACCAGCTCACCAACCCCTCAGGGACACCCCTGGGCCGTGGCAGCCCTCCAGACACCAGCGTGCCCATGGATTTGGACACCACCCCAGCTCTTGACATCAGTCTGGGCAGTGATGTCCCCATGGATGACGACACCCCGTCAGGCTGCGACCTCTCGCTGGCCAGCGACGTCACCATGGACGAGGACAGCCCGTCAGGCCGTGACCTCTCCTTGGCCAGCGACATCACCATGGATGAGGACAGCCCGTCAGGCCGTGACCTCTCCTTGGCCAGCGACGTCACCATGGACGAGGACAGCCCGTCAGGCCGTGACCTCTCGCTGGCCACTGACGTCCCCATGGATGGTGGCTCCCCCTCAGGCAGTGATCACCTTGTGAGCTGTGACATCTCAGTGAGCAGCGATGTCCCCATGGATGAGGACACCTTCCCGAGGGCTGACATCTCCCTGCCCAGTCACAGCACTGCCAGCCACCCTGGCCCACTCCACGGCCAAGCCATCGGGGCCCATGGGGTGACTCCAGCCAGCGACACTGGGCTGCGTCGCAAGGTCCTGCTGAAAGGGACTCGGAGCCACTTGCATCGCTCCCAGGGAGCCGTGGGTACCAGTCGGGATGATCGCAGCAGCGTCCCCGTGCCCACGGACCATGCTGGCACCAGTGGCACCAGCCCCCGGCCCAAGAACACCTCACTCTGCCCGCCCAAGAAGATGCCGCCCACTGACTGCAGTGTCCCCAAGCCTTCCAGAGCCGTCCTGAGCACGGGACACTGCAAGGCAGGCGGCATCAAGCCTCAGGACCCTCAGCAGGGTGCGGGCGCAGGGCTGCCACCGCCTCAGAGCAGCGAGTCAGCACGTAACATCGCTCTGGAAAGGCGGGGCACAAAGAGGAAGAGGGCTCTGGGCCAAGCACTGGGAGCAAGTGCAAGGCTCCCGCAGCCAGGGCTGGGGCAGGAAGTTGTTGAGGGACAGATCGTTTGGGGATCTGTCCCAGGGAGAGGGACAGATCGTTTGGGGATCTGTCCCGGGGGGAGGGACAGATCGTTTGGGGATCTGTCCCGGGGGGAGGGACAGATCGTTTGGGGATCTGTCCCGGGGGGAGGGACAGATCGTTTGGGGATCTGTCCCGGGGGGAGGGACAGATCGTTTGGGGATCTGTCCGGGGGAGGGACAGATCGTTGGGGATCTGTCCCGGGGGGAGGGACAGATCGTTTGGGATCTGTCCCAGGGAGAGGGATAGGTCGTTTGGGGATCTATCCCAATCTGAGGGAGGGAGGGAGGGAGGGAGGGTGTTTTTATGTAGATAGAGATGTAGGTAGAGACGTAGATGTAGATGTAGATGTAGGTGTAGATATTGATGACCGTTTTTTTCTGGTTATCAATAAAAGATTTTCTTTTTTATTCCATAACCTGTCTGTGTCTGCATGGAATGGGGAGGGAGTGGCGGGTGGCAGCAGGAAATGGCACCAAGCAGGTCCACCAAGGCCCAAAGGGCTCCAAGGGCACCCAAAGGGCACTCCAGGCCTGAGTCAGTGCCGGAGGTGCAGGCATTCATGGAGGGTCCCCTTCCCCGGGGCAAGCAGCCCTTTGGCATGGGAGCCAGAACAGAGGGGTCCGTGCAGGACTCACGCACATGGCCCCACGCCGAAAGCAGCCCCGAGCACAGCCTGGGCACCGTCCTCCCACTCTGGGGCTTTAGAAGGCTGCTCCCACTGCTCCCACTGACCCCACCATGTCCCCAGTCATCCCACTGCAGCCCCAGACAGAGCTCCTGCAGGCTGCCCCGGGGCTGCACTGGACAGGGCGGGAAGGGAGCGGGAAGAACGTGCTGGGAACCATATGCAGGACCTCTCAGAAGTCCAGGGAGACGGCCTCTGTAGATCTCTGGGAGGGAGCACTTGGATGTATGGAGCTCTGTCGGGGGGTGGACGGCGAGCCACTCGGGACTCGATGGGGCAGGATCAAAGGCAGGCTGGGAATGGGGATGCTGCTGAGGGCACTGCGGGGACACCGCAGGCCTCCTGAGCAGCAGCAGCAGGATGGGGATGAGAGTTCTACAGGCAGCTTGAAGCAGCCTCAAAGTCACAGTCCCTGGCTCTCGTGGGCATTCAACTACCCTGAGAGCAGCTGGAGAAGCAACGCAGCCAAGCACCAACAGTCCAGAGCCTCCTGGAAGGCATTGGTGACAACTTCCTGACCCAGGCGGTGGAGCCTGCCACAAGGAATGCTGTGCTGCTCCACCTCATCCTAACACACAGGAAAGGCCTTGTTGGAGATGGGAAGGTAAGGGACAGCCTTGCCTGTCGAGACCACGGCACTGTGGTCTTCTGAAGGTCCAGGTATTGGGAGACACATAAATACCAGGAGGCAGAGGAGCTAATTACGAAGAATAAGCTTTTATTTCAATGAAACTTTTATATCAATATTCACTGAACAAACCTCAGTGAGGCCTCTCAACTCAGTGGAGGTCGCAGCCCCTTTTATCCCCTTTGCCCGCAGCGCTGCTCCCTCCCCAGCGTTCTCACTGGCTGACGTACTCCGGGGTACAGGCTTCCCGACACGCCTGCTCTGTGTCCCCCATTATGTCTCCTCGCAGGGGGCTGGGAAGGTCACTGGCACTTTTCAAAACGGAGGCCACAGCACACTTCAAAACGGAGGACGTGGCCACCTGAGACCTTCTCTGCTGCTGATCGGTCCCCCTGTCTCTGGGCGAAGGGCACCCCTTTGTAACCAACAATGGAACCACCAGTAACTTACTGCTTCTTACGGCGAACTGCAACTACCCTACAAACTTTGCAAGCACACTTTCTTCTTCCTAAGGGTGGAGTGAGACTGGGGAGGACGAAGCAGGGCAGCATGGAAGAGCAGAACCACGCACCTCAGGAGAGCTGACTTGAGCCTCCTCAGGGATCTTCTTCCTCTTGCCTGATGCCCTTTTTCCCCTCACTCACTGCTCTAACCCCGCACCTGATTTGCTGCACACCCTGTCTTCCTGAAACACCGCCCAGCTGGTCTTCTCGATGGGCCGAGCTCCTTGTTTCCCTTTGCCCTTGTGCGAATGCCAGGGAATGGGAAGCACCCTCATTTTTACGTTGGGCTTTTGCTGCCCAGCCTCACTTTCTGCAGCAGTTTCACAGTTTTCAATCCGGTTCTGTCCCTGTTGCTTTTAGTGCCCAAATTTTCTCCTAAACAGCCAGCTGACATCCATGCAGTCACTGTGCCCAGAACTGCCAGGAGAACTCCACAGGTTCAGAGGCTCAAGTGGGCAGAACCTATCTTGGATACAGCCTTGCCCGCTTTGAACGTTGGATTCCACGTCAGGAGCCAGATGCTGAGCACTCCTGAAGAACCCCCTTTTCTAGACCCAATCTCCAAGCACAACGGATCACAGCACACACCTAAAGTGCCTTTGACCGTCACCTGACAGAACCCCCTTCTTCTTGTCCACGCTTGTCTCCCATGGAACGGAGAGCAGAAAAAGACTCTCCAGTGTAAGGCCAGAACTGCCAGGTTTACGGCAGAGGCAGAGAAATTGCCCAAGCCTTGCCTCCAGGATGGTGAGCTTGCTCAGGATCCTTCCACCAGGCAGTTTTGGTTGCATTGTTTGGTTTTCTGTCACGTGCATCGCTTTCAGCAATGCTAACTTCCAATGCTGAGA